>NC_136464.1:2374938-2887438 GCF_902686455.1 Sciurus vulgaris
CACCCACCTGGCCAGCACCCACCCAGCACGCAGGGATCGCAATCCACTGCCCGGTGGGGACGGCCCTTGCATTCTTCTCAGGCTTCTTTTCAGTACCTGATTTGTTCAGGCAAAATTACATGGTGTAATGCTATTTCTCTGCACAGACAAGAAGGAAAACGGTTTCAGAAGACAGGAGATGGGAAAGCATTTACCGCCCACGGCCCAGTTCTTCGGGTCATTACTGTGCATCTACCTGAAGAAGCCCCTGAGTCGTGAGCTAGTGTCGCTGTAAATGCTTTTGTAAATGTGCTTGGTGCAATCCCTGTGGATCGCTACCTCTGCTGCTGGGCGGTTACTCTGTAATTCTTGCAATGACTTTACTCATTGTGCCAAAATATTAGCTGCTTATTACCTTCCATGTGGCTGTGAAATTGCTTACTATTTGCTTACAGGAAAACAGAAAAATACCAACCTGTGAGTAAAGAAGTTTATCACCAATGGTTGTCTCCAAGTCCAATGGGTGAAATTTCCGTCCTGTTGACCTATTCTAAATTTTAGAATAAAAATGTGTTCTCTCTTGGACATTCTCTGAAAAGGAACGGTAAGCGATTCTCACGAGCATAAATGTCAACTTGAGACTCCTTCCAGCACTTGGAGGGGACCAGCCTAGCAGGAAAACAACCCCAAACTCGACCCAGGCCACCTGGTGGCATCGTGGAATCCTCAGTAACTGAATGCAATTTGTAAAGACAAAAACTTAAAAAGTTCTTTCAAACGCAAAGAGGAAAATGACCTGCCCTGAGGAAAGTGACAGGAGGACAGTGTGCAAAGAGACAGGCATGGTGACCCGAGAGCTTGCGGTGGCAAGGACGTGCCCTGCTGCAGGGCACACGCAATGTCGGCAGCAGCGTGACGTGGCCCACACGGCAGTTCTGCTGCTGGGTTGCCTGCCTGTTCTCCTGAGGAGCCCCTGGCTCAAACTGCTCCCCAGGCACGGCGTAGGGTGCCCTCAGCACTGTGAAGCCCACCAGAGGCTGTGCATCTCCCAGTGGGACCAGAGCAGCACAGCCTACACATCCTGGATAGACAGGGCTTCCAGGGCAGACAGGGCCTGGCGGGGTGATCCAGAGACTGTGAGGGGTTCGGTCGTCTGTGCCATTCTAGGAACATAGGCAGCTGACAGAGTGGACACTCAGTGCACCATCACCAGGTGGCCGGTGAGGGAACCCAGTGTAGGAAAGGGGTGCGTTGCACCTAAGAATACTTCACACAGATAATAGTTAAAAACAGGCTCTCT
The DNA here is from genome assembly GCF_902686455.1 of Sciurus vulgaris. Taxonomy (NCBI): domain Eukaryota; kingdom Metazoa; phylum Chordata; class Mammalia; order Rodentia; family Sciuridae; genus Sciurus; species Sciurus vulgaris. The sequence continues at coordinate 2,376,218 of NC_136464.1, forward strand.
GTGGGATTCTGGAGTAGGAAGAATGGGTCGATCAAAGGCCCAGGCCAGAAGGAAATGCAGAATCCAGTATGACGCAGAGCCAGGGGCCTCCTGGGCACCTGTGTCCTGCCCACTGGGCTCAACCTGGGATCCGCAGTCCTCATCAAGCTGGAGGACCCGCCACCCAACCCTAGGGAGACACAAGGAAACTCGGAGACAGCAGCTGGCACAAGTCTCCTGGAGCAAGATGACAGAAGTTCTCTTGAGAAATTGTGAAATTAAACAGCTTTGTTGAGGATAAACAGAGAGGCACCAGGATTTCCTTTTTATAGAGGGAAAAAAGGTCTCAAATCCCACAGAAAAAAGTTTTGCCTGTGGCAAAGAACATTCTATAAATGTCCACTCTGCCAGAAGTTCAGATTGTTCTAGGTGTGAGATGCGATGTATCAGCGTCAATGTCCTCCGTATCCAAGACAACAGCTTCAAACGCACGCGAGAAAACCGCAGGCTACGTGGCCAAGACAGCGCGCTCGTGAGCAGCTGTGGAAACGAGTTAGCAGACAGCCATCTCAGCCAGGAGCTCTCGCCCTCCACCACGACGGGAGGTGCGGGGGTCTCAGGAGCGGGCAGGTGGGGCGCCCCACAGACAAAGAGAAGGGTCGAAAGCCCAGAATCAAGCGGTGTGTTCGGTGTGAGCTGGTAGGAGCCTGGCCTGGGACCTCAGGGGGTCTCCATGCACACGTGGGACTCCACCACCATTCCCATGGGCTTTCTTTCTTAACTTCCCAGCTGCTATGCTATAACAGGGTTGGCAATGCCTCAAATGTTGCATCCCCCTGTGAGGTTCTCCATGATGTGTGATTAACGCCCCGTGTCCCTGTAGACATCTCTGTCTTCTTCCACTTGGAGGGCTGTCCGGCCTTCCTGCACCAGGGACATGCAGTCCAGCTTATTGAAATGGATAAAGGAGATTTAGACAGAGAGACTGTTTAGATAAAGCAGAGCACCATCCATCTGGGAAGAGCCGCTTCTGCTGTGGATATGTGTGCACCGGGGGAGGCTGGCCCCACATTAAGCCTCGCCGTCCTATTTTGAAAGACATAAAGCTGCCACTACTAATTCAGTGGCCGGCACAAAGCCTGCCCCGTGGGTTTCTGCTGCAGACATATTGGGCTGTATGTCTCCAGGAAGAGCGAGGACAACCCCAGTGCAGCACCCAAGTGAAGAGGGGCCTGGCGTACACCTTTGATGTGTGTGGGTCTCCTGCCACGCTCACAGAGGTAGAAGTCCGACCTCCGTAGAGACACATCTGCACCATGTTAAATCGTAGGCTGTGTTTCCATTGATGTAAGTGGTCAGTCGTGACTCGAAACTAAACATCATTGAGGAATCCTTCTCCCTGCCCCTCCAGCTGAGGAATGCAAAAGGGAATGTATATTCTGATAGAACATGGAAATTTTAAAAATTCATCTCTTACAAACTCATGTAGGTTTTCTCTTTCCTGAAATTTGCAGAATTCTTAAGCCCCTATACAGTTCTGCTCCCAGGGGACAGTTTGTGTCGCCACGTCTGGAGAGCTCTTACCCTGAGGACATCCTGTCTGCAGGTCCCACCAGCGAGCACCCTTCTTACTCTGATGTTCCTTAAATGGCGAGGCCGGATCCCAACCCATCTTGTGAGAGCACGTACTTCCTTTCTTTGAAAACAGCACTCAGTATCCACTGGCTCTTGCTGCTGTTGGACTCTGAAGTCACGTGGGGGGAGCTGGTGGCCTCTGTTAACACCAGCATGTTTGGGAGTGGCAGTGAGTGGCAGAAACAGGACCCAGCCGAGCGTCCCATTCTAAACTTCCTCTGTGGTGTGATTAAGCAAGACGATTTTCATGTGTTCTTTCTACATGGCAGTAGGTCTCCTGTGCTATGTCACCTGGAGGACCTTCCTGATAACCAACATCTGCAGTCGGCTGGGCGTCTGGTCTCACCCACTCGACTCAGCATGGCCTCTCCCGTGTGGGTGCACCCTCCAGAGCACACACGGGGGACACATATCTTTTTATTCCCTGCCCACCCCCAAATAGCCTCCTGCACCTTTTTCCCAGAACTCCCTGTCACCAAAGTTCCTGTTCCAGACTCAGGTCCAGGGTCAGTCAGGGAAGGATTAACAAGTGCCCCTGAGTGAGCGCTGCCTCCCACCTCTGGACACCCTGGGTCAGTACCCAGAGGGCTCAAGTCACTGCTGACAGGAGAACTTCCTGTTATTGCTGCTTTCAGACTCTTCATTGAGCCTGTAGACATGTTGCTGTCCATCGCTGGTCAGTTCCTGCATTCCAGGCAGGACCATCTACATACCAGGCTGAGTTTCCCTCCTCAATCTCCTAGTCAAAAGGAACTCTGCAGGAGCCATCATGGGAGCCCAGGGAGAGGAGCACACGCGGCAGGAGTGGGTGGCCAAGGAGCAGGAGGCATGGCCATGCCTACTGGCCCTGCAGCGTCTGACCTCCCACGGCCTCCTCGTGTCTCCACTTGGGACGCTCCAGCTGCACATTCCAGAGGGAGGTGAATCAGACGCGGAATGTGCAGGAAAGATCACCTGGCCTCTGGCATCCTGTGGCGAGGCCTAGTCGACAAGTATTCCCTAAGAAGGTGGACTTCCTTGGAAATGGAGGTATGGCGGGTGCAGTTAGTTAAGACCAGGTCACACTGGAGCGGGCGGGCTGGGCCCTGCATGCTGGGACGTGGCAACAGAGACATTCAGGAGCAGGCTGTACACCCACAGGGCCCAGATCAGACGCTCGCAGGAATGAAGCCTGTGCTCCCCTTCAGACGCACCTGCTGCCACCTTGCCCTCACATCTGGCTTCCGACTGTGGGACCTAAGTGCCTTTTGTTTTAAGTCCCCCAGTCTGTCACACCTTGTTAAGGCAGCCCTGAGAAATCTCAGGCACTTATGCTAAGGAAATAATTACCATCAAGAGAGCATCTTTGCTTCAAACACCACAGCGTGGGCCCAGCATGTGGGCTCTGCCCGAGTGGCAACAGAGTCACCTGGGAACGTGTTAGAAATGCAAATTCATGTACTTACTCCAGACCCACTGAGTCAGGAGCCCTGGGGACAGACCCAGCAGTCTGTTTCAAGGGCCGGCAGGGATGCGGATGCGGGATCGCGAGGCCCTGTGGAGATGCAGGCGCCCACACTGCTTTGTGCAGACTCCACACAGACACCTCCCAGTGGCAGATGCTGTGCCCTAAGAAGACGGGCATCCCAGACTGCCCCAGACCATCTTCCCGTCCCAATCCCCTCTGAAGTGGCAGTGCCACAGGGCACTTAGTGAACAGGACGGAGGGTGTGTGTGCACAGTACCTATCAACACCCACGTGATACCTACCGACTCTGAAATCCAGAAGAGCGCGTGCATCCTTCTCAGTGGCCGGCAGGGGAAGGCCCTGTCACCCTCCCTTCACAGTGCAGGACCCTCCGCATGCTAAGGACTCCGGGACTCAGCTTCCACGGGATTCTTCTCTCATCCTCTGTCTGACATGTACCTTACCGAGGCATCTCAAGTCTGTGCTGCTTCCTGTTCTCCAGATCCAATGAGCATCATTTTATCAACGTAGTAAACCAGCAAGTTTTCCCAGAGGCTCAGATCCACCAGAATCGCTTTATTCCAGAGAGCAGGAGGGCCGTGTAGCCCCGAGGCGAGACTGTGAAGGTGCACTGGTGACCCTGCCAGGTTAAGGTAGACCTTCTGGAGAAGCAGAATTGCAAATTAGTAGAGAGAAAAAAATAATTTCCCCAGTCCAATAGCTAAAACCATAATCCAGGGGCTGTATCGATTTGCTCCAGGAGAGAAATACGTTTGAAACAGCAACTTCGATTCATCACTGATTGACTAAATTTATACTAATCCATGGTCAGTCTCCAACATCCTCCTTGCTGGATAGGAATAAAGAAGGGTAGTTAAAACACTACTGAATTCCTATTAGCCACCCCTGCATCTTCCAAATCTTTGATGATGGATCTAATTCTCCCAGGATTTTATGGCTCTTAGTTTAATATCGTGGTAGGTAGGGGATGTTCAGCATCTCCCACGAGTCCTTTCCTACCATAACAACCCTTATGCCAAGTTTCAGGATGATGGGCATCTGCCATGGGCCATAGGGCCTATTGTAATCCTGGAACTTGAGGGAAATCCCCTGAAACCCCTGAAGCATGGCGAGTCTAACTTGGTCAAAACACCTGCCTACTGTTGGCCGTGATGTGGACAGTGGATCACAGGGCTCGGCTTGGGGAGGCACCTCCAGCCTAGAAACTCCTGAAAGAACTGATGTTTTCTCTTCCCCAGAATCGTCCCTGTCAGAAACGACCCCAGGTCCATTTAGAAAGGGCTCCAGGGAAGAATGCTGTGACCATATGCCCCCGCCCTTCCTCAAGTGCCCCAAGCCCCTCCAGCCAAGGCCTCTGGTCCGTGAACTGGCTGAGCTGTGGAATCAGGGGCTTCTCCACACTGGTGTGGCCTGTGCTGGCCATCACTGCTGTCCTTCCTGCTGTAGACCTGGGTCAGGCACCCCTGCAGGGGCTGATGTCCACTTCCTTCCCAGGAACACCAAGATCGACAGATAGAGCCACAATCTGTGGGTTGAAACCATTTGGTGGCCATCTGGTCCAGTCTCTCATCCTGGCAAGGGCCACAGCCCTGGTTCTGGTGGGGACCTGCCACTGCCCAGCCTCTGTTGCTCCAGACCCCGGAGCCTCAGGGGAATCGAAAGGCCGTCTTAGGGGCAGCACCCCATGGGCTTCCTCGTCTGCCAGGACGGCACCGCAGAGCACCACAGGGCCACGCTGCTTCTGGCGCTGACGCTCTCCTCAGGCCTTAGTAAAGGGCGCTCGTGGGGCTGATGGTCTGGATGTGTAGTTGTGCGGAACACACATGATAAACCTCTCCCGACGTCTGCAGCCTCTAAAACTCTGGATGCTTTAGTGCGTACTATGCCGCGAGAGTTCTGCCCTCCCAGCCACGGGGAGTACAAGTCCCTGCAGACTCAAGTTTCTGCCAGTAACCTGGACAAACTAGCAGAACCACCTCCCACTGCAGGAGCCGAATCGCGGTGTCCAGCCTCCCTGGGAGGTGTGATCGTCCCCATCGATCCAGCCCACTCCTGGACATGCCATCCTCTTGCTCTGGGAGCTTAGAATCTGTTTCTTCAATATAAACTAATTGTAGCTCTTCTCCCTTGAGAGGTTAGCTACTTCTCCCCAGGTCAGACTCCATACCTTCCCCATCTCACACTGAGGCCAACCCTACTCACAATTTAGGGTCAACATGGGGTGGTTGGCGTGGGACTTAATGGGATAGGCATTTCTTTGCATAGCTCCCCTGGATCAAGCCCTACAGAGCGACCGGTCAAGGATACTGCCATTCCTTCTGAAGTAGCCTCTGACCCAGGGTAGGGCCGGTGGGCTGTTTCCACTGGCAAAGCCATCTCAGGGCCATTTGGGGGATTCTAAGTTTCTATCTTCATGTGGGCCCCTCATGCATTCCCATTGCAAGTCCCATGGTCCCACTCTTTTCCACAGCGTCCTGCTTTTCATGAGCACCCTGGGGACGCTGTGGCTCCTGCTGGTGTTGTAGCCCCGCCACCTACACTGCTCGTCCCGTGCCTGACTGTTGTAGCCCCGCCACCTACACTGCTCGTCCCGTGCCTGACTGCTGGAGAGCTCAGCCTTGAAACTGCAGGAGTGGAGGCGGCTTCATGGTTACGTGGGTGCTGTTTTCTCTGGCTGTGGCTTGGTCCACAGGTCTGAAGACTCGGGTCTGTCCCAGTCTCTCTGGAAGCATTGCATGGCACCCAGGAGCACTGGTCCCATCCACAGTCCTTACGGTCATCATTAGTGCCACAGAAGCCCTCCATGTCCTCTGCCTGTTCTAGCAACCTCCTTGTATGGGTCAAGCACAGGTGGCAACTTGGTTATTAATGATGCCAGTGCTTGCTAGCATCCCATTTCACATTTCTAAGGAACTGAGCACCATGACCCAGTCTAAGGACAGAACCAAACGATCCTCAGATCCATTCTGAGCATCTATTTCCTGAGGCCATGAGTGGTGACAATTTTTACATCAGTTGAGGTCCAAGAAACAGTTATCACACCACAGAGAATTTAACAGAAAGACCTTCTACCCAAGTACTAGAGAGCAGAAGAGGCCGGAATGAAACTCCGGGAACTGCAGAAGTCACACCTCCAGGAAGCAGTCCCCAGCCCTGGGATGGAGACGGGAGCAGGCGCAGAGCTTCTTGTTGGAGCCTGGAGCTGGGGAGCAGCCTCTAGACCTGGAGGAGGTCAGACCCGTCTGAGTGGTGAGGACTCACCCCAGCGTCAGTCTGTGTTCCTCGGGCTCCCAGGGAAGGGGAGGGAACAGCAGGAGCAAAGCTCAGGACTTCAGGAGGCGCGCTCACTCAGAGTAAAGCAGCTCAGCATGTCGGGGACAGAAGGGGCCGGATATGTGGGGAGCTGGCCTAGTGCGGAACTGAAGGTCCTGAGACCTCTTTTCCGTCATGTTGAGGTTCGACTTAACAGACAGGAAGATCATGGCAGGGGTTTAGGCAGGAGAGCAAAGAACAGCCTTGCCCTGTAGAGACGGCAGAGACCCACCAGGGAGTGGCCGACGGTCTGGACAGGCTGGAGTGAGCACTGCAGGGCCGAGACCAGGACCCGAGTCGGGCAGGGTTGGGACCGAGAGGTCAGGAGTGCCCCTGGAGTCCTGCAGGCTCTCCTCAGAGCGGCCCGCCAGAGCCTGGCCCAGTCCACTCAGGCCCCGGCACTTCAGCCTGCCTGCAGTCGGACTCCAGGCAGCAGCACAGGCTCGGTCGGGGCGAGGTGCTGGCAACGCCTGCTGGCGGGCACGGTGACGGTAACTCCGAGCGGGTGACTGCAGACGCAAGGCCAGGCAGCCACGGAAACATCACACTGCCCACCTGACTTCACTCTTTAGGAGACGCGGAAGCCCGGATGGAAACCGAAGGTGGTTTCTGAACAGCACCACCCGTTAAACAGAAACTGCTCCTCAGGACGCAGCATGCACAGCACTAAGACCCAGCCAGGACTTCCCAGGACCGCCACGCGCACAGCGAGTTCGTCTTTGTCCCTCTCCCGCCTCGAAGACCAGGGCCTCGTCCACTGGAGGACTGAGGAGCACTGCTGGTTGTCAGGTGACTGGCCACGTGGCTAACTTGGAAAATGAACACTCCTCTCTCCCACACGTGGCTTCTCCATATAAGATGGTGCCGTCTTCAAGAGCAACATGGCGACTTTGGGAAGTTAGCTCTGGCAGCCCCTGTGCCTTCGTCTGTGATGTGTCAGGACTAGTTAAAAATCCTGTAACCAGCACTTCCTTGGCATAAGCTACGCAGGCCACACCTCTTCAGCGACAAGAACTTCCTCTCCTAAGAAATTTGAATCAATTGTTACGCACACCGTGGAGTGGAGGTGGACTCTACTTTATTTCAGTTCAAACTTGTCCGTCCCATCTGCCACCTGGACTTAGAGTAGCTCCTTCTTAGCTAGTCTCCCAGCATCTTTCCAGGTGTAAGCGAGGACACACAGCCAGTTGAAGAATGGGCGTTTCTGGAATCGAATCCCATTTGCACTAATTCCATTCACTAATGTGTTTGTCCATATTTCATTTAGAAAACCATTACTGAATCACCAAGCTCTGTCTCTGACACTGAGGAACAAAGACGAATGGGAGTTCTGTCCCTGCAGGAGCTCCAGGGAGGACAAGCCAGTCCCTCCTGGGACCTGGGGATGTGGGAGCAGACTTCCTGCAGGGTGGTGAATCAGCTTTTCCAGACCAGGGGCCCGAGCAGGAGGTTCCAGGCGAGAACCTGGGTGGAGAGTCACCGCTGCTTGTGTGAGGGTAGTGTGTTGATGGGCAGATGGATGTGTCTGGGAAGAGCCAGGATATGAGTGAGTGGATAACATGGCCTGGAGCACGTTCTGGGAAAAGAGAGGAAGCCCCAAAGGTGAGCTGCCACCAGGGCCACGGTGTATGGAAGTACTTCCTCGCTCCTGGCAGAAGAAAACCTGCCAGCTTGCAAGTGGGGGTGAGAAACAACAATTCGTTAAGGAATCCTGAGTGAAGCAGGGAAAGTAGGTTGGAGTTGGAGCTGGAGGCTGGAGGCTGGAGGCAAGGAGGCCAGTGAGAGGCAGCCCAGGAGCGAGGCCTGAGTGCAGGTCTGTCTGCCTCCCGACTGCACCACCCTTAGCCACGTGGACGCTATTGCTGAGTTATTCCCCAAGCATCCAGACCTTCTTGAGAAGCTTCCCAGGACACCTGTGCATTCCCACAATGGGCCCCTCACCCTGTACCACCCTGGGGATCAATGCAGGGGAGAGGCTCTGAGGACAATGACCCTGCCTGAGAGCAGCCTACTACAGGGCCTCCTGCTGTACTTCCCCAGGTCCTAGGATGGAGCTGGGAGGTGCGCACAGGGAACAGGGACCCGGGCCAATGCCAAGGCATGACCGTGGCCTGAACCGCCCCAGCAGGAGCATGCTGACAGCACTGAGGGGCACCTCAGGATGGTTCGGCTGAATCAGGAGGGTGGGTTCCAGACTGACAGGTGAGGAGAGAAGGTCTCTCCAAGGCCAAGGCTACAGATGGACCCTGAGGCTGAGGAAGAGTGTCTGAGGGTTGCGACTCCTGACCTCAAGGACCGCAGTGCCTGGGACTGGGGAATCAACCCTAAGGGACAGCAGAGGCCTCCACCCCACCAAGACCTTGTGCCTCTGGCTTCCGGGGGGAGCAGGAGGGAGCCTGCTGGACTTCTCATGGATCCCTGAGCCTGGGCAGAGGCGTGGGCTGGAGACGTGAGGCTCTGCCACATGCTACTCAGAGGGGCCGGTGGCAGAGTGGAGCCTGAAAGACCTCTGCAAAAGATGGAGGCTCCACGTGTGGCATGCCAAACACACACTCCGCAGTCGTGCAGAACTAAAACAAACACTTTAGAAAAAAAAGAATATATGGTTGTCTCCCACCAAGCTATGTGACATTTTATGGTTTCCTTCAAAATACGTTTGATGAAAAGAAATGCACTCCAGAATGCGTCCATTGCTGAACCTCTGGGCTCGGAAATCTCGTCCTGAGAAACAGAAGCTCGGCTCCCCGTGCAGCCTCTGAGGAGGGCGGGACTTCCTCTGTGGCTGGGCCCCGCTGTGCCAAGCAGGGTCGGTGAGGAAGAGCGAGGCCCTGGAGGCCGGTGCTAGCTCTTCACCTCCAGCTCCATGGGAAGAGCACATTTCCTTGTCCTGTGCCACAAGAAAAATGACCCATTCCAAAGTTCTTCACTAAATCCTTAATTCAGGCAGCGTAGACACCGCCCTTGAAGACAGAAAATATGGGTGCGGACACGGGATCTGAACCTTGGGAAATACATCAACGGCGCAGCTTCTCCTCCCGCTCTGGCTGGGCTGGGTCACCGCGGTGGCCGGCGCTAGCTAAAAACGCAGGGTCTGGACTGGCGTGGAACCTTCTGTGCTTCGACCCTCATCGAATCCGCGTTTGTTGATCACATTTGCAGAGGTTGTCGTGCCTCTGCCCAGGTAACCGAGGCGATGCCTCCTTTATTCAGTGCCTGTCCCCTGTCCTTTTCTTCTCCCTCCGGAGAGGGAGGCGCCAGGAGCGTGGGGCTGACCTGAGGACGCTGAGCTGCATGGAGGAGATCGGCGTTAGGGCGCTGGCGGCTCCCGTTCACAAGTCCACTCGCGGGGCTTTCTGTCCCGTGCTCACCGGCTGCAGCAGACAGCTGTGCGCCAGGCTTGGCTGATGACCGGCTCTCCCCGCGCCCGAGGAGGGCATCGTTGCTGTGCCCTTGATTTCGTTAATGCTGACATTTGGAGCACAGGACGGAAGGGAAAAGTCACCAGCTGGCTAATTCTAAAACAGCGCTTTGATCCCCTTCCCAGTGCCCAGCCCTGCAGGGCTGTGGAACTGACACGTACCTATCACCACGCTGGGGTTCCTGGAACCAAGCCGGGGAATCTGAGGGCCGGTCTTAGGCCAGAGCTCGCAGGCTGTCAATCAGGAGCATGATCGCTTAGGAGGATTCTGGTCAAAGCCCCGGCTACAGTTCTGCAATCTCTCCGCTGCCTGGGAAGCACATCTTCCTGAAAGGTGATTTTGGGGGTCCTAGTAAGGATGGTGACCACAGTCGTGGTTCACTGCACACTTGCTATCTATCAGACCACGGCGTGAATTTCCCAGTTCCAGCAGGTGGGCTGGGTCCCAACCCCCTCGGTCACAGGCAAGGCTGTGGGTGGGGAGGCGAAGGAACTACCCAGGGCCACCCACTCAGGGGAGAAGCACAAGCCTGCGCAGAGATCCAGGAGAGGTGGTCCCTGCATGCTCGCCCACTGCCTCTACCTTCCCTCCTTAAACAGGGCAAGGGAAAGCTAGGTGGCTCTGCACATTACACAAAAGGAGTTTTACGTTATCAAAAGCAGAGGATGAACGTGTAAAATAACTTCCCGAGCCCTTGCCAGGCCCTGTCACTGAGCCACATCCATCCCCCGCTCTCAGCCAGCCCTGAGGGTGAGCATGAGTGTTCGGCCCTGTTCTGAGCCGAGGACAGTGGGGCTTGGGGATGCTAAGGGACTGGTGAGTGGCAGAGTGTGGTCTTGTACCCAGGGCTGGATTTGACTGGACGGCCAGCACTGGGTGCCTTCCAGAGTCTGCGTGACCACGGAAGCCTCTGCTTAAGGGCTCCAAGGCAGTCTGACTGGTTTCGAGTACCTTCCACCACAACTTCTCGCCTTAGCTTTTGAGGCACAGGCAAGAGTCAAAGCCTATGATTAGAATCATCATAATTAATAGTTACTGGCAGCCCTGCCCTCTCGCAGATGACAGAACGGTGTGAGGAAGGAGAGGCGATCACCCAGGGCAGAGCCCAGCGGCTCCCACTCAGCCTTCTCCTGTGCCCCCTGGGACCTAGGAGGCTCCCTCTGCCTGACCCGTGGATGGCCCTCTCCCTGAGGCCCCCCACCCCTTCCAGCAGCCCCAGGCCCCAAGCCTCGCCTGCTCTCCCCTGAGCAGCACAACCAGAGTCGCAGTGCCGGGAAAGTGTCCACTCTCTCCCAGTCTGAGCTGTCTCTTGCCACGACATCGCCCTGCCCTGGGGTCCCTCCTTACCCTGGGGTCCCTCCTTACCCTGGGGTTTTCTGGGATCTGATAGTCTGAAGGAATTGACGTCATGTCTGTTTGAGTCCCAACCCCCCCAGGGAAGCCCACGTCTCCACGGCCCCTCCTTGGGCCTCTCATTCTTGGTGCGAAGCCCCATGCCTGCCCCACGCCAGCACTGGCCCTCCTCCTGGTTCTGGCCTTGGACACCCCTAGCATTCAGGTGGGCCTGCCTCTTAAAAGTCACACTGTCCTGTTGTCTAATCCATCGTGATGATCAACAGCCACGTCCCCAAATCCCAGCCCTGCAGCCTTCTTGCTTGGTAAAGCTAGGGTCCTGCCCGTCCTACTTGGTGGAAAGTTTAGTTTTCCTTTGCATAATTACAGCTTTGATGATCACTTCTTGTCTCTCAGTAGGAATCTGCTTATTCCTTTGTGTAAACCTTTTTGCCTTGCTATCTAATTTCCATTCGTAGTGATAAAAGATAAAGCACATTTCATTTCACCCAATCCTTAAGAAATGGGTACCACTTTTGTTTCTTCTGAATTTTATTACCTCTGTGAATTGCATAATCACTTTCTCTTATTTCTTAACAGATGAGAAAGTGCAGTCTCTGTAATTAAGGCATGGGTCCCAAGTGCCAGGATTTCCAGTCACCCACCACAGGAGTTCTCTAGAGCTCACGGTCCCCCTCTGTCATCAGGGATGAGAAGACGTGTCGGTCAGGACAGACTTGGTTATGCTGCAGTGACAGCAGCTCAGGTAGTGTGTGGTTTGAAGCCACAGCTATCCTTCCCCCTGCTGCATGTCCGTGGTGGGTCAGCTGGGCTGTGCTCTGCATCAACACTGACCTCCCTGCAGGGTCCAAGTCAATGGGTACCTGGGCCTTGGCCAGGAGAACAGGACAGAACAGGGTGATCCAACAGCTCTCACACCAAGGGACGCTGGCCATTAATTGTGCCCACAGTCCATTTGCTAGAGCTAGTTAGGAATCCTAGGTCAACCAGTGGGGAGGTGGCCCAGCTCAGGACACTATGAATAGTAACATGGCCTGTGACAGACTCAGCTGGCATTTGGAGAAACTGAGGCATGGGGAGATGACTTACTTGCACAGTCACAAGCAGAACCTGGACTACAGTGGACATCTTGTCCCTGGGCTGCCAGTGTTAGTTCCTGTCATTTCACCCACTGGAAGCAGGAGAGGAGAGGAAAGAGATCAGGGAGGGAGGAAGAGAGAGAAAGGGAAATAGGGGGAAATGATACTGGTGAATTTTATTGTTATGTTGTGTGCATGATGAACATGTAACAACACATTCTACCTTTATGTATGATTATAATGCACCAATAAAAATATGGGAAAGAAAAAAAAAGAAGCATTTGTATCTGAGTCTGAGGAGTGCTTGGCACAGGCTGGGTAGTGCACCTGTGTCCCAGCAGTGGGCACGAAGTCCGACGGACCTTGCAGGTTTTCACGTGGGGAGTGTGGGATGCCCTGTCACGTGGAGGACAGCAAGCTTGCAGGGTGGAAACATGGAAGCATCTCTATGGAGAGGTGTGCTGGAAGTTGGGGCCACCCCTCCAGGACTCCGTGCAAGCCATTCTCCTGCCCTCTGCCTGTGGGCTGCAGCAGGGTTCTGTCAGCCTCACCCTCCATTCTCTAGCTGGCTGCGTGTCAGGCTCTGCCAAGAGGAGGTGCCAGCAGAGACCACTCTGGCAGGCAGGGACAGGCGTGCTTCCCTCTCCCTCTCCTCCTGTTTGCTCCTGAGATGCTCATCAAGCTGTGGTTCCCGTGGACAGGTGCTGGCAATGCGTCTTTGCCCATGGCAGAAGCATCTTCCGATAGATGAATGGAATTTGCTCTTCCTGACACTCAGGACCAGCCCATCTCACCCTGTGCCCTCCTCCAAGACCAGCGCCAGCCAGGCAGCACCCTGGGGTCTGGCTCTGTCGGAAGCCCCTCCTGGGTTCCAAGTGTCAGGTGACCCCAGCATCATCCTCTGCCCTGCTGTGTGCACGGTGTGAGTGGCCTCAGCTGCTGCTACCCTGGGTGATTAGTGTCTTCTGCTTGCCAGTCACCCAGGGAACCACTCATGTCAGGTCAGCAATTCTCCCTACTGAATTATCTGTTTCGTGAACACTAAGTTTTTGCCCCTCGACCAGCCCCCTGACTGGCACACAGCCTAGATGAAGATCTAAAGTGCTAAACCACCGTGGGAGGAGCCACCGGGCCGAACAGGCCCTCCGGGGACAGCCCATATCCCTGCTGACACCCTGACCTATGAAGCTGGGCCAAATTCACAGGCCTGCTCCTGGGGTCAAATAACGCCCAGCACCCAGAGTTCCCAAGTGTCCTCTGACAAGACAGTAGATGTTAGGGTCACTGTCACTGCAATAAATGCAAACCAGAGCAGTACTTTCAGAAGGATTAGACACGTATTTCCTAAATCTTGATTTCCAGTAATAATTGCCATTTATATTGCATTAACATGAATGCAAATTTTTCCTCCTACACTAGATAGGATAGAAATAAGGAGTATGAGAGTAAAATTTTACTAAAATAGAATCATCATGTAGAATATGGTCTAACAAGTGCATTAAGCTTAATTTTACTAGAATCAAACAAAAAGGGACAGAAGTGAAAAGCGGGGATTGATTGAATTTTAGGTACCTATCCGTGTTCTCGTATAAGAGCCTTCCGAGAAGTCAAAGCAGCATCGTACAGATCCTGAGGTTCCAGGCTTGGCTCAGATGAAGTTCCTGTCTGCTCGGGGTGAGTAGCTGGCTTTTCTGCAAGAGGAGGTGGGAAAGCACAGGATGTCCGCATTCCCATCTCGCTCCTCTGCCTTCGTTAGAGTCAGGGTTGTTATTTGAGTTGTTACTGGAGATCGTCAAGCGCTCTGTTCCGCGGCTGCCGGCCTCGTGGCTGTTTTTACAAGTGCCACTCACGCAGATGGACTGGCAGCGCTAGCTGGCCCCGGGCCGCGGGTTTCCCAGCCTGAGGACACCACTCCCTTTCACCCCTTGGCTTTCAAATTCACTGTCCAGTCGCCCTCCAGGAGGATGCGGAGCGGTGCTGCCTCCCAGGTCCCGCACTGGAGGACGGGGCTGCTGGCCACCAGCGTTGACCAACTGCACACCGGCTACGCTCAGGACTCACTGTTGTTTTCTTTATCTGGCAACCAAAGCCATACGGAGTGAGTTCAAATGAGTCGACCTGAAGAGACCTACAGAGCCCCACTCGGGGGAAGGCCTTCTGGTCAGCCACAGTGCTCAGCGGTGCTGGCCATCCCAGCTCTGGCTATGGTCACATATGGGGGCGCCCCAGTCCAGGCTGCACCCCCCATCGTCCGCTCTGAGGAGGACGTGTGTCCTATAGGCTCTGCAGTGAGGCTGTGCCTCCCAGCCTGACACTGGCTCCCTCTCCCTTCCACAGATGCAGGCCCCTCAGGAGCACTCCCTGCCCTTGGCAGTGACCTTGTGGGGCAGACGCGCTGCAGACCACTTCTCCCAGCTGTTCTTCTTTCTGAATGCATCCTTAACTTTGCACACAATCGACTTTGATGTGGACAATAAAACGCACCTGTGTTACATGCAGCTGAATGTCGGTCGGCAAAGGTGCACATCCATACAGCCACCTCGGCCACCATGATGAGCAGCCTGTCCACTGCCCCAGATGCTGTCCCTGGCCTCTCACCTTTAGCCTTCCTGGCCACAACCACCCTAGCCCAAGGCAGCCCCCAGTCTGCTTCTGTCACTCCCCCTAGCTGGTCCTGTCCCAGAACTCTACATAATGAAGTCACACAGCTTCAGGTCCTGCTGCGGGGTCCTCGGGTGCTGCTGAGGTCAGTCACAGTTGTCAGCCGTTCGTGGCCGTGTCCCTGTGGTACTCCATCCTGTGGATTTGACAAGAGGGCTGTGCCTTTCAACCCTTGCTCCCTGTGCTCCCTCTGAGGTTTCACCTCCAGTTTTGAACAATAATTGGACTGGGCTTAAGTGTCCAGGTCAGAACCAGGCCCTTCCAGCAACGCACATTCCCAGGTAGTGGAGTCAAAACGGCCCCTACACTTGGATCTCCAGCACAGTCTCAAATATTTCCTACAAGAAAAATGAGAAGAAATGAAACCCTTCCCATGTAACCAAAAGGCAAAGAGCATGCAGACTTCCAGCAGCCTTGGGAAGAAGGAGACGGCGGCTGGAGCGCAGACGCCTCCGGAGAGTCCTGGTGGAAATCCAGGGCGTGGGAAAGACACAGGAAAGGAAGAAGGAAGCAGCAGGCCAGAATGTTCCCAGACACTGCCCTCAAAGTGGAGGGGCCATCCTAAATCAGAAGCTCTGAGAAGATTTCCTCAACCCATGCAGGGAGACAGGGAGCCTTCAGCTCAGCGGGACTCAGACAGACATGGCTGGGCAGAAGCAGGTAAGAACTGAGGGCACAGCTCTGCAGGGGAAGGAGCAGGGGAGAGTCCTGCCAGATAGGACCGACCCCAGGCCTGTCCACCCTTCGCTGCCAGACTCCACATGGGTACCACACTTGGTGCAACTGCAGAAGTCGCCTTAGGACCTGAAGCCAGGCTTGTCCTCCAGACCACGGCGCTGTGACTAACCCGCAGCCATCCTCTGTGCAACGTACGTGCGAGAGCAGACGCTCTTTCCACTCCTCCCTTCTTGCTTATTCATTTATTTCTGAGGTACCAGGTGGGAGCCCAGGGCCTTGCACATGCTCAGTGCTCCACCACAGAGCTGCACCCCAGCCCAGCTGAAGAGTCAAACCAAAGCCTCAGGTGAAATTTCCACCCACAGTCAGAAATAAAAAGATGAGCCCCGTGGAGGCTAAAGCAGGAGGATCGTGAGTTCAAAGCAGCCTCAGCAACGGTGAGATGCTAAGCAACTCAGCAAGACCCTGTCTCTAAATACAGTACAAAGTAGGGCTGGGGATGTGGCTCAGTGGTCAAGTGTCCCTGAGTTCAATCCCTGGGAACCCACAAATAAATGAATGAATGAATGAGTAAATAAATAATAAAATCCAAAACTGATACGATGCTCTGAATGAATTCAATACCATCATACAAGCATTTGAGGATATTAGAGAGTCTGAAATTAAAAGTAAACAAAATGGGAACGAAATCAAATGAGAATTATTTTTTAACTCAAAAAAAAAAAATAGAAAAGATAGCATGATATCAGAAATAAAGGCCCACTTACAAACTGCCTGAGAGATTACCCCTGGACAGTTAGTAAAATCCAAAAAAGAAAGTCAGGAAAATAATTAGGAGAACAACAACAAGAGGAAGAAGGAAGCAAAACGTCAAAGAAAAGCAGGACCAGGGGTAGGTGGTGACATTGGTGAAGGACAGACACCAAAAGGAATCTCCTGTATGTGCGCCTGGAACTCCCAGAAAGGAGGATGGAGCACCTCCCAGCCTGCAGCTCACGGGCACCGTCCCCAGCCGAAGAAGGGCCTCTGAGTGAGGCTGCCTCCAGGTACAAAGGAGGACCCACAGGGGTTGACCCACTCCCCGCCCCCTGTGCACCTGCACGGGCGTCCCTGTGGGTCTGAGCAGCTCAAGGAAGACGGCTTTGAATGATTTTAAGTGGGTGTCAGTTACGTGCAAATGTAAAGGGAAAACAGTGCATGATGTGAAAGAAGAGGAAATAAGAATATCTGGAGGCTCATTTTGCAAAAAGAAACAGCTACAGGCCTGTGGGCAGTGGGTGACAGTGCCGTGGCCGTGCGTCTGAGCCTCGCTTTTGCGCAGTGCTGAATTGTGGATCATGCACACTCAAATCCCGAAAATAGATACAGGAGCTAATGAGCTCCACTTTGTTTGGATCGAGTAACCCAAACACCAGGAGGGGCTGGGGCTGAGAAACTTGGAACAGTAATTTCCACAGTCATTTGTGTAGCCTGGTTATAGAGACCAAGGAAGACTGTCTGCAGGCTGGAGGTCTTGTCAAGGTTTGTGTAGTGCTCTGGGTTCACCCTGGTAAGAAGCCTTTCCTCAAGTTCTGGCCCCGTGCAGAGGAATGGACACAGCGAGGCCCTGGGTGAGCTTCTCACGTGGGGGATTACAGATCTGGAAGGGGAGAAGCCTGCTTCTGCTCTGAGCTAGATGGAGCCACAGCTCTGGAAGCACACGGTCTCTATCTGATCACCAAGAGGCCAGCCTCACTGAGGAACACTTGGGAAACAACTTCCCTGTACCCTTCAAAGGCATCAAAGCCATGAATCGACAGAGCTGAGGAGCTGATTTAGATTACATGGGACAAGGACATGGAAACTCAGGTAGTGCAGGGCCCAAGACTGACTCCTAGACTGCAAAACCCAAACTGAGTGCCAAGGACATCCCCAGAACAGAGGGACGGGCTGGAATGGGACCAGGGGTTAGGTGGGGACATTGTGCAGATGCTGAATTCCCTAATTTCGCAAGTTCTGTGGCGACGTACCAGAGGCCCTTGTCTGAGCACCCTGGAGCGTTTAGAGGCACAGGGACACCGTGTCAGCCGCACGCTCTTCAGGGAGGGAGGTGCGTGTGATCTGAGCCGCACGGTCACCCACCGAGAGGAGACACACCTAAGCCAGGGTCAGGCAACGAGGAGAGGAGCAGCGAGCTGGGGGCGTTGTGCAGGGCTGGCTGCCCTCCTGCACCTTTCCACTCGAAACCACAGGCCGCCTCCGAAGCCAGCCTTACAGTCCTTGCCTGCGAGAGGCTGGCCTCCAGTCCTGCTGCTGCTTCTTTGAAGGACCTGGCTCATGATCTCTGGTCATTCTTAAGATCTTCTCTTTGACTTTGGTTTTCAGCAGGCGAGAACGGTGAGCTCCGTGGGCTCTTCCTGTTTGGGCTTGGAGAGTGTTTACTGTGGCTTGACGTCCTTTATTGGTTGAGGGGCCTCTGTTGGGCACTGAACTGAGTCCTCCCCGAGGTTGGTGTGTGGGAGCTCTCGCTGAACTCCGGCTGTCTTTGCAGATGTGCCCTTACAGAGGAAGGAGAGGTGGCATGAGGCATGGGGTGGTGCCCTGGTCCACCTGATCTGGAAACAGAGATACCAGATCTCTCTCTCCATCTCTCCATGCACGCAGAGATGAATGGGGACACAGGGTGAGGCGCCATCTGCAAGTCCAGGGGACAGGACCCAGAGGAATCAGCCCTGCTGGACCTGGCTGTGGGCGTCCAGCCTCTAGGACCTGAGGAAATGGATGTCCATCTGTGCAACTGTCGTATGGCAGCCAAGCTGGCATGGGCTTGGCTCGTGAGAGGCCCCCTGAGCCCTGCCCCTCTGACGCACAGCGAGGGCTCCCACACTTCCCCATGCTCCGCTTCCAGATCCCATTCCCGCCTATCCACACGCCACTTCAGAAACTTCCCAGTGATCACATGGCTCCCTAATCCATTATTCTGATAAGTCTAATCCATTAAACTCATTGGTTAAATTATTAATATAATTCATGATAATTTTAGCACCAGAGTTTTTATTACTAGTTTTTGGGGGTTTACTTTGGATTCTAAGTGTTGGATTAAAGTTTTATCCTTTTCTTTGTGCTTTCAATTATATAAATCATAGCTATTTTAAGCTTCCAATTTCTAGTTATTTGGTATTGAATTTTAGCAGGCTTTGTATTGTTTACTAGACTTTGCAGTTTTGAAGATAAAAAGATATTTTAGAAGTTTCACCAAGGTGAAGCTGTCCTCCAGGGAGGTGAAGTCTTGTCTGAGGCACGAGGAGGGCCTTGGGAGCACTCGCTGCTGGGCACATGGAGGACCACCATCGCACAGGGGTCCTGCCAGGTACTGACCTGTGGAGCCTGGTGGGCGAGAAGGAGAGGCATCGGGTCAGTGAGATGCACACTCTGCTCTGGCCCTCCTCCTCCCCCACAGTTGTGCAGGGCCACCTTGCTCCGTCTTGCCCTGCACACCTGTGGTCCTCACACCTGGGCTGCCCTGGGGGCAGTGCCTGGCATTAGAGGAGGCATGAGAGGGACCCCTGAGCACACACGGTCCTTCGCGGCCTTGCCCTGCCTGGGCAGCATGTTGGAAGGGGCTGCTCCTCCCTCACGGTGGCTCGGATTACGATGGAGGCTTCTTCTCTGCCCCAGGCCCTGCCACTTCCCAGAACACAGGGCAGTGGGGCTGCCCACAGGGCAGGAGGGCAGTGCCAGTCCCTTGTCACAGGGTTGAGACAGGAGAGGGGGTGAAGCAGGGCCACGAGGTCCTGGCACTGAGAAGAACCAGCCTAGTGAACTGGCAGGAGGTGTGCCAGGTGAAGGGCTCAGTTTAACTTAAACTCGTGACTAAGCCATGCCAACCTGAGGCTCCCCAGGGAAGCAGGACATGGTACAGAGAAGAGCTGTGGACCAAAGACGGGGCAGAGAGCTCGGCTCCCACGGCCATGAGCTCGGAGCCCCTGAGCAGGTCGGTTGGCCTCTCTGAGGCTGGGGTTCCTTGCCTCCAGAATAAGCCACTGGGCTCCTGGTTCCTCTGGTCCCCTCGTTCCTATCCATGATGCCATAGCAGACCAGCCATCATTCCACAGACCCACCTGAGAGCGTGCCACTGTCTACTATTCAAGGGCGATGATCTCCTCCTCTCTTGCCCCTGGCTCTGCTGCTGATGACTGTTGTGCTGGTTTTCCTGACCGAATTCTAAGTGGTTTCAGGGCACACTGCCAGTATGGACGGCGCCGTGATTAGTACATGAAGTCTGGGCACTCCGACCTGGCTTCACACCTGTTTCACTCTTTCCTCACTTGATGCTGCCTCCTTTGGGAAGTGGGGCTAATAGGTGTCAAGCTTGGCCTGAGGGCTGGACACGGCGTGTAAAAGCCTTGGGTACTAGGGACCCTGGCTGAGCCTCGGCAAAGCACAGGATCCTCACCCCAGCAGGGAGTAGTGGGAGACTTTCTATGGGTGATGTTCTGCACTCTTAGAATACTGCATTTGCTTCCTGGAGGGTGGATCTTCCGTACCAAAATTAAAAATAAAGAAACATTTTGCACAGAGCTTTATCTGTGTCCCAAATAGCTAACTAAATCATGTCTTCGCCTGCAGACTTGAGGCTCTACACCATAAGTCTACGAATCTCTGCAGAAGGTAATCTCCTTTAAAATAATCATCTGCCTGGAGTCTGCACATCGTCAGCCATCACGAGGAGAGCATTCGGAGACCCTCCAAGGGGACATTTCCCTGCTCAGGTCTCAGGTTGATTTACAGCTTCCCATTTTAGGAAAATAAGTCAAGCAGTTCCAAAGAGGCTGTCAGCCTGTGCCAGTCCTCGGTGCGTTCTGGAAGAGGCTCCCATCTCACTTACGAAAAGAAGAATGGAAGCAGACCCACACCCGGGGGCGTGCCATGGACCTCCTGGAGGGCGGGTGGCTGCCCCAGCCCAGCCCTGCAGACTCCAGGAGGAGGCCGTGTGTAGTGCCCAGCCCCCGTGCTCAGGACCCACCGCTCTGACAGCTGTCCGGAGGCACCTTCCTCAGGTCCTTCCACTTTGAAAAGAGGAACGTGGAGAGCTGAGAGTCATGGAGGAACCCAAGACGAGGCACCATTTGGACATCACAGCTCAGCATTTGATTTGCTTTGGAAACAAATGCAAAATGTAGAATTATTTGGAAATTAATGCAGGCTGCCAAGGGACTTTTAAAATGTCTTTTCTAATTTAAAACTCGGGCCTAAAGAAGGTCATAAAACTCCTGTTACTTTTGTTGAAGGAAATACTGAAAACATTTCCTTGTCCAGGAATGAGCCCGGCCTGCTCCTGTGTCTGATGCTCTGGGAGATGCTTGTTAGAGCTGCTTTCCCAAGTTCCACAAGGGCAGAGTCCACAGGGTCCTGCCAAAGCCCCAGCTCTGCAGACTGCTGGGGCCCTGCCGCCACTCACTCGCCGATTCGAACCAGCACCAGTCAGACCTCCTTCTCTGGCTGGGGATTTCTGCTCTAGTGTGTCACATGGTGCCGATGCTGGCAGGGTTCTCAGGGATCAGGGTCCCAAATCTCAGGGGTGTGGGTAGACGCCAGGCTTGAGTAAGAGGAAGGGGCTGGCAGGTACATCTCCCCAGGGACCCTCTCCAGGTCACTGAGCCAGCTCTGAGGAGCGATGAGGGCCAGGGCAAGGTGGGGGCACCAGCACCTACTCCAGTGGTGCAGGAGCCTGGAGGCCGTGCCTCCCGCCGCCCTCCACCAGGCCCAGCCATGGGGCGCTCTCCCTCCAGGTGTGCTTTTGCCAACTCAGCTTCCGTGGAAGGGCAGGGACAGGAGGAGGGGGATGCACCGCTGCTCAGACACCCCTGGGAACGTCGCCAGGCCGAGTCTGGACCTGACAGCATCTCT
Source organism: Sciurus vulgaris (assembly GCF_902686455.1). NCBI lineage: Eukaryota > Metazoa > Chordata > Mammalia > Rodentia > Sciuridae > Sciurus > Sciurus vulgaris. The sequence goes on from NC_136464.1 coordinate 2,397,691, forward strand.
GCGGCAGGACTGCCAGGGACCCGCTCCAGGTGTTCCTCGTGGACCCATCCAGGGCCGGGCGCAGAGCGGTGCTGGGCTGCGTGTTGTGCTTCTGTGCAAGGGCACCCGCGAGCAATCCAGCATCCCAAGGGGCTCGGCTGGAGGGGTTCCATAGCACAACCTCCCTGGGGCCCTGGGACACAGGGATGCCAAGGGCCAGCCTGCCTGCAGGGAGCCTGAGTCTGGAGGAGGCTGCGTGGAGGCGTCGGTATCGACAGCAGCTCCGTGCAAACGCACTCTGTCCTGGGGAGATGGTGGCCGACGATGGCCCGGAGCAGAGGCTGACAGCTGGGCTTAGGGCATTTCTTGCCAGTTGCTGGCGTTTTTCTTGGGGATCTTTGCACTGGTGATCCCGGGGACTTTGGCTGTAGTTGTCTTTCCGTAGTGACCTTTTAGATCGGGTGATGCTGGTCTCCTAGGATGGGCTTGAAGTGTGCCCTCTTCAGTTTCTGTGAGGACTTTGAGAAAGATTGGCCTCATTCTTCAAATGTCTGGTAGAATTCAGTCACGAAACACTGTCCTGGGTTCTTTGCAGGAAGGCTATTGACCGTGGACTCGGTCTCACTCGGGGTCTATTCCGATTTCCTGCCCTCCAGGACCCATCTCGGGGTGGAGGATGTACCCGCCTGCCCCACTGTCCAGCATGCTGCGTGTCGTGGCTCACGCTGTCTGTCACCGCCCGGAGCTTCTGTGGGGTAGTGGTGCTGTCTCCTCTTCACTTCTGACTTAATGGTTGGAGCTCTTTCTCGTTTTTTTCCTAGAATCTCTAGCTAAAATTTGTCAATTTTGTCATTAAAAGAAAACTTGGTTCTGTTGCTCTTTCCCATGGTTTCTCTCTCCTTTATTCTCACTCTTTCTATGTGATTCCCTCCCCTCTCTTAACTTTGGGATTAGCTGGCCCTTTCCAGCCCACGGGCCCTGGCCTGAGCTCTGTTGGGATGTGGTTGTCGCCTGCCATGAGCTCCATCTCGGAACTGCCCATGCTCCATCCACTCTGGGCTGGTATGCTGGGTTTTCTTTTCCACTTGTCTCAGGACATTTTTTAATTTCCCTTTTGAGGTCCTCATTAACCCACTGTTAGTAAGAACAAAATAAAACATTTCTGATGGATAGAAACCAAGCCCTATTGAGAGAGAGAGAAGAGCCTTCCAGGAGCTGTGGGTGGTCTGACGTACAGAGGCTCAGGCATGGAGAGGTGGGACCCGAGCAAAGAATCAGTGCAGAGGGACAGGGTGTGAGGGCAGGTCCTGGTCCACAAAAAAGGGAAAGCCTTTTCTAGGTCCAGCTGTGGCGTGCAGAAATATCGCCCTCATCACACACCCTCTCCTAAGTCCCCACACTTGAGACTCATTTCATGTGACTGATGGGACCTGGCAAATGGGATTAAGAATTTGGGATGAGGCTATTATCCTTGATTGTCCAGATGGGCCCCAGGAAATCACAGCTAAGAACTTTCCCAGATTAAAGAACCAGACCATGGTTGCAGAAGGGGTACATCCAGTGTTATGGTTCAGATATGAGGTGTCCCCAAAAGCTCCTGTGAGAGACAGCATAACAATGTCCAGAAGCAGAATGATTAGATTGTGAGAGCTGTAACTCAGTGGATTAATCCACTTGAATGGATTAACTGGGTGGTAACTGCAGGCAGGGTGTGCTGCAGGAAGTAGGTCACCAGGGATGTGCCTTTGGAGTTTGTATTTTGTCCTTCTCTTTGCTTCCTGTCTGCCATGAGCTGAGCCAATTTCCTCCACCATGATGATCTGCCTCACTTTAGGCCCAGAGCAATGGAGCTGGGTGACCATGGACTGCACCTCTAAAACTATGAGCTCAAAATAAACTTTTCCTTTGAAAGTTGTTCTTGTTAAGTACAATGGTCACAACAATACTCAGCTGACTAAAACCCACAATGCCAGTGACTTTGAGAATGGAGGAAGGACCAGAGACCAGGGGATCTAGACAGACTCAAGAAACTTCTAGAATCTTCTAGAAACTGACAAAGGCTAGATAATGGATTTTTCCACACAACCTCCATAAAATGCACAGCCTTGGATGTATCCCAGAGAAACTCATGCTGGTCATCTGTCGTCCAGCACAGGAAGATAATAGAGGTGCTGGGTTGAGCTGTGAGTGTGTGGAGCCTGTGACATCAGCTGCAGGGAGCCAGCACTGAGGGGTAAGAGGAGCTGGGGCTGGAGGATCCTCTTCTCCTGCACCCTGTAGTCAAGACCCTAGGTGTGGGCTATGAGCAGTGCAGTGAGCAGAAGCACCCAGATGTGCCTCACGCGTGCTGGACACCAGCAGGGCATGCACCCTGTGCCAGGACATGCTGAGAACAGTCTTACTCTTGTGATCAACTGAGTCCATGCCTGGTCATCGAGAGTGTGTGGCCCCAGACCAGCATTGCAGGACCTTTTTGTCTGGATTCTCTCTCCTTCATCCCTACATCTGCCCTTTGGTGCCTACTTAAACTGAATACTGTTGGAAATCAGGGGCACTGGGTTTGCAGAGGGTAATGCCAGAGTCTTCATGGATGGTGACTCCCCAGCAGATGGGAGGCATGTAGGAGAATAAACATGGCAGCCTCTGAGGAGGAACATACAAAGGCCCTGGGGTGGAAAACACTCAAGAAATCATTTTATCCATAACCCTGGAGCCATGAGCAGTGCCCAACACAAGGTAGTAATCATAAATATTTGTTGAAGAAATAACATCTTAGAGTCCAAGTCATCTCCTGAATTACATGAGTGCGCACTGCTTTCTAATGCTGACATCATCCAAGGAATGACCAGTCCCCACCTGCAGGTCCTCAGCCTGGGGAAAGCCACCACAAAGAAGCAGAGGAGACCTAGGTACAAGAAGAAAACACGTCCTAGGGACAGCAGCTACACTTTGCAGCCTCAGCATGCCCCGAAGCGAAGGGCAGTTAAGGTGAATGAAGAAAAGACATTGCCGATCCTTCTGGGGAGGAATCCACGCTCGGACAGCCCCCTCCACGTGCAGGCTCTGGGTGGTGAACACAGCCAGCAGGACGCAGGGGCTGACACTCAGCACCTGGCCAAAGCTGACTGTGGTGGAATTGAGTTTCCTCGAGCCGATTTGAAGAACACAATTCAGAAAAGCAATCTCGGCAGCGTGTGCAGAGGCCAGCTGTATGGCGGACCCCCACCCTTTGTCTCAGAAATAGCTTTGTGCCATGCGCAGAGGGGCTGGGATCTCAGGGAGGCTTCGCTCTCTCCAGGGCGCGCCTGCCCTTGTTCCTAACCACACTTAGGAAGCCAGAGGTTATTTCAAGTGCGTGACCTACGTTTTTCTAGTTCATTCTTCCTCCTACCTCCTGCCATACAAGCGTAGAATCACTACTTAGGAAAAAATATGCATATCAGAGAGCTGCAAATTGATTTGTATAGGATATTGATAAGCATGGGAAAAACAGAAAGCGAGGAGAGATTACAAAAGCACTGGTCATCTCCAGGCTGGTGGGAGATGGAAACTCTTGCCACCTAATGGGGCCTGGTTCCCGGTCAGCAGGTGCACAGATTCGGAAATGGATCCACACAAGGAAGCATTCTCCTCGTGGAGTGGGGTGCCGCTGGTCCTTGATAGAGATAGGATCTTGCAAGGGAGCTCAGAGCAGGTTGCAAGAAGGTCCTCAGATGGCCTCTGCTGCCTGAAACCCCTGTCCTCCTCTCCTGGGCTGCTGCAGCCACAGATTGGGTGGGCCACTGGTCAGAAGCGTGTTCAGAAGGCTGAGGTCAGCAGACGCCTGCTGCAGGCCCTCCGCAGGGCCCCTCTGCCTCGGCCAGCCTCCAGTCTCGGGTGCTCAGTGGTGGCAACTCTGCAGTCTCTGCCTCAGACATCACGGGAACCCCTGTCTTCCCTGTCTTCTGTCTCTTATGAGGGTTCTTGCCTTTAGATTCAGGGCCCACTGGGTAATTGAACATCATCCCATCATGAGACCCTTGAACTCTGCAAAGACCCCTTCTCATGGTGAGATGGCATTCAGCTTTCAGGGGTTAGTGACTGGACCTGTGTGTTGGGGCCACCGTCTGCCACTTCATGGTGTGACTATTCCCGAATCTCATACTTGTGCACAGCCACTGCACAAAGCAGCACTGGGCCTCATCCCAGAAAGGGTCCCAAGCTTCCAGCACAGAGATGCTCTGCACAGACAGGCGTGGACAGAGCCCCGGGGAGGCTACTTCTCCCAGGCAGCACCAGCTCCTGCTGCTGGGCTCCACCCCTCTGATCAGTCCCTTCCTGGTTGGTCACTGTGTCCACTGGATGCTCTCAGGTCAGCTTCCGTGACTGACTTAAGACACAGTGCATCCTGTGCGTGTCTCTCCTCCTCTGTTAGTGGGTTTCCATTTCACCAAGTGTTGTCTGCCTCCAGTCCCTGACCTGGAGAGGACACCGGAGTGGGAGGGACAGGCACCACCTAGGAGAAGCCAGAGAGCGGAATCGCGATGGGGAAGAAGGAGGGACAGGGACCCAGCGGGTGGCCAGGGAGCTCCACCTCAGAGCTGGGCCACGCCCCACAAGTCCCTTATCTGAAATGGCGAGGTGCCCCCTGACAGGCCTGGCACCACAGCACAGGAAGGAGACGCCAGGCCAGCAAGTCTCCAGGAGCCAGTGCTGGACAGCGTGCAGGGCTCTGGTGTGGCAGAGGCCGCTGTGGGGTCTTCTCCCATTGCTACTTTCACCTGGGTTCAACAAGGTGCTCTGTGTGCTACAAAGTCAAATTTTGCTTTTCAGAACCTTCTAGAACTTAAAAAAATATTTTTGGTCAACAATCATATTCATGGATGCAGGCCAGGCTTAACTTGCTGGAAGGGCTCCTGGAACCTCGGGCAGTGGGCAGTCCCCGCCCTCTGCCTGTCCTGCCCTTGGTAGAGGAAGTCTTCAGGCATGCAGTGGGGACAGGGTACCAGACCCCAGAGCCTTGTGGTCAGCTGTAGTCCAAGGTGAGTCCTGTGAGAGGGGCCTGCTGTGGTTCCTGGGTGACCGAAGGGGCACCAGCTAAAGCCAGGATGTGAAATTTCTGAGTCATAAAGGAGACATTCTGAAACGCCAGAAGCCCGTACACTAAGACACCGTGACTGCCAGGGCGTTGCTGAGGACAGCTGTCCTTAGTGCTGAGCTGGCTCTGCCTTGCCAGGACCAGGTCCCAGGGTGGCTCCCAGCCAAGCCACTGTGGGCGAAACAGGCTCGGCACGGGCGCCCCTCCCACGCAGCCAGGGTGGGCGGGGAGGGATGTGCTAATTAGCACTTCTCGGCTGCAGAGGGAGCAGCCAGACAGCCCTTTCTGTGTTCTTTTCAAAGGGTTGTTTGCTTTCCTTTCAAATCAGTGCAAGGCTGTGCTTTTGGGGAAAATGTAGTTTGGAGCTATTCCATGCTGCAGGATCAGTGTTTCCTGCTTTTCATCCGCTAATTGTCATTCCGAGTTTGCTGGAACTGGTGACCCTCTGTACCTCCGCTTCACGCTCAGCTTCCGCACCCAGCGGCTCTCAGGGGGCTTTCTCTGCAGCTTCTGCTCAGCCCCCCCCCCCCCAAGAAGGGAAGCAGCTGCAGCACCTAGACCAAACTCTGGGGAGCCAGGAAGAACCCTCTGAAGGACTCCTGCAACCACTGGAAAGTGACCTGTCTTGGGGCCTGGGGTCACTGTTCAGATCCGAGCTTCTATCTCCAGTATCTGCCGCTCTTTTGATTCTTTTTGATGCTCACTGTGTGTCAGAGAACTGCACAACACTAATGGCCTCGATCTCTCTCATTGTGAGATAAATGTTGAAAATATCAACTTCCAAACAAAGTAAGAGTGATCTGCACCGTGTAATGCAACTGAGGACGTCCTCAGTTCATTATTTCAGTTTTGAAGTAGAGGTCACATTGTTTTTCTGCACCCAATTTTACTGCCTGTGGCATCTGAGTGAAGAAGAAATGCATTAAAGTGTGTGAGTGTGCGTGAGGTGGGCGTCCACTGGGCTTCAAGGACACATTGGGGGCGGGAGAGCTGCAACAAGAACAGATGCACACTGGCGCCCGAACGTAAGAACCCATCATTTCTAAATAGTGCCTGCCATGCCCAGCCCAGCTGGGTGCTCTTCTCGATCCCGAGAGCTAGGGCTGCCTGTGCCCAGATGGTGGGAACACACGTGGGCATGGGGTGTGGGTGGGAGGGGCGGGCAGTCAGGGCCCTTGGCACTCCAGCAGGCTATGAGCAGGCAGACTGGGCTGGGCTGGGGGTGGAGATTTGCTAGACCTCCCCCAGACCAGGGAGGACATGGGGACAGAATGGTCATTAGAGACAATGCTCCCACAGTTCCTAAAAGGTAGTTTGTGCCCACGATCATGCTTGCAAACAGGGCAACGTGACTGCCTCCTTCATTTCTCGTCTTGTTCTGTTTCTCTGTGGCCAGAACTTCTGGTACTGTGCTAAATAAGCGGTGAAATGGGGCATCTTCAAAGACTCAACCAAGAAGGGCCAGAACTAATAAGGCAGCAAATTGCAGGCTATGGAATCAGCACACGAAGATCAGTAGTGTTTTTACATAGTAGCAGTGAGCTCTCCAAAGAAGTAATCAAGAGAACCATCCTAGTCACAGTAGCTGCAAAAAGTAAATCATCTACAGTCTTCACAATAAAAACTGGAAACAGGAATGAAAGAAATCAAAGGGATACAAATAAATGTAAAGAGATCCTGTATTCATGGATTGGAAAAATTAACTTAGTTAAAATGTCCCTACCACTCAAAGCAATTCCCACCAAAATACGCATGTCCTTCTGAGTAGAAATGAGGGGGGAGAAGCAGAATCGCCAAAGCCATGAAAGTGAAGAGAACCAAGCCAGCGGCATCACTCCGGCGTCAAAACCTACACGCCGCAGTCCCTGCAGGGATTGGCATGAGACACGGACACACAGCTCCTGGGGTGGAACAGAGATCCCAGAACTGAGCCCCACACTCACGGTGGATCTCGACAGAGATGCCAAGGATACGCAAGGGAAAGACGGTCTTCAGTCCAGGAAGACTGAGGCAGCCACACGCAGAAGGGCCTGGGCCCCTACCTCTCCCAGCGGCAACGCCTACTCAAGACGGTGGAAAGCCTTGAGTGCCCGGCCTGGGAGAACAAGACCTGGAGAGACTGCAGGTGGACCTCTCAGGACCTTGGTCGGGGCAAAGGTGCTGTGAATGTGACCCGAAAACACAGGACACAGAAGCAAAACCAGACAAAGGGGTTATACCAAGACGCGTCGCCAAAGAAACATCAGCAACGCTAGGAGACCAGCTACCCGACGGGGAAGAGCTTGTAAACCATGGATCTCACGGGTTGATGTCCAGAATACAGAGGGAGCTCAGACAACCCAAGAGCAAGACAAATGGAAAGAAAAATAAGAGTGGACTAAACACATTTGAGTAACATTCTCACTGGAGACACGCAAATGGCCGTGGACCTGAGATGCAGGTCACCACCAGATTTCTCCTCACCCAGGTAGGATCACTGTTATCAGAAAGACAGAACCACCAGGCTGCCAAGGATGTGGGGAAGGAGGACGTCGGCACACCGTTGGTGGGCATGCAAATCAGCACAGGCATTCTGGAGAACAGCACTGAGTGTTCTCACACACTGGATACAGAACGACCCCGAGGTCATAGCCCCACGGCTGGGCAGGGCCCAGAGCCAAAGCAGCCGCCTTCTGAGGAGCCCCGGCACACCAGGTCTACTGCAGCTGGGACACGAGTTGTCCCAAGGCCCACTGCGGGAGAGCGGGTAAGGAAGGCCGGCAGCACACGTAGTCAGAGGTCAGCCTCCCACAAGAAGACCCCAGTGGCCTGTAGGACATCGCAGGAAGTGGACCATCACAGACCAAGAAAGGCAAACACTGAAACCTTGCTCACACTTGGAAGCTAAAAAGTCCATCTGGAAGGAGGGGAGAGCATCACGGTTTCCCAGGGATGGACGGGAGCCAGCAGGGGAGTCGGGCTGGGGAGAAAGAGGCGTGTCCTGTGGCCCCATGGGGTGCATCACATGCGTGGGGCCTGGGACATCTCAAGTCACTCACAAGAGTGTTGGGGGTGTTCATGGAGAGCAGGGAAGGCCAGGAATGTGCCGGTCACCCTGATTCCGTCACCACCAGCATACACATGGATGGGACATCGTATTCTACCTCCTGGACGTGGACAAGTATGAGGTGTCCCTCGGCAAACTTGTAAAAGGTCACCTGATTTCCCTTTTTTAAAAATTCTTACATTCTTGCAGCGCTGGGGAGGGCGCAGGGCTTGCCCGGCCTGGGAACCCCCAACTCAGCTGCTCACCCAGGCCTGACGCAGTCTGCTCAGCAAGGTGCAGCGCTGGGCCAGGGAGCACCTCAGAGCTGGGAGCAGAGAGCCCCAGATCTCCTCTTGACCACGGCCAACTGGACCTCAGACAGGTCTTCTCAGGACTCTGCTCCAGAGGAGAGCAGGTGGACGGGTGCACGCCAAGAGCTCAGCTCGACGCCGACCCGTGGTATTTCTAATCGCACTCTGATGATTACTTTTAACAGGTTGTATTGCATTTATGAGAAGCTGAGCAGACAGCACCAAGGGCTCCCAGGCGAGCCCGGCTTCCCCTGTGATCTCCTCTCTCACAAGGCACCGTGTCCCAACCAGGGAGCAGCACCACCAAGTTGGCACCAGCTGCCCACAGGGCCCGTTCCCACCCACTGTGGGCTTGCCGTGTCCGTTCCCTGCCTGGGACGCCGTGCTGTTTAGCATGTGTCCCCTGGCTCCTCTTGGCTGCCGGCCTCTCTCAGGTTTTCCTTGTTTCTGATGACGGGAAGGTTTTGAAGCATCCCGGCCACGTCTTGTGGGGTCCCCTGCCCATGTGCTTTGTCTGTGGTCATTTTCTTACTGTGGTTCTGGGTTCTGGGGAAGAAGACCACATTTCCAGTTCCATGACATCGCCTTTGGGGCCCACGCCACCCACAGACTTCTCACTGCTGATGCTGACCTTGACCCTGGCTGGGCGGGGTCTCTGCGCACCCTCCCTCTAGAGCGGTGCTTCCCTCGGCTGCACTGTGCACGTGGAGGAGGGGCTTCACACGTGGAACGACACGCCACATCCGCAAACTCCGGTTCTTCTGCAGTTCTAGCTGATACTCCTTCCATCTCCCATACGTAACTAACTCGAGTGTCTACTTTCATGTTCACAGAATGGTGAATGGTATTTTATATTTTGGGGGGAGAGTTGTAATCCAATATTACCTGATTTTATTGCTTACATTGTTCCTTCTTTGGAAACTCTTTCATTGGCTCCTGTTCTGCTTAGAAACATCAGTAGGGTGTGCGTGTGTGTGCGTGTGCGTGTGTGTGTGCATGTATGTGTGTGTGTGCATGTGTGTGTGCGGGTGCGGGTGCATGTGTGCACACGGGCTCTGATGTCTTGTTAAGCTGATCACGGGTTCTCACTGATGTCTCTGACTCACATCCTTTATCACAGGTTGTTCTCGTCTCCTTCATTTAGCCTGCGTCCCAGTGGAGACGACTAGTGTACAGTGTAAGCCCGGCTGCCTTTTCATCATTCTATACTGTTTTGGGGGCGTGATAACCACACGTGGGGAGGGATCTGTGATGCTGTGTTGGAGGTGCACGTGGCGTGATGCGGTCACTCCCTTCCCCAGGACGTGCCTTCCTCCCTCCCTCTCCCTGATCCGCCTGCGCTCCCCCACTGGCCGCCCTCTCTTACTCCGTTAGTTGGTGCCCTACAATTGGTTACGTGTGGGGCTTCTCTGCCTTTCCTTTGGACTCGGCTGCTTTCCAGGCCTCTCAGTGAGTCAGGCTCACACCCATCACGTTAGGCTCCGCAGCACATGCTTCCCGCCCTCCCCAAACTCCTGGTGATCTTTACACATTTGTAGACGTTAACACTCACTGCCTGTGCTGTGAAATTCTCTGAGTTTTGACAAAGGAAGACTTCCTGTGCCATCCAGCAGTGCCATCCATAAAGGCTTCCGGGCTTTTGCTGGGCCCTCGCCGCCTCCCAAGCCCTGGTAACCACTGAAGTGCATGACCTCTGCAGTTTTCCATCCCAGAATATCATACGGGTGGAAACTCACAGCACATAGCTCTTCAGAAAGCCTTCTTCCACTTAAAAACACGCATCTGAATGTCCTTCCTTTCTCCTCGAGCACCGTCATGCGCCCTTCCTGTTATGCTGAATACTATCCCAGGTCACGGGTGCCCTTTCCCTTTCTTTTCACCCTTGGAAGGACGTCTTGGTGGCTTTGAGTTTGAAGTGATTGTGAATGAAACAGCCACAGCATTCCTTGGTAGACTTTGGTGTAAGCAAACATTTCCAGAATCGTCTGGGTGAACGTGAGGGACAGTTCCTGGATGGCGTGGTCAGAGGGCCTTGGGTTTTGTGAGGCACTGCTGGAGAACCTCCTGATGGCTGCGGCTTCTGCACCCCAGCAGTGGGCACTGCCAGTCGCCCCTGTTCTTGTCAGCTTTTGTTATTGTCCATTTCAGTTTGACCTGTGGGCATAAGATTCGGGAGGGAATGGCCAGTGTCTCATGCTGTACGCCACTGTTGTTTTGAGTTTTACGTTCTTGACACAAATCTGAACCTAATTTCACACAGCTATGCCATGTATATTTCGTCTTTGGTGAAGGATCCATGCAGATCCTTTGTCTAATTTTTAAAAACCAGATTGTTCTTTCTGTACTGTTCCATTTGGAAACTTCTTGGTACATTTTAGATCTGTCTGTGTCGGACACCTGCTTTGTGAATACCCCAGCCTTTGCCTCTTCTTGTCACTCCGAACAATGTTTTGCATGCCACTTGCTAATTATAGTCAAGCCTAACCTATTAGTGCTTTCATGGATCAGACTGCACATTTTACCTCCAAAAACTTATTTCAAAACCCAGGTGACAAAAATCTGTCCCACATTTTCTTCCACAAATTTTATAATTCTTCCTTTTCTGTTTAGTCCTATGAGCCATTTCCAGTTAATTTTTGTGAAAGTCAGAAGATCTGGACTTTTCATTTTGCAGGTTGATGTATTCCTCCCTATTCAAAAGACCATCCTTTCTCAGGCGAGCAGCTTTTGCTCCTGGTCAGCGTGTGCAGCTCCACTGTGGGTGCGTCTGCCCGGGCTCCTGCTCTGCCCCAGGGCATGCGTGCCTGTGCTCGCTCCAGCGCATGCTGTCTCCTGGATGTAGGGTCAGAGTGAGTCGTGAGGTCCCCCACACCAGGCGCCGTGCCGATCTTCTGTCTTTCCCCATAAACTTCAGAATCACTTTGTCAATATCCATGAAATAGCTTGCTGGAATTTTTATTGGGTCTGTGTTGAATCCATAGATCAAGTTGAGAAGAATCGACACGTTAAGATATTGCATCTTCCGACCTCTGAGCACAGCAGCTCTGCATTTATGTGACCTTCGCTCTTTTCCCTTAATTAGAGTTCTGCTGTTTTCTGTATAGATCATGTGAATAATTTGTTAGATTTGTACCTGGGTAAGTCATTTTTATCTGAGGGGAACTCCCCTATTGCACAGGCTTTTAATTTCAGATTCGGTTGTGTGTTGCCACATAGCTATCCACTCTGTACCTTGATTTTGTATTTTATGATCTTGCTCTACTTGCTCATTAGTCCCAGGAATTTTATTATGCATTCGTTGGGATTTTTTACATAGACAATCATGTCAGCGCTAAATAACGACAGTTGTATATCTTTCTTCCCAGTCTGTGTGTTTTTAACTCACTTCTCCTCTCTCACTCGAGCTGGGACTTGCAGTACGAGGCCCTGTCAGGACGTGGGGGCAGGCGTCCCTCCCTGCTGCCCCTTGCCTGCAGTTAGTACAGGCTTCTCCCCAGGTCAGGAAGCTCTCTCTGTTCCTTCATGGGGACTTTGTTTTGTTTTATCCCACGAAGATGTGGGGTCTTTGTCCAACTCACCTGCTATTCATTTATATTATATGATCTTTCTTCTTGGCCAGGTGATGGCGTGTGCTACATTATTTCATTTTCAAGTCCAACCAGCCCTCCATATTTAGAATGAATCCTGATCAGTCATGGTGAACAATTCTTTCTGTACACCATGGATTTGATTTGCTTTAATTTTTGAAGACTTTTGCATTTGTATTTATGAAAAATGTTAGTCAATACTTTTCCTTTCTTGAAAAATATTCATCTGGTTTTGGTGACATGTCAACATTGGCTTCATGAGATGAGGTGGGAAGGTTTCTCTCCACTTCTCTTTTCTGAAGAATAGGTAAGATTTCTTAAATTTTGTTTGAATTTACACATGAAACCATCTGGGCCTAGTGCTTTATTTTAGGAAGCCATTGAATCAACTTTAATAAACTTAGATTGATTCAGATTACCGATTTTTCTTGTTTGAGATTTGAAAGACTGTCTTTTAAGGGACTGGTCGACTTCTTCTAAATCATCCTGCATGTAGACATGGTGTTTGTGATATTCTGTCCTTGCAATGTCCACAAAGTGGGCAGCGGGGCCTCTCTTCCGTTTTCGGTGTCTGTGGTTCCTGTTCTCTCTTTCTGTCTTGGTTAGCTGGCTGCAGGCTTACAGATTGTGTTGATGTTTTCAAGGAGCTAGCTTTTGGTTTCCTTGGTTTTCTCCATTGATTTCCTGTTTCAATTTCATTGATTCATGTTCTAATTATTATGGATTTTTCTTCTGCCTGCTGTGAGCTGTAAGTTCCCTAGGAAGGATTTTGAGTACTGGTTGGAGAGATGCCCTTCTGATATTCTCTTGCTCTTCATTTCCCGCACAGCACTGCTTTTGAGGCACCCTGAAACATTTTACAAGTTGTATTTTCATTTCATCCAAAATATTTCACATTTCTTTCAAGACATTTCATTTGACCTATACATTACTTAGAATGTATCACTTAATCTCCAATTATTCTGGAATTTTCCTTATATCTTTCTGTTACTATTTCTCCTTCAATGTTTTCATGGTCTGAGAGCATACTTCTTATGGTTTCTAGTCTTTTAAATCTGTTAAGATATGTTTTGTGACCGAGACTGTGGTCTTCCTTGGTGAAGGATCCCTGTGAGTTTAAAAGTCTGTTACTGGCTATGGTACTCTATAAATGTCGATTAAGCCAAGGGGATTGAGAGTTGGCAGATAGCTATATCCTTGCTGATTTTTCTGCTGACTTCATTTATCATTTACTGAAAAGAACGATGCTAGTCTTCAGCTCTGTAGTCTTCACATTCTTGATGTTCCATCCGTTTTCTCCTCCCATATTTAGGTGTGCTGTTGTTAGAAGCACATACACAAAGACTGCCCTGCCTTAAGAACCCACCCTTTGTCATCATGTGTCATCTTTTCATGCCTGGAAATGTCCCCTGTTCTGAAGTCTGCCATGTCTAGACACAACACAACTCCTGAGCTTTCTCTGGATCAGGGTAAGTGAGGTATAGATTTCTCCGTTTCTTTATACTTAACCTACTGAGTTTTTATGTGTAAAGTGGGTTTCTTGTAGATAGTACATAGTTGGGTTTTGTTTTGTTTTAAACACTCTGAGAATCTCTGTCTTTTGATCAGTGTGTTTAGACCATGAACATTAAATACAATGAATGATATAGTTAGATCAATATCAGTTACTTGTATAACTGTTTTTTAATGCCCTTGTTTCTGTCTCCCTGGTCGTCTTGGGTTCTCCTAGGAATTCCTTCTTAAACAGAGTCAACCATCGAGCTCTCTCAAGTGCAATCCTCTGCTTTTATGCTGAGCTCTGCAGAGGCACCCTATCATCTTGTGACTAAATCCAGGCCTCGAGTCAGACTGTGTCTCTCTGGGCTTCCCCAGGGCAAGTCTTTCTTTGCTTCTCACCACCCAGTAGAATAGAAGATTGAGGGGATTGGAGTAGGGTGGTTGTCTCCCCAGAGGGTACTAGGCTCTGATAGTCTTTTCTCCTGGAATATAGTACCCTTTGCCCAGAGACCACTTGGGTCTATTTCCAGATGGCTGCTTTCCCTCCTAAACCAGAGCCAGAAGGGCATTTGTTCCAGGTCTTGCCTGAAAGGACCTTGTTACTTTCCTGGAGGCAAAGCCCATGAAGCCCCTCCCTCTAGGCCCAGGGACCTCTGGCTCCCACCAGTCCACACTCAGCCTCCAGCAAGACACCCTGTAGGTGCTCCTGTCACCTGTGGCTCTGGTCTTCCTGCTCCATCGTGCTGCTCCTCCCAGGACTACCCAGACTGGGGTGGGGGCTGTTTGCCCAGGGATGGGTCTGAGATAAGTCATCAATTTCTCATTCACACAGCATTTTCTTATTGTTGGGACAGAACAGTGACTTGCAGATTCTGTCTATGTCAGAGCCTAAAACAAAGTCCCTGTCTTCTATTTTAAATTTATATGGAAAAGCACCCTTCCAGGGCACACAGGGCATCAGGTCCCCACCACAGCTGGGCTGGGCTTCTGCCTGCTGTGAGCCTCTGCCCAGAGCCTCCGCCAGGTCTGGCCTGTCTACAGCAGTGACATGGTTGGTAACCCATTTTCACAGGGTGATAATGATCAGAATTTACTGTTGACAGTGCCCAAAGGGATTGCTTTTAAAAATACAGTTTGATAAACCAGGTAAATTGCTGTTTATCAACTGAAAGATAATTAGGAAGCAATTACTAAAAAAAAATAAAAATAAAAAAAAAACCCTGGGTACACCAAGAACTTATTAGCATCCAGTTCTAAATAGCAGTGACGCCCAGATCTTCTGTTGTAGCACCTGTGTGGCAAAAATACAGTAGAACTCCCAGGGTCGTGCCTGATTTGCACAACCTATCCATCCTACCCATGACAGAAACATGGCTGCATATCCAGCTGCCACACACTATCAGAGGCAGCTCTGGATCACTCCTCCTCATTACCATCCTAGACAAGGCAGCAGAAGAGTCCTGATGTAGTTCCACCAGACCACCTGAGCCACGTCTCTTTCCATCGCTAGGGTGTGCTTTTGGGATAACAGCCAGCCGGTGAACAGGAGGCTTCAAATCATGCCATGCCAGTCCTTTGGCTGGAGTGAGCAGGGCTCCACGCTGCACCCCCACCTGGACCCTGGTATCAGTCCCAATACCTGCTAGATCCACAGGCCAAGGGACCACTGGGCAGCAGCCTCTAGTCCTAGGTGCCACAGAAGGTCCACTGCCTAAATCTCCACAGGCCACATTCTCCCCAGGTCCCTCTCACCCCTGCCAGTGTTTGTTGACCGAGGGTCCAGCTGTCCTCTCAGACCTGGGGCATGGCCCACAATGGGAGTGGCAAAGCCTTCCTGTCACGTGCAGGCCCATCTGGCATGGGGCTGTATGGCCTCACAGGCTGCATGTCTGTGCTGCTTTGCTGCAGACAGGACCCAAGCAAGCTGAGACCAATCTGGGTTGACACCCTCCCTTCCCCCTGGCAGACAGTGGAACCATTCCCATGCACCTTCCATTCCTGCAGGATGGTGGGACCAGAGGCTGAGCTGTCACCAGAGCCTTCAGCAACCCTGAGTTCAGGCCACCAGTCATGTCTGTTGGCCTGGAAGGGTTTCTGAGCACCTCGTAAGCACCAGGCACTTGCTGAATTAAAAAGTGTAACTACTTATAAAATAGACTTAGGCCCTGTGTCTGCTGTCCAGTCCAGAAGGACAGGCAGTCAGTAATTAATCACATGAAAATAATGACAGAGGGGGCAAGTGCTGCAGAGTGGCTAGTGCTCCAGTGGTCATGAAGGAAATGGTGCTCAGCCTGGTCTGCAGAGCTCCAGGATTGGTGAGAGTATACACTGCATGTGTGTGGGTGTGTAAGGACCAAAACAGCATGTGCATGTGTTCATGTGGGGGTGCGTGTACACACACACACACATGATTGTATGCTGTGAGTGTGCAAAAGAATGCAGGTGTGTATATATGGAGTGTGTGCTTGTGCAAGGGTGTGAGTGGATTTTTGTGCACATAGGTGTGAGCACCCACATCAGTACATAATTGTGCTTGCATGTTTATGTGAGCACAATTGTGTGTGTGCAGGTTTGTGTGTGTGAAGGTGTGTGGCTGTGTGCATGTGCTTGTAGAGGTACCTGCATGTGTGATTGTGGATGTGGTGTTTTGTGGTCTTTCTGGGGGAGGACGGTGGACATGGAAGCAAGGGCAAGGCCAGCCACACTGGTGAGGGAGGTGGGACTTGGCCTGGCGCAGAGTGGAAGCCCTCCGGGTAGGAGTGTCTCCAGCTGCGGGTGGAGATTAAGCTGGGCTGAACTGGAGAGTGGGGCAGAAGCAGGAGCCCCTTAGCAGGAGCCAAAGTTAAGCCCTGCAGGGAACCTGCCCCTGTGGCTGGAGAAAACTAAGTCACTGCTGTGCTGTGGTCTCTGAACCCTGCTCGTCCCAAACACAAATCTACTGCAGCTGCACAGCCACGACCAGGAGCCCCTTGCTCATACAGAGTGACGTTGCATGCATAAATGAATGTCATTTCTCATCAGGTAAACAGGCCATGTGGTCTTACTGGCTACACACACGTGGAAATGGGTGAAGTTGACCCCACTGTTCTGAGATGGCACTGTTTCTTCTGCATCTTTCTCCCATGTGTGCACCCAGAGTTGGGATCACTGACAACTCACATATTGTGCACATATTTCCATATTGCTAGTACTTTCATAAGTTATTTAAAAGAGAATCTGCACAAGCATAAGTATCTGCTCAATACAAAAATATCAACGTGATAAAAATGCACAATGCTACTGACAATCCAAAACGAATTTCTCTTTGTGTTTTGGAAAGGCCCTTCCAGGGTGGCCACATTTACATGTCTATGCAACACATGCATGACACACGGAAGACGTGTGAAGACCTGTGCTGAGCTGTGACCACGTTCTCATGTGCACTGAAGGCTCCGTGATTCATTCAGTGAGTCACGTTTGGGGATGCTTGAGCTTTCTGTTTCCTCCTCCTCCATCCCTTCCCCTCCTTTCCCTCCTTCTTCCTTTCCTTTTGCCTGCTGTGGTGCATTGTGAGGAATGAGCTTGCAGGCTATGTCTTGGTAACTGTCCAATTATTCTTAGGGAAGACGGGGACTGGAATTGCTAGGTTAAAGGCTATGTACATTTAAATATTTAATACAGATTCGTCAGCCATTTGCAAGGCATTTGCAACAATTTACATCCCCACTGGCAAAGCATGTGAATTCTCTCATAGACTTTCCAAATACAGACAGTGCTAAGTCCATGATTATTGCCAACTTGAAAAGGAGATCTAGCTCCTGGTTGCTGAGTTTACACTCCAGCCAGGAGCAGCCCCTGCTCGGCCCAGGAAGTCTGGTTGTGCACATCATCAAGTTGGTTATAAATGGGATGACAGATGTTCCAATTATTCATTTCTGCCACATACAGGTGTTCTGGAGACAGCAGCTCAGCCCAGTTTCCTGCATCTCAGCCCAGGCAGGTGTCTCAAAAAGTCACCTTGCAGCTGGACCCTCCAATCCCAGTGAGCATCGGTCATCCAAATCACGGCAGCGTGTGAGTCTTTCCAGGGGACACGAGCCACCCATGCGCAGGGTGGCTTGGTGCTGCTTACTCGGGTGGAAAGCCCAGTGCTGGTGCCAAGTGCACAAGGAGGAGCTGCCCTTCCCTTGAGTCTGTGTGGCCTGGGGAATTCTGCAGCACCCCTGCTGGGTCAGTCACAGCCCGTGAAGACTTGGGGGACGGGCACAGACCTGCCTAGAGGTGAGCAATGTCAGAGAATGCGCATCCTCGGTATCCACTGCTTCTCTCACTCACGCTGCATCTGCGCCCCCAGCCCAGGAGTGGCCCGTGTGCTTACTCCGCTTGTGGTATAGTCTTGCTCTGCCTGCATGTACTGCGGTTTGTCAACCACTCGACTGCCAGTGGGCATTGGGGTTGTTTCCAGCTTGGGGACACCGTCTAGAATATTCCAAGTGCTGTCATGACCAGTCCTGTCCAGTCTTCAATGGGCACATGCAGTCATCACCAGGAGAGAATTGCTGGGTGGGATGGAGTACACGATCAACATGGCACCAAACTGTTCTGCAAAGTGTTGGCACCATTCACACCCCAGCCAGCTCTTGCCCAGAGTCACTCCACATCCTTGCTGCTCTGCTGTGGCCTCCCTGGCTGTGTTTTGATATCTTGTTATCATTTTAATGGGAATTTCCTAATGACTTGAAGCTGAACAGTTTTTCATGTCCAATGTCCATTTGTATAATCATTTTTGCAAAGTACCTGATGAAATTTGGGGTGTTTCTTTTTTAGTCAGGCTGGCTACCTTTTTCTACTGATTGGTAAGAGTGATTGGCAGATCTGTGGATGACTTTTTTAAATAACTGTACTGTGGAAGTCCTCATATGTATTACAGATTGACTTTTGACCTTGCTAGTGGAGTCTTTTGATGAAGTTTGCTTGAATTATGTGAATGCAGTCTAGTTTATCAACTTTTTCTTTATGGTAAATACCTATTACTTCTTTCAAGTTTAAGAAATCATTGCTCCTCTGACATCTTAAAGATTCTCCATTATCTTCTAAAATAGTCCCACCTTTCACATTTTAACCTCTGACCTATTTGGGATTTCTTGTCCTTGTGAATAGTGGGAATAAGGACCATGGTCCACGTTCCCATGAATATCAAGTGGAATTTCAGGTGCATTTCCATGATCGTGTCATAAAATACGTGGTCTGAGGCTCTGCAGGCGCCTTCTCTGGTTTGGGAGAAGTAATTCTTCTTCTGAATAAAGAAAACTCATCCTGGACCATTAGCTTTGATTGATAATTTTCCAAAACCTTATCCCTTAGTAACCGTGATTTATAATACATAAATCTAGCACTGGGGGTGTAACTCGGTGTTTGCTCAGAGTGGGCGAGGCATGGGTTTGAGCCCCCCCAAAAATTTAAAGACTTTTTAAAACATAAATCTAAGCATTACCAAAGAGTTTGGCAAGGAAAGCCTTCTGCAAATGGACTGTGTTTTAAATAATGAAAGCCTGCAGGATGGCTTCCCTGGGCAGTCAAGGGTGATGCCAGATGGACAGCGAGGAATTATCTGCAACTTCTAGAACTTTCCTTCTGGTGTGGGAGATGCACTTGCATAGGCTGCATGCAAACACTCATGCACACTCACCCCCCCAGATCCCCTACCACTACACATGCACATGTACACTCACCGCCACCCAGACCCCCCCACTACACACACACATGCACACTCACCCCCACTCAGACCCCAGCACTACACACTCATGCACACTCACCCCCACTCAGACCCCCCCACTACACACACATGCACACTCACCCCCACTCAGACCCCACCACTACACACACATGCACACTCACCCCCACTCAGACCCCACCACTATACACACACATGCACACTCACCCCCACTCAGACCCCACCACTATACACACACATGCACACTCACCCCCACTCAGACCCCACCACTACACACACACACATGCACACTCACCCCCACTCAGACCCCACCACTACACACTCATGCTCACTCACCCTCACCCAGACCCCCCAACACAACTACACACACACATGCACACTCACCCCCACTCAGACCCCACCACTACACACACACATGCACACTCACCCCCACCCAGACCCCACCACTACACACACACATGCATACACACTTGCCCCTACTCAGATCCACACACACACCAGTAGACACACACACATGCACACTCACATGCAGTCTGGATAGCTCACACATGGCTGGTACACACCACACCAGGCTCTCCTGCTAGGAGAGTGAGGGAGGCGGCGTGGAGGGCTTCTGCAGGGTGCAGAACCGGAGCTGGCCTGCCCCCTGGTGCCTGACTGCCGGGGGCACCTTTAAGCCTCGTTGGAGGTTGCCACACTAGGGTCAGCCACACTCCAGCCGTCCGCAACCTGCGGTTTTGACAAGAGGCTGGAGCTCAAAACCCACCAGGCAGGGTCTCAGTTCTGTCAAGCCCTCACTGGGCAGCAGGGAGCGTGTTGAACTTCTCTGATCTGTTTTCACGTCTGTTTTGAAGTCGATGATTTGTGGAGTCGCCTGTAGATAGAACCTAAAGTCAAATGGAGGCCGTTTGCATGAGCATTTTGTCACTTAGGAAACAGGGAGAGATTCTTGCCAAACATGTGAATAGTGAATATAATGGGTTTTTAAACAAAAACATACAGCGATTTCACTGCAGGATGGAGTCTCTAATAGCATCCGTGACATCTGGCTGTCCTCACTGCCTTCCCTCACGTCCTGCTCAGCTCTGTGCCGGGCTCGGTTGCAGACAGCATTGCCGGGGAGCTCCCTGCATTTTAACAGGCTTGCTGGCTTGGGAGCAGCCTCCGCAAATGGAATCAGAGCATTTTCTAGAACAATTGTGACACCCCTAACCAACCATATTTGGCCGGAACAGAAATCGGAATTGTGGTTTTCTCCCTGGCTGTGGCTCCCTCCAAGCGGAGCTAACAGGCAGCAGCTCTGTCCGGGAGCTGCTGTGCCCAGCTCCGTCTCCACCGCAGTGAGGGACGCGCGCCTGATCTATAGAGATTGGTTTATATGTTTATGCGCTTGCTGCCAGCACGCTCTAAATTAAGCCCATCTGTCTTCCCTCCTCCCCACACGGGGACTCGCATATTAGTTGCTCTGAAATGTTGATGCCTGACTTTGCAGGCTGGTGGCAAAGTGAGTTTCAGTTTCCTCCGTCATAATGTTTCATTAAAAAACACCATCTCGATTAAGAATGATGCTCCCGTCACCCTTTCTCCTACCAGGAAGTTGTCTCTACTCTGTGAGGATACAGTGAGCCACTCCCAGGGCTGGAACTGCAGGAGGCAGAGGGCACAGCAGACCAGCCCAAGTAGATGGAACTGTGCTGCTTCCAGAAGCTTCCAGGATGCACTGACCTCTTCACTCCTGACCTCAGAAGTGGGCATCTGTGAAGGGCACATGCAGGCATTTTCTCCTGCATGGGGAGAGCTGCTGCTCCCATCTCCTCAGTGCCTGGGACAGTACCACTCATAAGTGTGAGTGGACCCATTGGTGACCCAGAGGACACAGGTCTTCAGGATCGTGCACAGTCACTGACCTGTGAATCCCCACCTGGTCATTCAGACAACAGATATCAGCCAGGGGTGCAGGTTCCCTGCAAGAGCACCAAGGGCAGACACAGCAGATTCCCATCACCCGTTCACCTGAGCAATCTTCACAGTGACCTCCCCTGAAGGGCTGAGTCCAGAGCTGGCGGCCACCCCTGCTTCTCTCCAGCAGGGCAGGGGTTCTTCCATCAAGAGGACACTGCAGGAGAGGCAGGCGTGGTCAGCCTCTTGCCCTGCCCCTTTCCACCTCCAATACAGGGACTGGGACCTTCCACAGGCTGCAAACCCATCAAGGCAAGCCCGGCAGAGTGTGGGCTCGACTGAGGCAGCTCCTGCCCTTGCGAAGCTGATTTTGTGACTTGTCAATAAAGTTATGAGGCACTGCTTTCCATTTTGTTTTGTTTTGTTTTTGCATTTTTCAGCTTAAATGAGGTATATTGGCACCTAAAAATTGCATAACATTTTGGAGCGTACAACACGGTGCTCACGTCTGCTGACAAGGTGAAATGAGCACCACAACGGAGGCGGTTAAGACTTCCATCACCTCCCAGCGGAATCTTTTTTGCAGTAAAAACACTTATGATCTACTCTGTCCCACATTTCAGGGACACAGTGCGGAACTGTTTACTATAGTCACCTGCTGCACCGTAGGTCTCTGGAGCTCCTTCGTTGGTACCCACCTCCCGGCCCAAATCCTGTGGCCACCCTCGTCCTCCTCTGTGAGTCTGCTACTGCAGATTCCGAGGTGAGTAAGACCACATGCATTCGGTTTTGTCCGGCTTATTGCACTTAACACACAAACGGAGCAAAGCTGAATGGTATCCCCTGTGTACACGCGCCACCTGGCTCCACCTGAGGCTGTCTCCACACCATGGCTGCTGCGAAGCCCTGGTCTGGCTGCATGACCTGGAGGCAGAGGGCCCCACAGGCTGCTCAGGCCCCTCTGCACCTGGCTGCTCTCACTTCCCTCAGATGCTACCAGTTGCACGCTCCCTCTGGACTTCCAGAACTGGAGAATGGGTGGCCACGCCGTGGCAGGGGAACATGCGAACCGTCCCATCAAACGCTGAGTCCGTGACTCTGGAGAGAACACAGAGGCGGTCCAGGCACAAGAAGACCAAGCAGAACCGGACGAGGGCCAGCCTTCCCTCCAGGACTGGCCCCAGACCTGCAGCTCTCACCAGCTTCTGTGAGGAGACATTATATTTTTGAAAATGAATGGTTAAAGATGTTCCTAAACATCCTTATGAGCTTTGTCTTGGCTGGCTTTGATTCAAACTTCCTTTGATTTTTATAAGATTTCCCTTCCCTAAACAATAAGTGATAAACTGATAGTATCATTTACATGCAAATTAATGTGAAAACAATATCTATGACTTTTCATTTCTTGCTGTTTAAAGTTTTTTAAAATAAATTGAGACTGATGGCTTAAGTTATTTCATTTGGTTTCTTGGAAAATACAGGGCTCAAAAGGAAGTGAAGAGAAGTGTTTCCAGTCCTAGCAACACTGAAATGGGACCTTCCTATTTTTAATTTAAATTAAAAATAAATATTAAAATATAATTAATTAATGTATAAGCAGAGATAATTAAAATAAATGTGGTCACTGAAGACTTAAATATTAAAATAAATTGAGTTCATGTGAAAGTTGGGCACCATTGAATAGTATTGCATATTTAATCAGGGCTCAGTTCAAATTGATTAAATATGCCCTTGAAATTAACTATTGATCATTTTTTACTTATTGGATGTAACCCAATTTATTTTCCTACAGATGCAGATGAAATGTCATAACTTAAGCAATTTCTAGAAGCACTTGTTTACCTATTGATGTAAAGTCCTGTGAGGTCAATGGGCAGCTGGCTGCTCAGCACCCGAGACACAAAGAGAAGCCCTTCGGGGAGGACGAGTTTGGTAGAGCAATCTGTGTTTTTGGGGTCTGAGGGAACTTCTGCGTTGTTCTTAACAGTGACTAAACTAACCAGCTCCCCAAACCCAGTTTCCAGGAGGGCGTGACTGTTGGCCTGAGCCAGCGCTGGGTCTACGGCAGCAGTCGGATCCTTGTGGATTGTCGCCCCTTCCGTTTGGTGTGCAGAGTGCTTTCCACTTGTCGTCTTCATGGTCTGCTTTTCTTTTCAGGAGACTTTCCACCATTGCACGAGATTCACCCGTTCCAGGACTTCCCGGAAGCCTGTGCTCTGTCGTCACCGAGGTCATGGACACCATGGTGAGGGTCTGGGCCATGGGATCTGCAAGGCACTCTGCGGTGAGCTGTGGCAGGTCCCCAAAGAGGGAAGAGCCCAGAGGCTTTGGTTGGGGAGCAGAAGAGGTACTTGATAATAAGGGTTTGCGTGTTGCCAATTACTGACGTGGATAAAGTTAATCACTTCACTTGGGGACAGCTTTCTTAGCACGATTGAAGCAGGGAGGGGAATTTAAAAGAGCTTATCAATAAAAATCATACGTCCTCAGAGCATTTGCCTACTTACATTGTTAGCCTCTCAATTTCTTGGGTAAACAGCTCTGTTGCTTGCAAGTGTCTCTTTAAAGGGAAAATGGGTTTGGTCCCTTCGTAGCAGAATTCACTGGAAGGAAGCCTTTGCACTCAAATGAGCTAAGTCAGAACGTTCCCAGACAGTCGCTCAGCTTGTCTCCAGCCTCTGGGTAACTGCTGGGGCCGAATCATGGTCCATGGAACGAGGTGCTAGTGTGGGGAGCTTAGACTCACTCTTGTCCCTCTGGAGATCTATAATTTCAACCTATGGAGTAACTGACAATAGACAAGTACAGGAAAACATCCACTTGGAATTTATTACAATCACATCAGTGTGAGACTCCAGGGGGCAGCGTGTGGGCTGCAGGGAATGTGGCACAGTGAGCAGGGTGGTCTTGCTAGGCAGATGCGTCCCCCTCCTCTGTCCAGGCCAGGCCTCCCTCTCTGCTTTCCTCCGACTGCCCCGTTTGCTGACAGAGGTAGATGAATTTTCTTTTACTAACGGACAACTTTACCCTCCATTCCAATCCTGGCTTCTCTGAATAACCAACTCAAATTTGCTGAGGAAAGAAACACACTTGGGGTAGGATATTTGGCCCTCTCCTTGGAGTGGGAGTGCAGGTGTGGTTCTGGGTTCTCACACGTGGACACCAACTGTGGTCACAGGGAAGCCAGGGGCAGGCAGAGCAGCAACCGGGCAGGTCAGGCCTACTGTGCTGGAGACACGAGGGGTGGGGAGAGATGACCACCCTTCTGTGCAGCAGGCTCTGATGCATCTCTGAGGGGTCTCCAGAGTCCACAAAGCCCGGGGATACCCATTATGTGACCACTGGCCTCATCCCAGCTCCAAGAAATGATGTCCACCTCCTGTGCAGTGAGTCCTCCATCACCTCATTATTTCTGTCAAATTGGCTGAAAATTTGTCTTTGAAGTGTTTCTTTTCTGAAGCAATTATTATTTAGAATGTGAAAAATAATCCCCCAAATAAATGAATAAGGCAGAGAAATGCTAATCAGTCCCTTTAACTTCCAGCGCCTGGGGTGGTGTGGAGAGCAGGTATCTGGTTATCTATGGCTGTGTACGGAACTCTCCCAACAGGGAGGCTGAAAACAACCGAGGCGTTTTCCACAGGTTTCCAAGGTAAGAACGTGGGGTGGGCTCTCCAGTGTTTCCCTCTGTTCTGAGGAGCACAGATGTCTCTCCCCTGCCCCCTCTTCCCCCTCCCCCCTGCCCTTTGTCTCTCCCTCCCTCCCCCACCCTGCCCCTGTAGGACAGGCTTTGGCAACTTGGTCCAAGTGGTCACATTCCTACCTGGGGGCTGGCTCTAAACAGGTAGCTGTCCGTCAACCATGTGGCAGGCCCGCCCAGATTCATGGGAGGGGGCAGAGAGCAGGAGCAACTCACTCTGCTTGCTGATGGGTCCTGACGAAGCCAAGCCATGTCACAGAGGAGCACCTTTGATGGGAGACATCACTGTAGCCACATTCGGAAGATGAAATCTGCCGAGCTGGAACTTCTAAAGGTACGTCCCCCCGGGAGAAGCACGGCGGAACAGGAGGCCTACTGAGTACAGACGGACAGCCGGGAGGTCAGACGGGCAGCGACCCGAGAGGCAAGCTGGTCCAGCAGCTGAGAGCCGTGTCGCCTGCCACCTGGGGACGCCCTCTCTCTTGGGAGGAGCCCAGCCTGCTGGCCTAGGTGAAACTCACCCACCGTGGCTTCATCTCGGAGCCCACGAGGCTGCCGCCCCTCACAGGGCCCCCAACTGGATCATGCTCTCCAGCTCCAGAGGCGGCCTGGGCCATGAAGCCAGCTCTCCTGAGGGTCTTGGGAACTACGGTCCGTCCCACACCGGTGGGCTGTGTGGCGGGAGCGAGGGATGCTGGGGGTTTCTGCCTCCACACACGTTAGGCTTTGGAGACCTGTCTGTCCTCTGGGCTGTCCGTCTGCACTACAGTAGGCCTCCTGTTCCGCCGTGCTTCTCCTGGGAGGACTTAGTCTGCAGCCTGCCTGTCGTGACCTGGACCAGTGCGGCCAGGCAGCATGTAAGGCCAGGGCTGGAGCACACGCAGTGGAAGGGGCTCGGGCACCAGGCTTGGAAGGCAGTCCCAGAGGCGACGCGTGGACTTTTACCGCGCCGGCTCCACTGCAGCTCGGTCCAGTGAGGCAGGACTTGGGAGACAGTGCACTGAGCCTCTCACGGAGCCTATTTTTGGCATCAAAACAGGACAGTGAGCTGCTTGAAGGCCGCTCTTTCTTCAAGTGAAAACGAGGATTTTGCCTGACTTGAGCAAGGATAAGAACAGTCCTACCCAGATGGCCAAACGGGGCAGGGAAGAGGTCTCCCTTGGATGGGTCTGGCATGCAGTGGGCCTCTGAAGGGGTCCCCTCTGTGCCAGTGGCTGTCACTCCAAACACCTCCCCTGCACTCTGCTTGGGAGGGAGGCTTCTCCCAGGTCCCTGGACAGAGGAGACTGACAACGTTTACTCACCCCGAATTCCCAGTCCAGAGAATTCACAGTGCCACCAAAGGCCACGCGGGGTGCCCTCAGGAGCGTGGGTCTATGGAAGGCGTGGCTTTGTGCAAAGGGTTGGGGTGCTCCTCGATCCCCAGCAGGACGTGCCAGCTTGCTGAACACACCAGGGCTCTCAGGGAACTGCAGCCTGCACCCCAGGTGAGCGGGACCTTCTGCTATCCCTTGATAGGACTGGTTAACTACAGGATCTTTCCTTGGGCTTTGAGAGGCCAGCTAAGGCGCCTGACTTTCTAGGTGTCCAGACACCACAACACTGAGCCCCAACCTCCAGTGTCACGGCACGAAGCCCTTTGCCCTCCCTGGTCGAGGCTGTAGGGCCCCACCCCAACAGCAGGTTGAAGGTGCTGCGGCCTCACCCTCCTGCCTCCCTATGTGGGGCAGGAGGAGACCTAGTGCTCAGAGAGGCCAGTTCTGAGGAACCACCTGGCCTCTTCTTCTGCGTGGCTTTCTGCACCTGAGTCGTGATGAGAGCAGCCAACCCCCCAGGGAGCCCTGGAGGCTTATTAAAACCTGCAGCTGGACACTGCAAGGAATAGCCGCACCAGCCCTCTCCGCGGCCTGTTTGCTGGCAGAACCTTATCAAGCACAAGCCTTGCGTTTGCCCTGGAAGATTAGCGAACGGCCATCACGTAGCATGTGCTGTGGCTTTCATGACTTAAAGAGGTGGAGAATCAGACAGAAGGCTCTGTGTGCCACACAAAGCTTTGCACTTAGTAGGTGCACCAAGCCTGCCCCCATGCATGCGGCCAGAGGGCATTCATGGAACTCTTGCTTAGGGAGTGGCCGTGTTTCTGAGGACGACCTGGCCCCTCCGCACTGCGTAGGAGTCCTTATCCCAGAAGGCCTCACCCGCCTCCTGGGAGCACCAAGCACATGACTGCTTGCAAGGCCTGCCCTGGGAGCTGACGAACCCTGCCTATGCCCAGGCCGCTGGGACAGCGCAGGAAACAGCAGGAAATACCTGGGGCCGGCTGGGTGCAAGGGCCAGGGGTGTCTGCTGGGGGGGTGGCAGACCCTCCCTCAGCCCCTTCTCTCTCCACACCTCTGCCCCCAGCCACCAGCCCCTTGCCTGCACCCACCGGTGGAGACAAGAAGCAATGGTCTCACTGGATAGCTGTGTCTCCAAATGTGCCAAGGGCTCTGGAGCACTGGTTTTTGGGGATTCGGAGGGGTCGGCATCTCAGTGGTGAAAAGGTAGCTTTGTGCAGCTCTGTCTTTCAGGGTCCCTTGGACTCACGTGACATGCAGCACCCCCATTCATCCCCCAGAACCATCCCCCATGTCTTGGGGAACTGGGAGGAATAAACAACCCAGCTTTCTTGGCCTGACTCAAAAGTTCAGGAAATTGGAAGGGGCACCCACTGTGGACACCAGCACCAGGTCCAACAAGGGCAGCTCAGAAAGGCCACATGAGGAGACAGGTGCTGGGCTTCCCTGGCAAGATGGGTTGTCCCTGGGGCTCGAAGGGCCCAGCCTTCTGTGCTACTGGGCCAGGCTGCAAACAAAGCTTCGGGGCCTAAGAAGTAAATGTCCATGCGACTCAGGGCCACTGTCACCTGTCCCCCAACGCACCCTGACTCTGTGCACATTGAACCAACATGTGCTTTCTGCGTCCACCTCACTGGGCCCTCACAGGCACACCACAGGCTTGCGTCTGCTGCTGACCACATGGATGGCAAAGAGCTGGGCCCCGAGAAACCTGAGAGCTGCCAAGACGTCAGTGTCCAGCTTCAGGACTGAGGCTGGGGCCTGCCTGCCTGCATGAGTTCCTGGCTTTGACTTCACAGTGTCCCCTGCTCCGCGGGGACTCAGACCTCACAATCACTCACGAACGCTCACGTGCAGCTCCTGTGCAGTCGAAGCAGAGGCTTCCCCAGTCCCAGTGCTCACCGAATTTTCCTCCCAGTCAAGAAGTACGTCTGCATAATCCTGAACACTCCGTGACGCCTGGTGAGAGCTGTCCTTTGACCTCCCGAGGCCTCTGATCTGCAAAGAGAATCAGAACACCCGGGTACTTCCTTACACAGCTGCAAGAGGCAACCAAGGAAAGGTTTTCTCACCTGCAAAGTGGTGATAACGATTGTTATCCTAGAAAGATCTTGTGAGAATGAATATGAATCGGGACATATCAAAGCACTGAGACCAGGGGCTGTCAGACACTGTCCACCATGTTAGCTACGTCATCAGTCCATACCCCAACACTCCGGCAGTCCCACTGGTTGGGATTGCTGCTTCCTCTTTGCATTCCCAGCACTAAGTGGCTACATCTGACTTCCTCATGGGGCTACCTGGAGTTAGGATGACCTACATAGGGATGTTAGTCCTCCAAAGACAAGGACAAGTGTTGATACCCCAAGGCTCCTTCTTTCTAAAGGAAAGAAAGCACACTACGGCATTCAAGTAGTGTAAGAACACATCGTCTCCCCTGCTTCCCACCCAGCATGGCGCATCAGGAGGGAGAGTGTGGCTACATGCCCCCTCACCTCCACCAGCTCCAATGAGTGCCACCAAGTGGACCTCTACAGCCCTCAGCCTGAGACCCAGCCTCACCCTGCCAAGCTCCTGAGGTGCACGTGTGGGTTGGCATCCTCCACAGCCTGCTCGGTCTCTGCTCCCTCTTTTGCTATTTATCCATTGTCTGTTTCCAAACCCAGAACATTGGAAGATACCTGGGCAGGGCATTAAGACAGCAAGCCCCCTGGAGGGCACACACCTGCTTGTGGGTTGGGGCCCAGCATGGAGGTCATCCTACGGCCAAGTTAACATCCAAGAGGCAAATATAAAAATCTACCCTCACCTGTCTCAACCTTTCTCATGAGTGGTCACCATTGCTACAGGTTTGTAAATGTTCACATCAATACATATGACTTCTTTAATACCCTGCTGCTGTGATCCTACTGAGATATAAGATGACTGATAGCAAAAATATTAACATACTATACAATAAAAATTCAAAATAATTTAATATCTTTATTTCAATCTTTATGAACATGGAAAATGTCATTTATAAAATAAATCAAAATGCCTTTAAAAAAAAAAAAGAGGCAAAAATGGAGCCTCTCCATGTGTGCCTTGGCTTCCAGCACCTGCCGTGTCTGCAGAAGACCTTGGTGGCCATGGGACAGTCCAGGGGACAGTCCCTGCGACAGTGGCTCTTGTGGAAAATTCCACAAGTGCTAAAATAATCCCACAAGCAGAAGTTCCTTTCTGTGTAGAAGAGGCCACCATCAGGCAAAGGGTGCCTCCTGGGCCAACTCCTGAAGGAGGTGCTGATGGCTTCTGGCCCCGGCAGCAGGACGCAGCACCGAGTTGTGCTTCTGAAGAAAGAAATATTCTTTCCTTTCCAGAGACGAAATCTTTCATTGTGGTATTTTTCTATGATTTCTGACTCTGTCTTGAAAGCAAGCACAGGATATACTTAAGGGTTATTTATTATAAATGAAGTAAGTGAAAATGCTCTAGAGAAGAAGGAAATATGACCAACAGGAAGAACCGGGAAATCGAGCTTTCCACCGTGCCCCTCTGGCTGGCGTTCCATCTGCCTCTGCTTTCTAGTTTCTCTTCCTCAAACACTGCTCGACTGACAAGAAGGTAACTAGATTCTGCTTTTTCAACAGCAAAAGAGTCATTAATTTTAGTAGTTAAGGTTCTGCAGATCCTGTGCCTTTTCCTCTGTTCTCACCTGTGGTGGGCACTGGGCCCACAGCCTTCCTAGCTGGGATCCTCCACACCCTGTCCACCACCGGGAGGCCCGAGAGAACGAGGCCCGGCAATCCCACAGGGAAACCCCGGCCCCCACCTCCCAGTGGCCAGGGCTTCCCTCCCTCTGCAACTCCTGGCCAAGACCCTCAGGTCCATCTCACACCTACATGGCCAGCAGTGTGGTGGGAAGTGGGCCTCAGCCCTGCTGGGGGCACTGCATGGTGGCTGTTCCCTCCTCCCCTGCATCCGCTCTCTGAGGCCTTTCTTTCTTCATACACTGACTTACTGAGAGTTCAGTATGCTAGTCATTTGGAAGAAAATCCTGGGTTTTCTTCCTGTTTTAGTTCATGTTTGATTTTTTTCTATTGTCTTTCTAAATTGCTGTGCTAGATACAATTGTTCCTTAATAAAATGCTACTCTGCCTGGAAGGGTACCAAATGGAAGATGGCGGGTAGGGCTCAGTTTCCTTCCTCCCCTGGTGGAAGACATTGCTCTCCTGGGGCAGCAGGGCCAGCCAGCCTGATTAGAGGATCAGAGTCAGCCCTCAGCAAGATGCTCTCTGCCTTCCCCCAGCAGACAGCTGGCTAGGCCACTGACTCTCCAGGTCCCTGGGTGGTGCGGGGGGAGCCTGTGTCCCTCCAGGTCCCTGGGTGGTGCAGGGAGTCTGTGACCCTCAATCTGGAGACCCAGTGCAGAGGTCCAAACTCAAGCCATGGCTCTTGGGCCCTTGGGCTCTTGAAATCATTCATCTTGGAATTGGAGATCATGTGGGCACAGCAGAGAGCCCGACTCAGATATTAATTAGTTAGCTAATTAGTTACTTCTGATTGCGTTGGTGGTCACTCTTGATAGAATTTGCCATTAAACACGATTCTTGACAGCAGCGGCTGAGGTTTTAGGGCCACTGCCTACTGAAAGGGGCTGCTTGTGTGCCCGTGGCCAGAGTTAGAAGCCTCAGACTTCATACTGCAACGTCCCCACCGAGATCGGGGCTTCTGCTTTACCAAGGGTGTATGTTTTGACTATCAGAGCACATTTAGCTATAAATATTTAAAAACACTCAGAAAGGCAGAAAGAACTGCTTGAACAAGCAGGATGCTCCCTGCAGGCCACGTGGGAACAGCTCTGTTGCCTGCTGGGCACGCCCTCCACAAGTCCCAGGGGTCCTTGCCAGCACTACGTTTCTGCTCTGCCCCCAAACTAGCAGACATACACACTCCTGTCTGCTGGGCGTGAGTCTGGACACAGCCGGGTTCTCTTTTGTCCAGGTGCAGAGGTCCACAGTTCTCTCTTGAGCTGGGGACCGTAGTGCGATCTGAACCACTTTCACATCCTGGTCTGCATGTGGCTGGAAGAAGGCGTTCAGGGGCCCAGACGGCCCACATCGGCAATTCTGTGCACACAGTGCTGAGGGGGTCATTGAGAGGTTGCTCTGCCAGTGGGGTGATGAGAGGCTAACGGGCCCAAGGGCCTTGCCCTCATTCAGAGCAGAGAGGCAGAGAAGTCCATTCCCAGGTGCCCGAGGCCGGAGCTGGTCCTTCCCCGGCTCCCCTTCCCTGGAGGAGCACTCTGAAGCCAGAGCAGCGGCCGCTTGCAGGGGTCTGCTGATTCACCCTCAGTGGGGCTGCAGTCTGAGGGCAAAACATTGGGAACCCTTTTGGCAGCGTATGTGTGAAATGGCTTTTTAAAAATCAATAGGGAATCAACTGCAAAGTCAATGAACGCTTGGGATAAGTGAAAGGATTCTGTTTCTATGGTCTTCACTCCTCTTCTGGGAAGAGTGCCCATTTTTCCTGACAACACAGTTGCCTTCTAAGTCTGGAAACTTCAGGAGACTCTCAGGGCTCTGCTTTTTCTGCAATTCGCCAGCTTCAGACCACGTGGAGGATTAAACTCCCACTCCTCAGTGTGTTTCTTTGTGCCTTGACCTGGGTAAAGTAGGTGGTCTGTGGGCCAGAAACACCCAGACACAGCACACGGGGTGGGAAAGAGCGTGGCCCCCATTTGATGACCATCCAGAATCTTAAGGGACATTCTGCAGCAGCTTCTGGGCCAGCAGCCTCCAGCTCCTCACTCCAGACCCATCCCGTCTCCTGCGAGGCTGCCTGTAGCTGTGCTTCCTGGGCTGCCCTAGTCTACCATGCTGGACATCTCCCCCGATCTGGTCCATTCCACGCAGGCCACAGCCAGCACCCTCCTACGCAGGATCCCAGCTTGAGCAACAGACCCAGTAAACAGTGCTGAATGTATACCAGGTATGTCACTGTGCAATATCGAAATCAATAACCATTTTTCTATGAACACAATCATAATTGGTAAGTAATATATAAACACGGTTCACTCACTCAAGAATATACATAGTTATTTGTTTATGGCAATCTTTTATTTTTGCTAAGCCATAGTGACTTTCTCTGTTGAGATGTTGACATGCATTTTACTATTTATGTACAGATTGAGTATCCTTTACCCCACATCCTTGGGACCAGAGGGTTTCAGATTTGTGATATTTTCAGATTTTTAAATAGTTGCATTTACTTTACAAGAGGAGCATCTCTAGTCCCATAATCTGAAATCTAAAATGATCTGAAAGTTTGGGGTTTCAGATTGTGGAGTAGAGACACTCATTGTGCACACACGTGCACACACACACACACACACACACACACACACACACACTTGACGTCAGCAATCATATTTTGCCACAGGACAGTTGCTCTCTGTGGAAGGTGTGGAAATGCTCCTTACTGTTGATTCATGCGTTTACACTGACACCATTGGTTGACAGAAACCTGCCATCTTGGTGCTAATCCAGGCATCCCTCAGATGCAGAGAGCACCGGGTGGCTCTCGCCATGGCTGCTGCTGGTCTTGGGCTGGCACGTGCCCTGGGCAGGAGTTTGCAGGGGTCTTTCACCGCCTTGCTCATCCTGTGAGGCAAACTCTCTTCAGATTACACACTAAAGAAAGTGGACAGGAGCGTGCAGAGAAGCTGGGATGGGATCCTCCACTGAAGCCATGGGCAGCCAGGGTCTGAGTGGCTCTCCAGGGGACCTCGCGGTGCCTCCTGTGAATGCCACTGGTCACTGGGCCCCAGGAGGCGGGTTGCCCCTCCAGGCTGTCCATGGTGGGAGGCTGCTGGGGAGGACCCCGCCTCCACTCTAGCACCCTCCTGCCATAAGCCTTCTGCCTCTGCTCAGCGGGAGCAGTGGCTTTTATTTAGTGCTGAGATCTGCCAGGCTGCGGTGAGAGCGACACCGTCACTTACGGAATGCTTACGTGCCCTATGACAGGTGTCAACTCAGCTGAAACTCTCGAGGTCCCATGGGGTCGTTCTTATTATTACTGCCCTTCACTGAGGCGGGCAGAGGGGAACTGGCTGAAGATTCAGAAGGGCATCTGAGCCGGCCAGGCACGTGTGACTGAGGCAAAACCAGGCCTGGCTAGCCAGCTGGCACACAAGGTGGGAGGCACTGCTGCAGTGGGGGACTTCTGGGGAGAAGCCCGCCGGGTGTTGGAGTCTGAGCCCACCCTCCTAAGCTCTGCCATTGCCAGGCAAGGGAAGCCCTGAGCCCTGCAGGAGGGGGACGGCCAGAATCCAGGGGCCCCTCAGCTCACACGTCCTGGAACATCCAGTGTGTTGAAGTGCTCCTGCTTTGGCCGTCCGGGGTGGCCTCCCTGGCACCACGCCCTTGAGGGAAGGCTGTCCTCAGCCCAGCCCTCTACACCATCCACACCCTGTCCTCCCATGTTCTGGTCCCTCCCTGGTGTCCTGAAGCACAGGCGTCCACACAGGCCTGGCAGAGGCAGCCTGGAGCACCAGACACCAGTGCCATGGTGGCCCCTGATGCACAGCAGACTCCAGGCTTCTTTCCTTCGACAGCACCCTGGGCTGGAGAGCGGAGCAGTGTTTCTAACGTGGCACGGAGTGTAGACCTCAAGTGCTCCCTGACAGCAGGGGCCCTGGGAAAGGCTGGAAAGATGTGCTTGGAAAGGTGGGGATGGCAGGAGGATCTGAGCGCCCCTGTGGTGCACTGAGTGCACAGGCACATGCCCAGGAGGATGGCACATGCTGAGGACTGGGACATGGGCCTGCACCAGCGTCCAAGGGGACGTGAGGCAAGCCAATGCAGGGTGGGGAGGGCACTGGCAGCAGCCAGCACCCTGGCCAAGAGCCCCCACACCTCCTGCTCCTTCCCTTAGAGTGGGAGGGGACTCTGCTGGAACCAGCGCCAGGGCAGCTCAGTCTAGGTGTCCTCCACACACTGGAGGGCACATGATGAGACCAGGCCACTTGCTCCCAGAAGTTCCTGGGTGTCTTACAAAGGCAGAAAAACTGGAGGGACAGTGTTTAGTCAGCTTTTCATTTTGGTGACCAAAAGACATGACAAGAAAAATTCTAAGGAGGAAAAGTTTATTTGGGGCTCCTGGTTTCATAGGTTCAGTCCATGGGCAGCTGACTCCATTGCTCAGGGCCCAGGACAAGGCAGAGCATCATGGCAGAAGGGTGTGGCCCAAGAAAGCAGCTGGGAAGTGGTTTCAGACAGCAGAGAGAGAGCCCCAGCTCAACAAGGACAAAATGTAAACCCAAAGGCACAGCCCCAGGGATCCACCTCCGCCAGCCGCACCCCTGCCACTACCAGCTACCCCTGCCACCGTCACTACCAGCTACCCCTGCCAGGGGATTAACACACTGATTATGTCAGGACCCAGCCCACTCATGTCACCTCTGGGCCTTTTTCATTGTCTCACACATGTGCTTTGGGGGACGCTGCACATCTTCACCACAACAGACCAAGTCGAGGGGAGCCCTGGAGTCTGCCTGCACCCCCACCCCTGGGTGCTCTTTGGTTGGAAGCTTAGGCTTCTGTTACAGAACAGGGAGCGGCAGGCAGTGCTGTGCCGGCGTTGGCACGGGTGTCCTGTTAGGAAAAGCCTGTCCCCAGCGTCCTGAAGGAACAGGCCACCCTGACAGTCACCGGAGGGGCAGGCAAGGCTGCCTTTCGGCACCTGCCAGCACCTGTGGTGTAGACGCCCCCACCACCGACTTCACGCTGCCAGTGGTGCCTCTGAACGCGCGGTGGGAAAAGACGCACCACGCTGCAGAGTGCGGGGGCAGCTCAAGCGTGCCCCCGCACCCCTGCCTCTGCGGTACTCTGGCTTAAGGGCCTCCACCAGCAGCCTGGGCAGCGGCAGCCCCCAGGAGTCCCCAAGCACTGTGACATCCCCTGCAGGGTGGTGCCTTCTGCACAGTCACCTCCCATCTCTCCTGATCCCTGGAGCCATCCGCCTCCCCCGAGGAGCCTGTGCATGGGCTGCAGACCTCCAACAGGCTAGTTTTAAATAAATCCATTTAGGAGAGTTTAGAGTGGGCCCAGTGACTACTGGCCCAGTGACTACTGAAGTGGAGCCTGGCCTGTGCCCCTCTGCCTCACCAGGGTTTCCACGACTCTGTCCTGCCAGCCCCTCAGTTCTGGACCTGGTGATCAGCTCTGATAGCCCAGCATGGCTCCGGACACTGAGTGGCTGGGATTCAAGCTCCTGGGCATGGACACACAGAGCCCTTCCCAGAGAGCTTCAGACCAGTGGTGCAGGGGAGGGAGGTCTCCCACTGAGCCACTTTCGGGCTGGTGGGATGGCAAGGCACCCCAAGAATCAAAGGGCAAGAGGGCAAGGCAGTAGGACATGATGCGTCCATTTCAATAGGCAGTTTGACAAAAACTTTTCTAAAACAATAGGCTTTATTATTTTAAAGTAGTGTATACAAGTGGTGAAGAATCCAAGCAGATTCAGAGAGGGGCCTTAGCCCCGGTGTCCAGGGCCTGTCCCCTCCAGCCCTCCTCCCTAACTGGCCTCTACCTATGCAGGAAGCTACTGGGGCCTGGTCTATCCTGCTACCAGGAGCTAGTCACCCAGAATCATAATCTGGGTCTCAGGGAGGCTGTTTTTCATCCACAGTGGTGGTTTGCTTTGGTTTTAAAAGGCTAATCTACTATGTTTTGTTTCATAAAAGTCAGATCTGCCTATTTCAGGAAATACAGAGAATGCAAAACTTTGGAAATGTAGGTTTTTCTGTGCAGGAGTCAGGGTGAGGGAGCGTCTGGGTGAGCTGGCACTCAATCCTGCAGGTAGAGTCAAGCAGTGACCTTCAGTGTGTGGCCTCTAGAGGGCTGAAGAGGAGGAAGAAGCCTTTCTCTCTGGCTGGCTGTCCTCAAGCTGGGACGTTGGTCTTCCTCTAGCTCTGCTCCAACTTGGACTGGGACCTACACCACTGTATAGGTGGCTCCCCTGGGCATCTAGCTGCCCACCGGGGATCTTGGACTTCTCAGTCTGAAATGATTAATCTGAATTGTCAACTTGATTGATTAAGAGATGTCCAAGATTAAGAGGTTCTGGGTGTGTCCATGAGGGCGTGTCTAGGAATGATTGGCATGTCGGATAGCGAACTGAAGTGGAGCCCCTCCCTAAGCGTGGGCAGCACCATAATAGGCTGGAGGCTTAGATAGACTCAAAGTTGGGAAAACAAGGAAGCATCAGCAAACGCAAGCTCCCTTGGGGTTTTTTTTTATTTCTTTTAATTGATTTTTTATTTGTTTTGATTAGTTGCACATGACAGTAGAATGCATTTATACATTTTGATGGATCATTCATAGATGGAGTGTGATCTCTCATTTTTCTGTTGCACATACCGTAGGATCACATCAGTCACGCAGTCATACGTGGACATGGCGTAATCATGTCTGCTTCGGTTCTCGAGCAGGTTCTTGATTGCTGCTGTGCTTGCCTGAGGATGTCAGACTCTCGCTCCTTCACTCTTCCAAGGAGGACGCTGCCAGTGACTTTTCCAGGGAGTTTCCGGAAGGCTGTGGTCTTAGATGAGGGCAGCACCATGGATCCCTCTTGTTCTGAGGCTTCCATCTCCTGGACTGCACAGCAACTGGTTCCTCCAGCTCTCCAGCCTGCACACGGCCATGGTGGACTGTCCAGCTTCTGGTGGTATAAGCCAATCTAATATGTCCCCTTTTATGCTTGTACCTCCTGCTCTTCTGCTGCTCTAGAGAACCCTGAGTAATCTCAGCCTCTATCACATGACCCAGCTCCTTATAGTAAGCCTCACCCTCTTTCTCAGAAAGAGCCTGAGACACCACATGTTCTGGTTCTGGCACAACATCAAGCACATGGTTTTGAATCACTGAATGAATCAGTAAGCAAATGAAAATGAGACAGAAAAGGGCCAGCACGGGTGGCCGGGCTGCCAGGGCTGCCCTGCCAGGAAGGCTGGACAGGGACAGTCTAGGGAAGGGAAGCTGAGGAGCAAGCTCTGGGAAGGAGGAGCCTGTGGAGCAGGGGTGTAAGCAGCCTGGGCAGACCGGGCAGGGCCGACGGTGCCCAGGGTGAGGGGCGCCAGGGCATGAGCAGCTGTGACCTCACCCCTGAGCCTTGGGAAGGAGGAGCCTGTGGAGCAGGGGTGTAAGCAGCCTGGGCAGACCGGGCAGGGCCGACGGTGCCCAGGGTGAGGGGCGCCAGGGCATGAGCAGCTGTGACCTCACCCCTGAGCCTTGGGAAGGTGCGATGCTGTCATTTGGGATCTAGAGGCAGGGCGTGTGGGAACCTGGTATGCTCCTCGTCGGGTGAACATGCTGGCTGCTGCTGAACTGCACACCCGGAGGGTTTCGGAGGTGAAACCGGGGCCCAAGTGTTTAAAGAAGAGCTCAGAAGTGAGGGAGGGATTGGAGCGCCATAAGCATCCTCAGACAGCAGGAGAAATCAGGAAGTGGGTGTGACCTGCAAGTGGGACGGACAGGGCATGCTGTGCTCCCTGCTCTGCCCTCCGTGCAGGACTGAGCTCTTCTTCCTGCAAAGTGCAGGCTGTGCAGGGGACAGAGGGCTCTGCCTCTTGGCCTGCCGGGAGTCCCCAGATCAAGGGCTCTGGATCCAGCACAGATTCCTTGGAAGCAAATTGTCCATGTGCCTTTGGGTGGGAAACTGGAGCAAACGGAACAGGGAGGGGTTGGCATCAGCTTCTGCAGAGCGCTGCCCTTGCGTCCCTGCAGACTGTGCCAGGAGCTGAGGGAGGTGGCGTCCCCACTGGCTTCGCTGTGTCAAGCCAGCACCAACAAGGCTGAGTTTGTAGAAGCATGTGTGCAGCTGACATCCCGGAGACAGACTGCACACGCCGGCGCCCGGGACAGCTGAGACAGACAGCAAGTGACAAAAAAGAGCTCGTGATAGATGAGGAAACCCATTAGTGAAATGAGAGGGGGTGAACTTTAAATGTAAAGTATCAATCATCCAGCACTGGGCTGCGGGGACACGAATAAATCACAGTGCGTGAGGGATTGGCGGCTCAGGGCCACCCGAGGCCGCGTCCCTGGATCTGACTCCATTCCTGGAGACACAGACGGTTCGTGAAGGCCACCAGTCGTGGCCCCTCCTTGTGTGCTGCACTCCTCAAACCCAGCCTGTGCCTTTTACAAGGAGTGGAGGGAGCCATCCCGTCAGGGTCCTTAAGACCTCCCGCAAACCCAGCCACTCCGCCCACACGCCTGGAGAGCTCCGCCGTGAAGTCTAAGTGATGTGGAATAAGCAGCTTAAAGGTGTATGGCCAGAGCCTGTGGCCAGCAAACCTTTCCGCGCTGTGAGGGTCGCCCACAGCCAAGCCTCTCCAGGTCTCTCCCAGAATCCTCCCCGAACGTAGAGTTTGCCGCCAACCTGCAGGAAAACAGGGCGGCAAAGCCTGTGTGTTTAAGAACCTCTGTTGAGAACAGCGTCGTGCTCACGAGCAAGCATCGACAAGGGGAGCCTGGAGAATCTAGCAGTGGCTCAGGACGGGGATGCTGAGCACAGAGAGGGAAGCAGAGTCTGGGGCAGAGCCAGGGAGAGGGCAGGGGGCCCGGGGGAAAAGCTGCTGGGGTGGTGGCAGAGGCAGCCCAGAGGCTGCAGGGCAGGGCTGGAGAGAGTCTGTGACCAGGAGTCCTGGGGAACAGGTTCTTCAAGGTGCAAGAGTGGCCAGGCCCATGATAGGGAGGGAAGGCGGGAGGAGGCCCAGTGTCTACCAGCCCAACCCTGGTGGAGGGAGCTGGTTGAAGAGGAGGCTGAAGGCCCAGGAGGACCCTGGACAGCAGTGGAACAGGGCCGTGGAGGGGACAAGAGGCCATGGGCCCAGAATCCTCAAGGAGAAGCTGGACAGGAGGGTGAGGCACAGGCCTGGGGTCAGTTCCTGCAAGGGGGTAGGAGCTAAGCCTTCCTGCTGAGGGTGAGGAGCAGGTGCCCTGGGACCGAGGAGCCAGAAGGGAGCTGGAAACCACCCTTGGGGTCAGGGATTGGCTAGAAGCCCCAGGTAGATGCTAGCACCCTTCTGCTCAGATCCCGGCTTCTCACCCACAACCTGGTGGGGGCGGAAGTGGCACCAGTCTAGAGCCCCACGGAGGCCTTGCCGTCTGACTGAGTGGAAAGCAGGATGAGGGAGTTGAGGAACTAGGAGAGGAGGGACCGAAGCTGAGTAGACAAGAGCTGGCACACAGGAGGTGGATGGCAGGCGCCCTGTGCGTGCATGTGCAGCATATCGGTGTGTGTCCCCTTCCTCCGGGTCCCTCCTGCTTGGTGCTGGGGAGTCAGTGAGGCCTGGGGCTGCTCTCAAGCCCCATCCTGGTCAGGTGGAAAAAAGCCGGGCTGCCCTGTCCTGCACCAAGTGCCACACACTGGACGTCCTGAAATAGCAGAGAGGTCTCACGGCTCGCAGGCTCTCTGAAGCCGAGGCGTCAGCGGGGCGAGCGCCCTCTGCAGGCGCCAGGGGAGAATGCTCCCTTGCTTCCAGAGGCCCGGCAGTCTCCTGTTCAGTGACTCGTGGCCACAGTCCACCAGTGTCCTCCTCCTTCGAAACACGGCCTTCTTCCTGCGTGTCTCTGCTCACGGCTCTCTCCTCGTAAGGACCCCCGTCACTGCATGCAGGGCCGCCCAGTCCAGCACGGCCTCATCTTAACTGGGTCACATCTGCAAAGACTATTTCTGAATAAGGTTGCATCCCCTGCTACTGGGGTGGAACTTCTGCATATCTTTGGGGGGTGGGACACAAACAAGTCAGCCCACATGCCACAAACCCGGCTTGGGAGAGTCTGTCCTAAGTAGCTGCCCAACCAGTCAGAAGGGACCTGAGCGGGCAGTGTGGTGGCCTGAGCTCTCTTCTCCCCAACACGTGGTCAGGGTGCTGGGAAGCCCAGGGTGCGGGAAGGGTCTAGAGATACACCACAGCGTTCGCTTTTCCTTGTCTCAAAAGCAGCACAAAAAGACATTGTGGGTGACCCCAAGGGATGCTTTGGACTCTCCCGGACGCAGGAGGATACAGGGCTTCCTAGGGGAGAAGGACAGGCAGAAGCAGAGCCCCCAGGGGTGGCTCTCGCAGTGACTGGAGGAGGAGGGGACCCGTCCTCTTTGCCCCCAGGTGGTCGAGGGAGCGGGGGGGGGGGGGGGGCGTCTCCAGCAGCACCCGGGCTCCTGCCTCTGCCTGTGCACAGCCGCCGTGAGCACGCCACATCCTGACAGAGCGCAGCTTGCTGGGCACACCGTCCCCTGTCAATGTCAGCAGCAGCCGCAGCCGCGGAGGAGGGAAGCCAGGAGAGGAGGGCTGTGGCTTGTGACCTCGGCAGCACTCTGCTCATCACGGCAGTGGAATAAAATTAACGGGATACTTGAGAAATCGCAGTTGGACTGAGAAATCAACTCAGTGATTGCGCTGCTGCGTGTAACGGTGGAGTTCGGGTTGCAGCGGTGGAGAGCCAGGCAAGACGGCACTTCCTGAGAGTTCACTGACGTTTCTGCGTCGTCCTGCAGAGTGGAATCCACATGCGA
The DNA here is from genome assembly GCF_902686455.1 of Sciurus vulgaris. Classification (NCBI taxonomy): domain Eukaryota; kingdom Metazoa; phylum Chordata; class Mammalia; order Rodentia; family Sciuridae; genus Sciurus; species Sciurus vulgaris. The sequence continues at coordinate 2,438,375 of NC_136464.1, forward strand.
GAGCAAGACCGAATGGGGAGGACCGGACACGGCCAGCACGGGTGCCCGGCTGACGCAGACGGACTCCAGGTGGCTACTTCTCGATCCGTAGCCTGGGTTGAAGCCTGGGCTGAAGGCTGGGTGGAGGCAGTTCTCTCTTTTCCATTCAGCCTTCTCTCTTTAAATAACTCCAGGCTTGGGCTGCCCCGTCCCTTCTCCGGTCTCCTGTTAATTAATACAAACATGCTTTCTTCTGGGGCTGGCAAAAGAGGCTTTGAAATTTGGTGGGAAAATTGTTTGATGTTCAAAATTCATTTTTAGGAATGACACCAACTTTCATGCCTTTCTTTGGTTTAGAATAATGTCTGGGCCAGCACCTCTCAAGAGAGGAAGGAGCAGGGCAAGCCCCTCTCCCCAGAGAAGCCACAGGCCACCGCATCCCCAGTTGGGTCCTGGTGGCCCCCTGTGGTTGTGTGTTCCCTTCTCTTTCCCTCCCCACCATTCACCATCCTGAACACAGGCTTTGGGATAGGGCACACATTCCCCAAGCAGAGGAGACTTTCTGGGTGCTGCTGAGACCCGCAAGCATTTGAGGGCAGATCCATTCCAGACTGCCCAGGTCCTTGGGAGTGCTGGGTCTTTGGGAGTGCTGGGTCCTTGGGAGTGCTGTGTCCTTGGGAGTGCTGGGTCTTTGGGAGTGCTGGGTCCTTGGGAGTGCTGGGTCCTTGGGAGTGCTGGGTCTTTGGGAGTGTTGGGTCCTTGGGAGTGCTGGGTCCTTGGGAGTGCTGGGTCTTTGGAGTGCTGGGTCCTTGGGAGTGCTGGGTCTTTGGAGTGCTGGGTCCTTGGGAGTGCTGGGTCCTTGGGAGTGCTGGGTCTTTGGAGTGCTGGGTCCTTGGGAGTGCTGGGTCAAGTCCAGGCTGAAAACATACCACACGTGAAGGGCTCACAAAGAGACTCAAAAGACAGTCCCCAGGCAGGTGAGGGAGTCCAGAGGGGACAGGAAGTAGAAGCCCAGTGAATGGTGGTCCAGAGCTGCTCCCAGCCCTTGGCCTGAAGGGCTGAGGAAGAAAAGTCACCAAACCAGAGGAAGCAGGCAGAGGACTGCACAGCCGAGCCAGGGCCCTGAGGAGACCAGGGCAGCCAGGAGGGCTCAGGGGAGCTGCAGGACACAGGAGCCCTGCTCCTTAGGTGACCCTACTCAGAATTTGAAGGCAGGGGGCCTGGCTGCTGCTGCCCTCCCAGAGCAGGCTCCCAGCACAGAGCCAGCCAGAGATGGGAGCAGTGCTGGGTGACGGATGGGCCACCTTGAGTTCCAACGTGTCCTGACACACATGGGACGAGGCCACCCAGCCGAACAGGGAAGGGATCCCCAGGTGCCCAGCACGCTCTGGGCTACCCAGTTCCACCTGCTTCTCTTCCAACCTCACTAAGGGAAAAATGTCACTGGGCAGTTCAATATGTTGTGTCCACATGCCTGAACAGCGCTAGACTCCGGGTTTTCTCTGCTTCCTGGCGGGCGCTTGACATTTCCTAGCAGTCGGCTCATTTAGAAACATCAATTCATTAACGTGCATTCTAACCATTTGTGCTGGGCCCCTCATCCGTCAGCTGTGACCAGCGATCTTTCATCATTAGTTACTGCTCTCTGCTTGGATCCGGGTTCCTCTGCCGACATGCCTGTCCCAGCATCTCCTCCAGCCTGTACTGGAGAGAGTCGGACACATACCCAAGGCCCCCTCACCCTAGACAGAAAGACGATGCATGGCCTGCCTTGGGGGCAAGGGGAGGGGAAGACGATCACACACTGGCCAGCAAGGGACAGAGAGTCACCAAACTTCAAGCTCAGTAGGGGTCAGTGGGAGAAGCCCAAGACCCTGAAGCACAGGTAGCATGGGGACCCCACTCCCGCTGGGTCAAGGAAGTCGCCCCAGGAGTGTGGGCTTAAACCCAGCACCAAGGACAGCCGGTAACAGCACAGAGGGAAAGGGAGGAGGGGAAGGCCCACCAGGGGACCCAGGGCACAGCATGGACAGGCCTGTGCTGGGGAAGACAGGGAGTCAGCAAGGGGTGGCACCTATAGAGGGCTGTGCCATGAAGAGAGGGGCCTGGGCAGGACCCGGGTCTGCGGGCACCTGGGGCACCTGCCTTCATCTCCACGGGTGGAGCATCAAGGGACCACAGGCTGGCAGTGCTGTGGCCCGTGCCCAGGTTAAAGGCAGACCCCAGCCACAGGGTGGAGAGAGGACAGGTGTGGGCAGCAGGCAGGACGCAGGGCCAGGGGCGGGCAAGGGTCAGGCCGGCCAGGGTGGTCTGAGTGGTGGGCTGTGGGGTCCAGGGGAGCCAGGTGTCTCAAAAGCACAGGGCACATGTGCCTGCTCTCGTCTGGGCACCTGGTCGTGGAGGGGGCTCCTGGGTCCTCCATCTCTCCTACCCGTGGGAAGAATCAGCCGTGAATAGGCCTGTCACACACACACAGGCCCAAAGGTTGTTGTCTACTCCTCGCGGCCCAGAGCCCTCCCCAGGGTCTGTCCAGCAGGAGGCGCACAGTGGACACTCAGGCCACGTCTGCCAGTGGAGGGGCCTCCACTGGCTCCTGCAGCTGGACAGTCACTGGCCGAGTCAGGACACGGACCCAGAGACCTTGGTCTTTGTGTCCCCTCCAACCACGCCCTGCATGTTCAGGAGAAGCTTGGGAGGCCACACAAAGCCACTAACGTAGAGGGAGCTGCCTCCCCTGAGGTGGACGACCTGGAACGGGTCACATGATGGCTGCAGACTGGAGGGCAGCGGGCAGTGTGGCTGCCTCGGGCACTTGCTTCCGAGTCCCACTGGAGATGTGAATGGGGACTGACCTACTTTAGCCAAGGGAGGAACGGAGCAACCAGGAGGACTGCAGTGAACAGAGAAGGCTGTCACCATCCCCAGCACACACAGATGTGCCGCAGCCTCCCAGTGCCCGCCCCCGTGAGGGCAGGACTGCCAAGCTCAGGGAGGCGGGCTCCTGGCATGCCCCAGTTCCAGAGCACAGCGGAGCCCCGCACCCCGCGGAGCCCAGCACATCAGGCTATTTATGTCTCATGTTCCTGCTGGGAATATCTACGTGGAACACTAAAACCTAGATTCGTTGGCCAAAAGGAGCTTCTTTTAATTTGTGGGGGACTTGGACCTGCCTTCAGCGGGAGCTGGGAGGAGAGCGGGAGCGGGCGCCCCTCCCCTTGCTCCCTTTCTGCCGTCTCCGTCTCCAGCCCGGGGAGCTGATGGCAGGCCTTTTTCTATTGATAGCTGGAATTTGTCATCAGCAGCCTGAGTACTCTGCAATCAGCGTGCAACTGAACGGTGTCAGGGAGAAAATGGGAACGAAGCTCGGGCCAAACTCCTGCTGCGTCCAGAGCTGCCCGAGACCTCCCTGCAAGCAGATCCTGGAGCTACCTGCTTGGGAAAACCCTGGGGTCCTGGTGGCCACGGCCCAGAGCAAGCCCTGGTTCTTGTGGTTCTGGAGGAACCAGCAGTCCCTACCCTAAAAAGACACAGAGACACAGCCTTACCTGCTCAGAGACACTGCAGGCTCTGGTCAGCTAAGCTGCGGAACAAAGCAAGAAGCCTGACCTTGAAGATGTGCTCGGGTGGCGTCCACTTCACCCACCTGCCCCACGTCAGAGTGGCCCAGGGCCAGCAGAACCCATGGGATGGTTCCAATGTGGCCCTCAAAGTCCATATGTGGACACTCAGTCCCCAGATTCACATATTGATGCATTTGGGAGGCAGGGACCTGGAGAGGCACTGGAGTTAGACAAGGTCATGCTAGAGGGGCCCTGGGGTGGGGGAATCAGCCTTCTAAGAGAGGAGGAGAGGACCGAGCCTGCAGTCACCCCTGCCCACTGCCTTCCCATGTGCTGTGCTGTGATGCACTACAAAGCTGCCGGATGCCGGCACCTGGGTCATGGACTTCCTGCCTCCAGACGGTGAGAAATGACGTTCTTTGTTTATAAATTATCCAGCTATTCTGCTATAGCAGCAAAAGAAATGGACAGAGAAAAGTTTTGACTCCAGCTGGTTTCAACCAAAGCCTAGGGAGGCATGGAGCCCAGGACAAGGCAGAGGGCAGTCAGGGCCGGGTCCGTGTCCTGCTCTCTCATGGTGGCTGCCCTTACTCTGCTTCTCCTGTCCAGTTCCAGGCAAGGGCTCCAGCCCGACCCCAGGCCTTGGGCCAGCAGCCCCAACCTCCCAGCACGGGTCCCACCTTGGGTTTATGGCTCCTTGGGCTCCTTCCCTTCCCAGCCTCCCCAGCCCTGTTGGTGAGTGGCACTGTTCCAACAGTGACCCAGTCTTCAGTCATGGCAGCACATCTTTACACTGAAGTGTCAGCCACGCACTGTTGGGAAGTGTCTGCTGGTGTCAGGCTGCGTGAGGAGCGCCTCTTGCTGCCGCCCCGGCTTGCGCCCTGGTTCATCCGGAGACGCCACACGCCCCTCAGGACGCTTCCTTGTCTCCCCTCTGTGCTCCCCGAGACTGCTGAGGGTCGGGCCAGCATTCGCAGCAGAGCAGCCCCGGGCAAACCCAAGCTCTCCAGTGCCACGCACCCCTTCCCCTTCCACAGGTGCACACTGCCCCCTTGCTCCAATTCTCTGGTGAGAAAGCAGCGCTTCCCAGGTGCTCTCCCGCTCTGCCAGGCCTAGGGTGCACATCTCTGGCCTTCACCCCTCCTGTTTGAGGGGGCCGTGCCTGGTTTCCTGGTACTTTGGCTGGACAAGGAATTGTCCACCAGGGAGAGCCAAGGGACTCCCACCCTGGGAGCTATATTTGCTTCCAGTGGTTCACACAAAGAACTTTCTTGACTATGCTGACCTTGGGTCCCCCTCCTTGAAACTCCCTTGACTTTGTTTGGTCTCCCTTCCGGAGTCTGAGAAGAAGGCATAGGAGCCACCAGTCCCCAGTGCAACAGGAGCATGGACAGCACAGCAGTGGCTGTTCTAGAGGCCCTGGAGCAGGGCACTGGATGGAAGGTGTCACCAGCTGAGCCTGGATTCTCTCTGCAGCCTGGGCACAGTTCTCTCAGGCCTGCAGGACTCAGCCTGTCACTCAGTGGTCAGGGAGAGCTGCTGGTCCCTGGTCTGTGGCCCCTGGCTCCAGGCAGGATGGGCTGGGACCCTGGAGCTGAACAGGATGGAGGAGTGATCACCAAGAGTTAGTGGGACTGTGAGATGCCAGGCCAAGTCCTGTACAGGTCTGGACCTCCAGCACCAGTCCATGTCCAAGTGCAAAGCAGCCAGACCCATGCTGCCCTCTGAGCCGGTATCGTAGCTCCAGCCGGGCAAGGACACGGGGCAGGCTGCCCAGAACCACGCTCTGATGGCGGAGGGGCTGCTGCCCTGGCGTTCTGGTTTTAGAGAAGGCTACTTTTGCTCAGATCAAATCATGCTGAGTCTCATGCAGAGGCAAGTTGGGAAGAAGCTCATGTCAACATGAGCTCCGGGGCTGCCATTCTCGTGGACCAGGAGCCGATTATACTTTGACGCTTTTGGAAAGGTCATGATGGATTCTCCACTGGAAAGTGCTCGCTCTCTTCCTTTTAGGATGGCAGCCTGCTGATAGCCACCGAAATAGGAAGGAAGACAGACGCACTCCCTTTACCCCTCCTGCTGCCGCTTCCGCCATCTCCGCGGAATCTGAGCACCTCCGAAAGGATTATTAAGATGCCCGAGAAAATGAGCTGTTAAGAAAAAGCATTTAGGTCCCATAAAACGAAAGGGCCGTGTTTCTTCCTTGCCAAAGGAATTATGCAGAGGGACATAAACGGTGATGTGACGGCTATGATCCTCCTGCCCAGTAATGGTCTGAGGATGGTGAGGACGAGCGGAAAGATGAGTTGAGGACAGAGATGCGGCCACCCCTGGCTTCATCCAGGACAGCAGATGCCCCCTGCCCCCGGCCCAGACTACTCTGGAGGGGAGGCTGGGGTCGCCTGGGGACAGACGTGCAGTGGCTGGGGTGGCAGAATGGCGAGAACACTTAGCGTGGTTCATGTCTCTTTTCTCCACGGACGAAGAGTGAATGGGCTTTGCAGGAACGCATTCCTACTGATTGGCTGGGAAACAGATGAAAGGACGAGCCCACCTTGGCTGTCTAGCCATGAGGGTGATTTTTCTTTTTTGCCAGGCTTTGGACACAACACGCCCCTGTGTGTGGCACTGGAAGGGCTGGTATCAGAGGACGGGACCACCTGAGCTGGTCACACAGGAAGGACACTGCAGCAAGCCTTGGTCACAACTGACCTCGCTTTTCCACTTCTCAGCATTTGCTAATTTGGGCAAGAGCTTCCTCCTTGGAAGGGCTCAGACCTGGTGGCAATGGCTGGGCAGAGGAACCTCTGCTGAGTGCACAGCCCGGCGTCTCAGCACCCTGCAGAGTCAGCACCCTGCAGAGGGAAGCTGTCTTCACCAGTCGCCTCAGCAGCCAACCAGCCAAACCCACAAGAGCACTCCTTTTTTTGATGGGAAACAGAAATTTCTGAAGAATTTATCCCAGAAGCATAAGAGAAGGACAGAGAGGAGCGGGACAGGGAGGTGTGCCTGGGAGAGCGTCCTCTGATGCCTCTCCCAGAGGACGGGACTCAGACGCTCCTGGTGGGGACCTGTGCAGTTTGCCCACTCGCCCCTGCCTGACTGGGGTCCAGGCCGCGATGTCGGGATCCGCGCAGCTCAGGGTCCTCTGGCTGTCCCTTTTCCTGGGAGCCACCTTGTTTCTGAGAGCAGGGTCTGCCTTTCCGGCTGGCCAGCAGCACATGGCCATGCAGCAGGACGGCCCTGCTGTTGTCATGGGGTGACCAGGGCCCACGGGGATATGGCGGAGAGGGCACTTGCTTTCCTCCCATCCTATCCACTGATGATCATCCAGGAGCTGGGTTGGGGGACACAAGGACATGTCAGAAGCCATCCTGGGAGTGGGGTTTCTCACACACAGGCAACAGAGATGAGCAGCAGGCCGACTGGCCCCTCTGTGGCCCTTCTGTTCTGACTGCTTGGCGACCTCAGCAGGCTCACTGGCATCTCTTCAGGTGGAGAGGGAAAGCAGAAGGATCTGCAGGCATGGCTGAGGCCAACCTCCAGAAGCCAGGCTTCACCAGGAACCCGCAGCCTGGGCCCTGGGCTCTCTTGTGCTGGTACCAGGTACCTGGCCATCTCTTCATCAACTTTTCCACTTACCAGAGGCACCAGGTACTACCCATGTCACGTATGCCTGTCCTCACTGTGGGGTCTGGTGGTTGGGGAGGGGTTTGCTAGAGTGGTCCGGGTCCCCAGGTCTGCCCCCATTTCTCACCTGCAGACCCAGGTTCAGCTCACTCGAGCTCCCAGGCACATGGGCACTGTGGCTTCCTGCCCAGCAGCAGTCTTCATGCATTGTGCCATCTCTTCTCTTTTGATACCCAAGTGCTCTTCCCACAATGGTGCCTTTTTATCTCCACTGGATTCAAATCCTCCATTATCAGAATGTCGCAGGACTTCACCCTGATGGTGTCTTTAAATTGTTTCCCATTGTCTCTGAAGAGGCAGATGGGCGGTCACTGCTGGCAAGCGGTCTTCATGTAGGAGGAAGAGGTCTCTTTCATGCTCCCTGAAATCCTGGTGCTGGAAAGTTTGACCAGTATGCCGCCCGTCAGCATGCTAATATTTAAAGCCTTGGTGCTTTCCTTTGCCCTTGTCAGTCAGGGGAATTTGGAGATAAATACTTGAGTGGCATTAGATGCAGAGCAACCCAGTACTGCGCCCAGTAATCTCAGCACCCCGCATGGCCTTCTCTGCCTCAAGATGGCTCAGAACAGGTCAAGTCCTATAGACAAACTGCAAGCTCAAGCAACCGCAGCCTGCCTGCCTTTGGCAATCTTCAAAACAGTGCCAGAGGAGACTTCAGCCGTGACTCTCCAGCAATGACCCAAGCACAGAAGTGTCCCGCTGAATGCTGTACTATGCAAGCACACTGCTGAGACAGGGCAACAGGGTTGAGTTGTCACCAGAGAAAAAGGAGGAGTTTCTGGAGAGGGGGAAACTCATAAGGACCAGTGGGATTCTTGGCATGTGTGCTGGAAGAGAATTTCAGCACACGCCAACCAGGGCATAGACATTAGGACAGTACGTGTGCTTTCAAGGGAGAACAGGCACGATCTTAAGAGAGATGCCTTTGGGGTAAAGCAAGCTCTGCATTGAAGGGAGAAAGTGGCCAGCTCCAGAGGGACAGGCGGCAGCCTCCAGTGGGGGTTCGTATTTACAGAGGGGCTGTTGCTGGGGCTGGGCTGGAGGGGGGGCCAGTGGCCGCACCATTTCCAACAGGTCTACCCTGCGCTTGTGCATTGCCCTCAGGTCACCAGGGCATGGGCCGAGGGCATTTGCTCAGAAGTTTCAGTTGTTCATGGGTGCTTTTTGCATTTTAATGGTTTATGGGCACTTCCTTTGAGACTCAGTATCTTTCCCTTTATTTCCTAATTCAAATCTCAGTCCCCAACCCCAGCCCTGCCCCAGACATTAATCCCTTAATCTAATGGGTTGGTGGGGGCGACAATCTATCTTCTACGGCTGCTTCAGGCTGGCAAGGGTGATGACCCTGCCTAGTGAGGGATCGAAGTCTCATCCCGAATGATCTAAAGTAGATAGAGAGACCCTGGCCTCTGCTGTGGGCTGGGCTGGTGTGTTTGTGTTGCCACCTAATTAACATTTGCAATCTGGAAGACAGAGTCGATGCCTCTGAAGCTCCCAGGACAGGCCACCAAGCGATGTCCCAGGAGAAGAGATGTCTCTGAAGAAGGGTCCAAGGGGTTCCCAGAGAGAAGGGGAAGCCTGATTGGGACCAGCCAGGTTCAAGGACGCAGATCTTGCGAGATATGAGAACAGCTCTCCTATGCCTGCTCTCGGCCTGGTTGGGGATGTTTTCCCGCCCTCTCATTGAAGTGGTGCAAGGCCCTGAAGGCACATAACTGCTAGAATCAGATGTCCACGTCACCACATTTGGGTGTTTCTCCCCAGGCTCCTCGGGGCTGCTGAGGAGGGCAGCAGAGAGTGCCCGGGCCCTTCCTGCCTGCATCTTGCTTCCGGCAGCTGCAGAGAGAGGCAGAGGAGCTGTGGTCCTGACACGGTAGCCACCGCTGGTGCTCCATCTTCCCAGCAGCTCTGGGCCGACGGGAGGCCATCATTCAGGGAGCCACAAGCATGGAGCTCAGAGTCCAGCCGATCGCCTTCCCTGCAGAGCCCGGCACAACCATCCACTGCCCGCTGGTCACCAGCCCAGCTGCCGTGGCTCAACACAGCCAAGATCTCACCTAAGAACATTTTTTAACCACAGAATATGAACTGATCCTATGTGTTGTAAATAAACAGGAAGCATTCAACTCCTTATTCACTTAGCTCTGATTTAAATAACAGCCGCTCCTTGGATGACGTCTTGCAAGAATTCAATAGCTTTGTTTTTTCTTTGGTCCAAGAAACATCTCTAGAGGTAAACAGATCTGAATTCATCCACATTTGCAGCATGGATTCCTTTTATTTCTCTTTTTAAAAACCCAATGAACTGTACACTGTAAATAAGGAGAAATGAAATCCTTTTTTTTCATGATGATAATGCTTAAACCTATTTCCCTAGATGAAACTTGTATGGTAATGCTCTGGCCCGGCTATAAATATATTCCTCATATTTTATGCATCCAGTTCTAAAGTTATAATATTTACAATACACAAATACAAATCCCATCATTACACTCATGAGGAAGCTCAGTTACCCAAGAAATGGCACAAACACAAACAGAAGTACAGAAAACGGAGCCAGGAACAAGGAGCTGCAGGACGTAGAACCCCATACCAACAGCCCTGGCTGAAGAGAACTCAGCGCCCACGGGTGCAGTGGCCCCCTCTGCAGGGTGGGTGCAGAAGCCTGGTCCCCCTTCAGCCACACGGTGGGACCCTCCGGACCACCCCCGCTGCTGGGTAGCGGACTGAAGTGAGCCCTAGTGGTCTGCACCAAGACTCTGGCTGGCCTCTCAGCCCGCCCCTCCCACCTCCTTGCCCCCCAGTCCCCACTGGGCAAAACCCATTTGAGGCAGGAGGGCGGAGGAGCCTGGGCCTGGACAGAGGGTCAGAGAGGAGGGACCGCAGATCTGGAAGGCAAAGGGAATAGCAATGATATTGCCCCCCACCCTCCCCTGGGAACCTGTTTATCAGGTCAAATGACCCAACAGGTGCCCAGAGCTTCAGTCAGCCTCACTGAGCACAAAGGGCTGTTGCTACACCCTCTGCCCTGGCTCAGGAGGATGCCCAGGGCTGCTCAGAGCTTCCTGTCCTATTCCGAGACCCCAGGATGAGCCCTGGACCCCCAGCCCACTGACAAGGTTGACACATCCACAGGAGCGACGCCTGCATATCCAGTGAGTCTCCGGGCCTGGGCTCCGCTGAATCTGCTCTGCCCCACTTGGCCCTGGAGCCCCAGGAAGGCTGAGTGGCAGAAAGACCCCAGCCTGGCCACCTGCAGAAGGCCGGGGCTGGAGGTGAGAAGGAATGGGGAGGCGGTGGGCGCTCTGTGAGGCCACACTGGCGGGCCTGCCGGACGTGGCCCCGGCTGCCTGGCACCCTCTGCGCAACTCGGTGGGTGGTGGAAAGAACCTGGTGCCTTTTCTTCCTGTGGCCTTGGACGATGACTCTGAAAACCCTTTTGAAGTTCATACGTCCTGGTTTGAAATGCAGAATCCTCTCTTCCTATCTCAGCCTCATCCTCCGTTTGACTTGTCATTTGTCACCCTTCAGCACCTCGAGGCATGAGTTTGATCATTCCTGCGCAAGTCTCCTGAGTGTCAGTCACAGAGGAAGAAAATGCCTGCGGAGGGGCTTGCCAGGCCCCCAGGGCAGTAGTGCCATTGCAGCTGAACCTCTCCCTCTGGCAGCTCTGCAGGATCACCTGAGCACCAGGAAAGCCTGCCGAGGTGACCATGGCCTGTGCTTTTGGGGAGATCAAGCTAACAATGCAAAGGTTCAGAGGTCATGGCTTTGTCCCACGTGTCACCCAGCACCACCCTGCACTGGGCTGCACTGGGCTCCACTGGGTCATGTGCCTGCAACACTAGATGCATGGACTCTGTCCTACACGTTCCCAGGTTCCTGAGGGAGGCAGAGAGGCTGGCGATCCCAGAGCAAGCTCCCCTGGGGTGCAGCCAGCTGAGCAATGGAGGCCACACTGGGTTCCGAGTGCTAACAGGGCGGCATCGGGCTAACAGATTGCTAGTGACACACCATCCGAGCCCAACACACAAAGTAGGTGTAACCCTCTCCTTTGGCTGTTACGGAGAGCTGGCAAAATACCAACAACAAAGGATGAACCACGTGGCACCTGAGCCTGTGGCCACTGCCTGGTGGGGCCTCAGTTATAAAGCAGACACACCACGCAAGTCGAGGCCCGCTGAACCGCATCGTTGGCTTCTAAGTGAAAAATGCGTATGCAGCAACTAAGGACGGTTCTAAAGCTTACTTTTTTAGAACTTGTATTTTTGTTAGTACTGTTAAGTAGGATTAAAAATAAAATTCAAGGACATTTAAAATGTGAAAGAAAAAGAATGTTCTATCAAAAATTTAAAAATACAAACTTTGAAAAAAATAAAATGCTTTTGTATAACATTCATTTTTATATAAAATAGTCAAATAACTATTAAATCAGAACAAAGTTGATAATTAAGGAATGCCCAACTACTAAATGAAAATCATTTAAATAAATCTGAATTTCCAAATGCTACCATTTTGAAAGCGACTTATAACCAACAAAAGCCATCGCGACCGAGCACCAGCATCGGGCTAAGCAGGTGAACGGGGGCCGCATTTTGCACATGTTCCGCCTCTGCAGGGACTTCACCTAAGACCACTCCCGGCATCTGAACTCAGACTGTGGCCCGGCCACACTGCGTGCTGCTGTGAGTCCCGCACGCCCCTGGCCTCTGCAGGAGGCTGTGCCACAGCGTGGAGCATAGCACAAACCCCCGACCAGCCTCCATGAGCAGCCAGCTTGGCCTGGCCTGGCCTCTGCATGGAGCTGCCTTCAGCAGAGTCCTCCTAGGTGCAAGAGCTTGGCTAAAACTGTACCTCGACCTGTCCACCTTGGCCTAAAGACAGGCCCTCGGTGCAGCCAGCCCTGGGCGGGGGGCATGGAGGAACTGCATAACGGTGCAGCTTTTTCTGTTTTGTTGTGCTGTTTGCACCAGGGATTGAACCCAGAGGAGCTTAATCACGGAGCCACAGCCTCACCCTTGTTTCTATATTTGACTTAGAGACAGGGTCTTGCTGGGTGGTTTAGGGCCTCACTAGGTTGCTGAGGCTGCCTTCGAACTCGTGATCCTCCTGCCTCAGCCACAGAGCCCCTGGGACTGCAGGAGCGCACCACTGGCATGCATCCAGCTGGACGTGCCTTTGCGTGTGAGCTGGGAGCTCCAGGCAGGGCCAGGCCGCAGCAGAGCGGCCGCAGAGGGCAGTGCGGGGAGATGGGATGTGAGGTGGGCAGGCGCTGCTGGAGCCCACGTTCATCGTCAAGAAGGTTACTGGAGAGCTGGGGTTAGAGGACACGCAGGGTGTTGGCCGACGCAGAGCCCTCGGGCTGTTCCGTCTTGTGGGTGCACCTGGTACACCTCTGGTCTTCGTTGGGTCATTCTGCTTTCCTCCCTCCTCTGCCCTCCTTGGCCTTCGCCTCCGCTCTCTCTGCTCCGTATTCTGTCCAGGATCTTCTCATCCTCAATGGGAGGAAGAAGCAGTGGCTGCTGCCCAGCGCCCCCCTCCAGCTCACACTCCCAGCCTGGGCCCCTCACCAGGCCTGTGGCAAAGGGTCACAGTGTCCTCCACAGCTACTGCTACCATGGCTCAGCCCAAGCAGGTGTCAGCCTTTGGGACCTGGAGCCCCCAGGTCCTCATGCCCCAGCCCCTCCTCACCTGCACAGGCTGCTACACTCACGGCCGGTTGGCAGTGTGTCTCAACACTGCTGTGGCCAGCACAGGGACAGATGTCCGAGGCCCTCACCACTCAGGTAGGGGCTGCATCTGGGCGGGGAATGGGTGAACTGGGAGCACAGCTCAGGGGACAGCACCAGGGCACAGCGCAGTCCACAGCACATGGACAGGGGGCTGCAGCGTGCGAGGGGAAGGGCAGCCAGTGACAGCAGCCACTCAGATGAGGCTGGGAGAGGTCCCCACGTCCTCCTCCCTGGCCCCACCCCACCCCAGACAAGCAGCTTCCACTGAGGCAGAGCACAGAGTGTTGGGCTTCCTCTTCATGGGGAATTTCTGCAGGTGAGCAAATGATGTAGGTAAGTTTTAAAATCTTCCATTTTCCTTTTACTTTTGGCTGAATAAGCCCAATTCTTGAAAGCTGCTTTTAGCCTTCCCAAGGGTTTACTTGACATTGATGGATTCTCTCCAGGGTTGTCTGAGCAGACCCCACACAGGTGGAGGGGCCTGGGAACGGTAGGTATCCTGTGGGCAGCATTCCCAGAGGACACCACGCTTGTCCTGCTGAGGGGACACCCAGGAACGCCAGGAGGGCAGAAGGTCTCACCAGCCCCCAAGTCTGGCCCACAGGGCATCTGACCCCCAGCCCACCCGGAGTCCTGGCACCCTGGGGACACTCCTGACCTTCAGCGCCACGGCTGAGGACTGTGAGAGGGCAACCAAGGGGAAGGCAGCATTCCAAGTCCCTGCCCAGCAGTCCACAGGCCAGGAGATGAGGGCAGTGTGGACCCCAGGCCTGCACAGGGCGGGGTGGTCCCTCTGTGGGCAGGGCCTTCTGAAGGTCTCACTGCCTGGGGCAAGGCCCTGAGGTACCACACCAAGTTCCAGTGGGGGGCTCCAAGCCCCATGACCTCTCCAAGGGGCAGCCAGGGCCAGAGACAGGCACAGCCAAGGGAGGCTGAGGGACCCTCCCAAAGGAGGCATTGTGAACCTGGGCAGGTCTGAAGCCAGAGAGCAAGTGCCCAAGGAGGGACCCTGTGCTGGGCCGACTTCTGAGGTGGACGTGGGGAAGAGGGCGGGAAGAGGCAGAGTTAAGCCCGCCTATTCCCTGTGTGGAGCTGTGCCCTGAGGCCAGCTCCCCACCCGCAGACAAGGACCAGGGCTCATGCCAGGTAGAGGGCATGGCATCCTGGCACTGCCCTCCCATGCCCAGGGAAAATTCCAGACTCACCAAGCATATCACCTTCCCTGGACACTGTGACCTCAGTACTCAGACCTCCGTGAGCCTCAGCAGCAACCCACTGGCCTTTCTTCTGATACAGGATCGGGAGGGCCAGGCCCCAGAGAACACGGACGTGGACACACAGCAGAGAGGGCCTGGCTCTTCCAGGCCACCAGAAGGGCTTCCTGTGAGCCGAGTGGCCTCCCCAGGCACACTCCTCTGCATGGAGCCTCCACAGAACCAGGGTTGAAAGAAACAGCTCTTCAACAAGGTCAGAATGCAGCTAGGAGCAAGGGCAGGGTGTGAAGGAGAGGCCACGGCCCACAGTGGTCAGGCCACCGGAGCAAGTGTGGCCCTGTGCCAGGCGTACCCACAGCTGCCGCTCCGCTGGTGGGGTCAGGGAGGGAAGGACAGTTCAGCTCCTGGAGTCTTGAGGAGAGAGGAGAGGGCTAAGGGGATGCAGGAGGGACCATGTGGGGCCACACACTCTCCCCTGGGCATTCAGAGAGAGATGCCCCCAAGTCACTGGCATGGATGTCAGCAGGCCCCTGTCGACCAGTCTGCCAGGGCTGCATGGGCCTCTCTTGCCTGGGGGATGTGCAGACCCTGTCCGTGCCCACCCCACCTTGCTCTCCCCCACGGCCAAGTCTGTGAGCACACTGCAGGGACCCGAGCTATCGGAGCCCCTCTGCAATCTCAGATGGCCCACCGCAGGACAGGGATCCAGGGAGGTCCCAGGAAGGCAGAGAGGGTCCCCCACTCAGCCTGGCAGTTTCTTATGCCCCAGAAAGGAATTTCAGGAGGTGTCAAAAGAGGCACAGAGGCCCACTTAGGACGGCGAGGGCGGGTCCTCAGGAAAGCAGCCACGAGCAGGGGGAGCACAGTTGTGGGGGTGAGGTGCACGCCTGTACCTTGGGCTCTTCTTCTAAGGAAGCTGGACGGTGAACTGGGAAGGCTGGGGAGCGACACAGCTCTTTCGATCACAGAGCACAGCTGGTCACAGTGGTTGGGTCCTTTCAGGGTCTCCAGGTTGACGTCATCCTGACAATATCTAACGTTTGAAAAATACGCATCTTAAGTCTGTACCAGAACTTTCCCTTGGCTTTATCTAGTCTGCAGAAAGCATGTGAGTGAGCTAGCTCTGCATGCAGGAGTAACCGATGCTCACGGTACTCAGGCACAGACCTCTTAAGAGGTCATGCCTGTACGTGGTGTGCAGTTTCACAGGTTGGGGATCCATACATGAACGTAAGAAAGTCGTGCCTGATTCGTTCCACTGTCTTTCCTGTCCCCATCCCCCTTCCTCGCCTTCCCCTTTGTCTCATCCAATGAGCCTCTATTGTTCCCTTTCCACCAGCCCATATTGTGTGTTAGCATCCACATATCAGAGAGGACATTTTCTTTATCCATTCATCTGTTGAAGAACACCTAGGTTGGTTCCACAGTTTGGCAACATATACAACCACAAGAACAGGATTCTAATTGGGATGGGCTGTACTCCATGAATGTATAACGTATCAAAATACATTCTCCATGTATGTATGATTCATCAAAATGTACAGATGCATTCTACCATCATGTACAACTAGTTAGTACAAATAAAAACATTTTAAATTTAAAAAAAGATTTCTGAACAAAATGTCAGCACTGAGGAAAAAAATACATTCTATTGTCACGTATATCTAAAAACAGTAAATTAATTGATTTAAATAATAACAAAGACTTTGGGCCTGGAGGGAATCAGGCCTGGGGAGGAGAGGTGATGCACTGGAGCTTCTCAGATAGAAAGCTGCAGTTTCCTCCTGACCTCCCAGCCCTCTCGCCCACCTCACCCCCAGGGCCTCCCCAAGATCCTCTTTCAGGCTGGGACCTGCTGAGTTGGGGTATGAGGTGGTTCCAGGCAAGTCCTGCCTCATGATGAAGCTGTGAAGGTTGAAGCCACAGGGCTGGTAGACACCCGGGGAGAGATGAAGGCCAGGCTCCCAGGTCCAGGTCCCACGACTGAGGTCTGTGACGTGGCCCCGCCCTCCCAGTGGAGGACAGAAACCCAGACTCATCAGTGCAGCTCTGAGATACAGGACGCACCAGCCCCGTCACCCTCAGCTCTGTCCACTTCCCTGCTCCGGCCACTGCTCACCCAAGTCCTCCCATGGTGCAGTCTGAACGGGGGCCGCCTCCCTGGTCCCTGCCTGCACTGCTCTCTGCTGAATCCACGCCTCCACTATTGCCAGCAGCTCCAGTCCAGCTTCCAATGGCAAGTCACCATCTGCTAGTGGGGCCCAGAGGCCTCTCCAGAAGCGCCCTGCCCACACCTCACAGCTGGGCTTCCAGCTCCAGACTGCGCACAGCACTTGATCTGAAGCTACTCGGTGTGTGGTATGTCGTTACTGTGGCCGGAGCTGCCTGGGACACACAGCAACTGCATGTTTTCATTTTTCACATAGAATAGAAAGACGGTTCAGATTTTCCTCCAGCACGTTTTGCAGTTATTTGAAGGGTGTTATCAAGAAGCCTGCTTTGCAGCTCCTCATGTGCAATGCTAAGGAACCAAATTTAGAAAAACTGTGAAGTCTGTTTACCCCAAGATTCCGAAGCACTCTGAAGCTTGCTTTCTCTTTATCATGAACATAAAATCCTCAAGCAAGTGGTTCCCAGGTGCCAAGTGACTGCACCATGGAGCCTGGGTGGTGCTGGAGGCTCTGTCAGCGGCAACATGTCAGGAAGACTCTGCAAGACCTGAGCAGAGGTGCTGAGCCAGGCCATTCCAGGCCCAGGTGAAGGAGGAGGGGAAGGCCCTGCCAGGCAGGGAGTCCAGGGGGCAGTGTAGCCGGCTGAACAACGTCCCCCAAAGAGACTAGCTCTAACCCCTAGAGCTTAGTTACTTTACCTGGCAACAAGTGTCACCAAGATCAGGATCTGGAGATGGAAAGATTGTCCTGGATGCCACAGGTGGGTCCTAAATCACACATGTCCTCAAAATTATGGAGATCTGGCACGGACAGAAGAGGAGACCACATAGCCACGGAGGCAGGTGTGAGGCTACCACAGAGCAACACCAGCACTAGCAGGGCTGAGGAGGTGAGGACGGCTTCTCCTCCACAGCCTCGCAGGGCCTGGCCCCACACCTCCCCTGCCACCCTGGGAAGGGGCTTCTGCACTGGCAGTTCTTAGACTCCTGTGGGCCGGGCTGTCAGGAAACCAGCGTGTGCTGTTGAACACCCCAGGCTTAGTCAGCAGCTGCAGGAAACCACGCAGATGTGCTGCGGGCTGGCACAGCAACAGGCCCAGGGCTGCAGGGGTGCGGAATGGAAATGCACTGCCACAGTGCGTGGCTGAGGGCCAGGGGCCATGGGGATGTAGTGAGACACGCGGCCGCAGGCAGACTGTGCCACTGAGCACTGGTTACAAGCCTGCAGGGTCGGCTCTGCCATGACAGCTGCACATCAATGGACCCTCGTGGACGCGCTGCCAGGGTCTGGGCGGGGAGAGGGCTCACGTCCAGCTTAGTCAGCCTCAGAGTAGGAACAGCCACCTGCACTCACCCAGAGCCCCACCAACGCCTGCTGGAATCTGGCTTGAAGGAATGAAGGAGTGAATAGATGAATGGAAAAGGGATCCCACACTTCAAAACACGCTGGACACCCGTGCAGGGCCACTGACTCAGCAGCAGGTACCTGAACACAGGGCCAACAGAGGGCCACAGAGGCAAGGGAGCCTCACGCCCAGGTCCTGCCTGCCGTCATCTGTGCAATCGAATTGCTCAGACCCTCGGCTCCCAAGTGTCCCTGGGAAGGAAGGACTCCGGTCACACTGGGTAAGTCCGATTGAGAATTGACAAGACCTCCCAAAGGCAAGCTTCATGTGACCTGAAGTTGCGTATCATGTTGGGAAATTGATTGTTCTAATTAGAACCAGAGTTGCTTTGATTTTGCCATTAATGAGAAGGGTCAGGATTCCTGGGCTCTTCTCTCTGATTCTCTTATTCCAACAACCCTGTGTAGAGGTTTTAAAGTGGAACCATGTTATGCTTTAATGAGTCAAAACCATTCCCCCCCTTTCCCCGTCCATCTCTTTATTAAGTCTGGAATGACTGTTTGATGAGGTTCCACCAGGGAAGCCCACGTCGGGGTCATCAATGCCCTTTGGCATTCTAAACCTGCTGGCACCTTTCTCCTGGAAACTGGGGTGAGCAGGTCCTCCAGCTGGGCGGGGTGTGGGAAGTTGGACACAGAGCAGGCTGCCCCTCAAAAGGGCCTGGAAGCCTGTCCAGAGCCTTCTCATCAGAAAGCCAGCCAGCTAGCTTGAGGGTTTCCTGTGAAATTCGGAGACAGAGTCATGAGTGACATAGAGTTGGTCAGACTTTGTGGGAAGCAGCCCAACGGGAACCACCACAGCAGTGGCTGACTTCAGTGATCACCTGCAGGAAAACGGAAAACCTGGCTGCAGCACTCCTGGTGACCTGGGCAGAGCAGGTGCAGCAGGATGTCAGTGCCTCTGCCCACGTCCATGAGGAAGCAGGTCTGAGAACGTGAATGCGTGTGAGCAGGGGCAGTCACACACACGCACACACACAGACTCACACGTGTCCTCATGTGTGCACACACAGGCACACTCACACACCCATGCACAGGTGCCGCTATGGTCTAGATGGGAGGCATCCCACACAGTTCAAGAACGTTCATGAGGTGAAACCGTCAGGCTAGGAGAGGAGTAACCTCATCAGTGGGTTCATCAGGGGAACGGATTACCTGGGCAGTAGCTGTAGGTAAAGTGTGGCTGGAGGAAGCAGGTCATGGAGATGAGCCTTTGGCGTTCATATTTTTTCTCTGGTGAGTGGAGCTCTCTCTCTGCTTCCTGGTGCCATGTCCTAAGCTGCTTTCCTCCTCCACAACCTTCCGCCATCATGCTCTGCCTCAGCTCAGGCCCAGAGCAATGGAGTCAGCCAACTGTTGCAGAGTGTGTGAGAATTATGCATACTGAACCAAAATGAAAGGGGAAAAGTATTCTTTAATGAGCAAGCCAGGCAAGCAGCTGCTAGAAGCAGGCTAATGCCTCAAAGAACTCCCAGCACCTGGAATTCTGGAAGTACAGCGTTTATAAAGGCAAAATCCACAAGAACAATTGAGGCACATGTAGGTCAGAAAGACCCTGTTGAGACAGGTATTTTGATTACATGAGAGAATTGTATTGATTACACATTTCAGAGTCATTTTGTTATACATCAGGGCCACAGTCAGGGATGAGGGAAGGCCCTACTGTACTGTCAACACAGAGGCAGCTTCAGGAGGCTGAAAAGAAAACGTTATAAGCAAGTATGATGGAGTCAGGTCAGAAAAAAGTGGCGTTACTTGGGTTCTTTTCCATTTCACAACAATGGACTGAACCTCTGAAACCATTAGCCAAAAAAAAAAAAAAAAATACCACCTCTTCCTTCTCTACATTGCTCTTGCCAGGTCTTTGGATCACAGTGAAGAAAAAACTGCTAACCATGCACTTACATTCCACGTGCACACATAATGTGCTGCAGTATTTCGTGGGGCCTTTTCCCATTCTATTGCCATTTCCCTCCAGTTCTGTAGTCCTGATCCTGAAGAGCTGCAGCTTAGGGAAAGGAAGAGATGGGAAATTCAGGCTTCCAATCACGGGTCGCTCGGCAGGCCCCACGAGCCGGGGTGCCAGGATGAGGTGGGTGTGCACTGAAAGGCGAGCTCCTGTGCCCGAGAGCCCTGGGCAGCAGGAGGGCTCAGCCTCCCTCAGGGGTCAGGGCATTCTTCTCTGGCTCAAGTCTTTCTGCTGGCAATGGCTCTGTGTCCAAGCCTTCTGGTAGGAATGACTCCCAGGACATCTGTGGTCACACACTGGTCCCAGTCCCAGCTGCCCCTCATGGAGACTCTCTAATTCAAAGGAGGCCAGGCCTTACCTTTATATCATATGACCCTGAGCAAGGATGTCCCATCTGTGCCTCTGCGTCCTGAGGGCGCAGAGCAGAGGTGAAGCACAGTGGCAGGGAGGCCTCTCCCAATGGTGATCTGGATGCCCCAGGGACTGAATTACATGGACATGCACTACCGCAGGCCAGCATGTCATCCTGGACTCTCAGTAAGTGTGGATCCCCACCTGATTCCATTGGGGAATCAGGGATGACAATCATATGATCACCCTGGATTTCGATGCCTGGGAGGGCCCCAGGGTGCAGATTGTCCACACATAGGCCTGACCAGGTCCCAAGGGAGGCAGCCAGGGGCCAAGTCCAGTGCTTCTACCCCACATCTCTGTGCTGCAGTCACAGCAGTTGGAAGAGCTTCAGACCCTGATGTGTGGGCTCTGGGTCAGGGACGCTCATGACTCTGGAGCCAGAGTCAGTCGCTACGTCAGAGGACAATGTGGCAGTAATCAGTCTGCTGGGTGGGCAAGCTCTGAGCGGAAGGCATGGCCATCTCCCAGGTGTGTCCTCCTGCCTTTGTGGAAGTCATGGCTGGGCCGTGGGCACCTCTGGACCATCTCCAGAGTGGGTGAGAGGAGTTCCACCCATCTGACCTCCATGAGATGGGACCCACCAACCATCAGAGGATATGACTGCTTCACACCCTATCCATTCCACCGGCCGGTTAGGCCCCTGGGAGTACGGGACCAAGCAGGCCAACTTCAGCCATGCCCACTGCAGCGGAACATCAGGTGAGCTCAGCAGGCTGGTCATTGTGAGCAGGAAAATTCAGAGGCCAACGTGAGCAAATCCTACTCTGTTCTGCAGGACCACCTTGCCCCCAGATCCTGCTTCCTTGTCTGCAGGAACAGGGATGATTTCTTGTCTCACTGCTGCCACCTTCCAGTGAAGCTGTGTCCGGAAGTTTCCGCTAGTGGATCATACATTGAACTCAATAAATATTGAAATACAACATTTAAAATTTGTGGGTGGCAGATAAAGCAGTGCTGGGAGGGAAATGTATAGTACAAAATGCTTTCATCATATAAAAGGTAACATAGCAGGTCAGCAGTCTAAGCTCTCGGCTCAAGAAACTAGGCAGAGCAGCAAACAGTGAAGGCAAGAACAAATATCCAAGAAATTGGAAAACGAGGACATACATAATAGAGAACACCAACGAACCTAAACTTGGTTATCTAACAAGACTGACAGCAGGAACAAGCCTCCAACAGGAACAAGGCCAAAGAAGACATAATTGGTGGATCTCAGGGATGAAACAGGAGCACCATACAATCCTGCAGACACCAAAGCAGTCGCAGAATGCCCCAAGCAAGGCCAGCCGTGGAAAATCGATGGCTTACCCAAGATGGGTCATTCTTTGCAAAGCACTAACCACCATAACTCGCCCCAATACACAACAGATAATTTGAAGAGCCTTATAACTATTCCAGCATTATATTTATAAACATATAATTTCACAAGAAGAAATCTCTAGACCCAGATGGCTTCGCTGTAGAATTCTATAAATGTACAAGTAGAATTAACACCATTTCCACGGAGTCCTCCAGAAAATAAGCAGAAAACCTTCCCAACAAACTCTGCATAGCCAATGTCACCTTGATGCCAAAACTATACTAGATATCGCAAAAAAAAAAAATACGGCTACAGGTCATAATCTCATGAATATAGATGCAAAAATCCTTCACAAAATATTTGCAAATAGAATTCAGCAATAAACAAAAATGATTATACATTGTTACCAAGTGGGGCTTGTCCATGGATGGCAGCCTGTCTCAATATCAGAATTAACATAATCATATAAGAGACGTAGAAAAATCCAACAAATTCACACTCGCTGATAATGAACATTTTCAGAAAGATGGGAATAGAGGTGAGCTTCTCAACCTGATAAAGACATCAGTAAAAGCCGAGCGCCGACATCATACTCGGTGGTGAAATGGACTTCTCCCCAAGATGGTGCAAAGCCCCACGTCCACTGGACAAGCTGTTCTAGGTAACGTTGGACGTTCCAGCCAGTCCATAAAGGGGAGCTTTATCCCCCGGGACAGGGAGACAATGGCAGGAGTCACGGTGCCTTTTCAGGCTTGGACAAGGCCTGGTTAAGGTCTGGCTGAGGCCCACCTGCAGCTGTGTACTTAGAACTGGAGAAATGAGCCCTGAACTCAGCTCCCATGTAGAGGTAGAGCCTGCTGTGAGTAGCTATGCCGGCTCTTGAACTCGCTTTCTGTGGCCACAGCAGCAAATGTCTGGGCCACAGGCTGGGTGGCATCGTGTCTGAGGTGTTCGTACACAATCTATACCTCACAGTTCCGGAAGGGCCTTTCGAACCTGGAATCCCAGTGTCGGGAAGGCTCCTTCTGGGGGCGCCGGGAGAGGAGCCAGCCCCTGGAGGTCACCTGCAGGACCACTCTGGCCTTGCCAGGAAACTGCTCCAGACCGGGGCACAGTGGCAGCCCAGCTTCTCATCCTGCACGGAGTGCACATAGAGAGCTCACTGAGGGCCTGGCCGCTCCAGGGGCCTTCACCCTCACCAAGACCCTAACGATTCACCTGCCATTTCTGCCATCATCCCCACTTTGCAGAGGAGCCAAGCCTTGCTTAGGGAGCGCACGAACTTGCCCCACCACCAAGCTGGGGCCCACTCAGGCTGCCGGGGTCGGGACCCTCAGCAGAGCCTCTTCTTCACCTCTTGTCCCTGTGGACTCACCGAGAAAGGCAGCCATGGCAGCAGACCCCAGCCTACAGGTGTGCTGCAGGGAACCCCGGTGGTCCTGGTGGCTCAGCAGCAGAGGCCCTGATTCTCAGAGACTGCAAGGCCCTTTCAACAGCAGGGGCCTCCTGGAGGTCATGAGGGCCCCCACTCTGTCCCCAAGAGGACCTGGCTGATCCCTCATGCCACAGGGGCTGTGTGTACCATGTGCACAGGATCAACTGTGTACCAGGGAGCAAACCCTCAGCACCTCCTGGCCTCAGCTGCAGAAGGCTGAGCACAGAACCGCCTGACTGGCTGCACAGCCCCAGCCTGGCCCTGCAGGCCCTGAGGGTGGGAGCAGATGCTTGGAGCAGGCAGCAGCAGGTCTGGAGGTACATCTGGTCTGGAGACACAGAGGGAGCAGGGGTGGCCAGGGAGGCTAAGGGGACAGTGATCTGAGACACAGGGTCCCAGAGGAGACTCCTCTCTCCTGCTCCAACCTCTCAGAGACCTCGCTGGTCACACTCCAGGGACACGGTGGCCATGACGGTTGGAAGAGCTCTCAGGTGGAGGCTCCACGGCTTTCCTCCTCTCCATCCCACAAATCCAGGCTGTTCCTGCACCACCTCAGAACTGCCCCAGCCTCTCCCCAGTTCCAAAGCCACCTCAGTGTCTGTGGGTGTTTGTCACAGCATCTGCCCCCTCTGTCCCCAGTTGTCTGGTCTGTTTGGAGCAGTCAGAAACACCCGAGACTGGCTGATTTATAAGGAGCTCAAACTTCCTCTCTGTGGTCCTGGGAGCCAGGAAGTCCAGCACCTGACCCTGACAAGTTCCGTGTCTGGCACAGGCCTGACCCCACGTCCAGGACGGCACCTTGCTGCTGCTTCCTCTGGAGGGAAGACCAGTGTCCTCACATGGTGAACAGGCCACACTCCCTCCCTATGAAGCCTGGTCCTCACATGAGGGTGGAGCCTTCCTGCCCTAGCACCTCCCAAGGATGCACCCCAGCACTGTCTCCTTGGGGACGAGAGTCCCACACTGAGTTTGGGGGACAGTCAGACCACAACATCTTGGTGCTGCCCTTGGCTGGTGGTCTTTCTTCTCCAAGCTGAGGTCCTCCTGGTTCTAGAGATTTGTCTATCGAAACCTAGACAGTGGGCTTCACTTTACAACACTGTGTCCCCCTAACTCTGTTTGAGTAGGACTCTCTGCTCCTGCTCTGGTGGGGGTGTGGCAGCCCCTCTTCTTGCTGCTCAGGTGTGATCCCGATCTGGGGCCGCCTTACCTCGGGCTGGGCAGAAGACGGCCCAGCCCTGCTGCCCACACGCCCTATGCCAACACCTGGTGGGGGCTGGCCTCATCCCCTGGCTTAGGTGGAGCTCCTGGATACACTCTATGCCTTTCTGACACCACCCCAGGAGCAGCCAGGGCCCCACTTCCCACGGGGTGGATCCATAGCCCAGGCAAGGTAAGGAGCCCTGCCTGGCATAGCGCCTCTAATCCCAGGAGGTGCAGCTGATGAGCCTACTGTGAGTTAAAAGCATCCTAAGTCACGGATGTGCACAGTAGGCCTGTTCCCCACACACCAGCGCTCAGCCTAACTTTCCTTCCAATGACGTGCTCAGAGCTCTTGTGAGATCCTACTGCGGCTGGAGCCCCCGGGGAAGCGCTGGACACCGACCTAAACGCAGAGTGGCCGTAGTGTGTTTCCACCAGCCTCTCTGACCCACGGAGCCACGGGCAGCCAGGGCTCCCGCAGCTGGCCTGCTCTGATGCGCCTCGTGAGGACAAGGCACCCACAGGACTTCTCGACTCCCTGCAGGGTCTTCGCTGGTGGAGTGGGCCCCATTTTTTTAAGCAAAAGCACAGTTTTGGAGGTCAGAAACCTGAGATTGGACTGTCGGCAGGGTTGGTTCCTTCTGAAGACTGAGGGAGACTCTTTGGGGTCCTTTGGCTTGTGGACACATGACTCCAACTTCTGCCTTAATGTTCATCTGGCATTTTTCCCTCACTCTGTGTGCATATTTTCAAATTTCTCCTTTTGTAACGGTAATCAGTCTATTCCAAAACGATGTCATCTTAACTAATTACATCTGCAACAGCCCTACTTCTGAATAATGCCCACAATCTGAGGTATACAATGTTGGGGACTCCAAGAAACAACTTTTTGGTGGGGGGATACAATTCAACCTCTAAGAAACACATACACAGTCAGGGGAATATATGGGTATAATATTTTCTGAGGGGACCATAAGCAAAGACCCACTTGAAGGGCCCCATCTTTCTGAGTTGGGCAGGAGCAGAGCATTTACTGAATGTGGTTTTCCATCTTGCTGGGCGGCTTCTTTCCTGCTTCACTGGCTGGAGGGAGTGGGCTTCCGGGGGCTTCTTTTGCCTGCACATATCAACATTTTGGGGTTTCTGGCTTCTCCAGCGTCCAGTCTTGCTTGCAATGGTGTTAGTCCGGGGTCTCAGGGGTCCCTGTGCGGCCTCCTCCTCCTCTTCCCCCCACATAGTTTCCTATGAGAGGCTCGTTTCCTATGGGAGGTGAGTCCAAGGTCTTCAACTTTGCCTGGGCGTGGAGTAGCCAGAGGTGTGACTTCTCCATCTGTCCAGAAGTGTGAGTTCTTCCCTCTGGAACAGGGAACAGGGCACCCACCCCCGGTGGACTCTACCACCCACCACCCCCCGTCATTAGCGAGCAGCAGAAGAAACCCTGTGAGGTCAGCCTGCCCGTCTCCATCGCTCTCAACACTGATCTGAAGTGTGGCCTCCGTCCTTCACATCACACAATACATAAGTGTTCCCAAGTTCCATCGGCAAGGAAGTCATTGCTGACACTTAGAGGAAGAACTCCATGATAATCAATACACATTGAAGGTGATAATTGCAGGTATTGATTAGCGAGCTTTACAGTTTACACTGCAGATCCTACATTTGTGCGAGGCTGGGTAGCGCCTCCCGCACACACGCGGCCGTGGGCCTCCGTGTGTGATGCCCTCATTCCCCTGTGGACCCATTCACTCCAGCTCCAGTTCCGCAGAATGGACTCTTCTGTTGAGGAATCAGATTTCCCATGAAAGTGGGGACAGCCGCTGCACGCTCCCTGTGCACCGTCCCTCTGTGTCAGCATCCTGAGGGGACATCACCTTCCCAGGGGGCAGGTCCCTGTGGCAGACTTCTGGAGTTCCTGCTGCTGAGATGACAGGGCAGCTGGGCAGGTAGGCCCCTGTGGCTCCGTGCTGACACGCAGGAACACCCCTGCCCCAGGTACATGCTTTGAGCTGCTGCCGCATGGACTCCCCTTGCACCCCAGGGGTCAATCCAAGGTCGCCAACACAGCAACGGAGATCAGCTGATGCAGAAGCAACACCATGGGGCTCAGCCCACCCAAGCTCAGCCTCTGGGACACTGAGGGTTTGGGATCAGCATGGCACTGCCCTGTGACGTGTGGTTTGGCAGATGCATATCAGGTGCCTGCACGTTGCTTCCTGGGAACACATGGAAGCTCACTCAGCACCGGCCCTCCCTGACGCCCTGAGTTCTGTGATGAGGGTGTGAGGTGGAGCTGCCTCCCATCCTGCCACAGGCGCCTGCCTGGCTTGCTGCTGTCCAGGCATAATGGCATTGGAGGCCCAGGGAAGCTAATCCACAGAACTTTGGGTGGATCTGCCTCAGCCCCAGAAACCCAAGGGAAACAGAGGTAGAGGAAGAGGGAGCCCAGCATGGATTAAGCCTGCAGCAAGAGTTCTCTGAGCACATTTGGTGCTCAAGTGCTTGCTTCTGAAAGGCCTTCATCTGCAGGTAGGAAACAGATGGTCTGTGCAAGGGCCAGAGGTCAGGCTGAATACAGCCCACCCCAGTGACCCCAGCGCAGGCTCCCACATAGACTGGTAAGAGCAAGACCCACCAGGCTACCACTGTTCCTAATGACACCTGGGGAGGTTTAGGGAGGGAGAAATACTAAGAGGTTGCCTAGTCCTCAGCATGTGGACTAGGCTTGTCCATTCAGGGGCCTATGGCCCTGGAGGCAGACCCTGAGAGCCAGCACAGCTAGCAGAGCATGGAGCCCAGGAGGCAGGAGGGCTGCCCTTGGTCCAGCAGACACCTTTGCACCTGTCTGTTCCAAAGGGAGCCAGTGGATACTCCACCTCTGGTTCCCAGGTCCCCAAGACAGGAACTGGAGGAAGGCAGAAAGGAGGGTGCCCAAAGGGGAGTCAGGAAGGGGTGACTGAGACAGGGAGGACAGGGCAGCAGCTGGACACAGGGACAGCCTCAGGAAGCCATGCCGTATGCATGTGGAATGCTGGGGGCAGGCTGCTGCCCAGCCTCTATTGAGGCCCGAAGAGACCAACACCCTGCTGTGGACAGGGTGGGAGCTTCAGGCAGCAACTCCAAACCTTCTGCTGACCCAGGTGAAAGGTATTGAGGCATTTTGGGGCAGAGACTGAGAGGTGCGCATAGTTTTAACCAACTGGAGGGCAGGTGGCTGTAAAGGAAGGGAGAACCTGAGGGGCCTGCCAGGAAGGGTTCTGAGGTACCTCACAATCCCGGAGCCCTGAGGAGCCGCGACCTCCCAGCAGCCAACCTGGGAGGACAGAAAAGGAGCAAGAACCCACACTCCCTCATCCACACAGGGTGTAGGGAGAACAGCATGGCAGAGGAGCCAGTCCGACCTTAGCCAGCCTTCAATCTGGCCAGCCTCTTGAGCAGCTCACCTGGGTTCTTGTCTTACCTGTGGGTATTTCAAAGAGCCCCAGAGTCATTGCAGAGTCACAGGAGAGGATTTGAAAAAGAATTTGCTTGAAGAAAATTGTGTGTTTGTATGATATTTTTTCAACTATGAGGTTGACTAGGTCCTAATATTAAAATGTGTTTATTTTGAAACTTCAAATACATCAGATGTTATTTACTTGCTGCTCAATGTTTAAACAAAGAAGAAAAATTCTACCCCCACCCCAAACAAATCAAGACCAGAACAACAATCTTTCAAAGGTCAGATTCTATCACTTTGGTTAATTGGATCTGCTGTCAAAGTCACACTGTCAATACTTCAAGGGCAGAAGAGGGCACTGGGGGCTACTGAGAGTTGATGGGGCAGGAGGCCGAGTCACCAGGGCCTGGCCTGAGGACCATCAGAGCTCCACATCAGGGTTTCCCGTCTTCCTCCAGCTCAGCCACGGGGCCAGCAGTACCCTCAGTGGGTCCCGGGGTGAAGAATTGACTGCTGTGCTCCAGGGATTTATAGCCTACCGAGTTTTCCTGCTTACAGATTTCAAGTTTGATTCTTCAACTCCAGGAAGTCCACCCGTCCACCTGAGCCGCGGATGAGGCTGCTGGACACGCTCACAGGCCGAGGTATGCTACAAGCCTGGCGGGAAGTCCACCAGGATCCCAGGGTCCAGGCCACAGCCCTCGCTGGACGAGGAGAGCATCCTCGCGGCTGGTGGGCACCGTCTTTTCCTTAATTTTGTGCTTTTCACTTGGGGCTGGGATTGCAAGGCCCTTTACAACTTGAAAATGTAAATGAGAAAATACGTTCGCGAAACGTACTCTGTGTGTTCAAATCACCTTCTGTTCCAACCCTCAGAGAGTTTCCCAGCATCGCATGGAAAGTACAAGAAAATCAGAAAAAACGAAACATCAAAATTGCACCTCCCTGGAGAAACAAGGCATGAGATGACACGGAGTGTGTATTCTTGGAAATTAAAGTGGCCTTTGGGGCCCTTCTGAGGTGTCGCGTGTTGAAGCTCAAAGAAGGTGGAGCTGTCAGGCTCATTCCCACGATCAGGGGCCTCGCCCGCCTTGCTGTCTCCCCTCAGAGAGAGTTGCAGTTGTCACATTAACGACACATTAACAGCGAAGTTTTGCAGATCTCAGTTGTACAGGGTGTGGTCTGTGCAGCGTGAAGTGGTAGGACACAATTGAAAGGGACGGAGACTTGTCGTACTAAGCTCGGGGATGGCTCGAGTTTCTCCGGCTCTTCTAAGCGCAACGTCATTGGTCCACTGCTGCCGCGTTGCCTGCAGAGCTGAGGAGCATCCGCACAGCCAGAGCAGATGGGATGCTGCGTGCCGGGGACTATGGGGTCAGTGGTGCGGCTGTCAGGCCAGGCGGGGCACTGTGCATATGGTCATTGTCAAAGGTAACCAAGTCCAGAGTTAGGTAAGGAGAGACTACTCACAGGATCCCGTAATACAGAGGGCCCGGCTGCCGTGGAGGGTCATTGCATAGGAAACCTCAAGCCAGGAGGTCTGCAGGAGCCTCCAGGGCCAGGCAGAGAGGGGCTGCTCACATGAGGAGGAGAGGACTGGTGAGGCGAGAGGCCCATCCATCAGGGAGTGCTCGGAGCCACTGTTAAGGAGACATCTTCGCAGACTCTCATGCTCAAAGTCTGCCAAATCTTAGGGCCTGGGGAAGAAAATAAGCTGTGACAGGGAGGAAAACCCTCCTCCATGCTTCAAAGTTCAGGGTCTGGAAACTGCAGATTAAATTGACAGAGGCAGATTGACTGGAGGAGACTTCCTTTCACAGGTGCAAAGCACAGAGGCGCAGGAGTGGTCGGTGCGGAGAAGCCCAGGGCTGCGGTAGAACCTGGGGTTACCCCTAACCCCCAGGGGAGGACGGCAGAAAGGGCGTCTGTGAAGACCGACAGGCATCCAGAGTTGCAGCAAACAAGACCGGTGAGGGTGCCGTGAGGCTTGCGCAGTGAGTGGACATGAGAGGCCCCTGGAGGGAGGACACGGCAGGTGGACCTGGCCTCTCTCCCGGGAGAAGAGGGTGCGGCAGTCACATTTTCCAGGAGCGCCTGCTCAGACAGCAAGGAGGCTTCAGGGAGGCTTCCAGGCATCCGGTGGCCCTCAGAGGTGATCTTCACCCCAACACCAGAGATCCAGGGGGTCTCCACCCCAGCTGTGTTGGGTCAGTTCACTTCAGTGGGCATTCTGCCCAGATTGGCTGGTGGAGACAAGTAGCTTGCTAGGAATTGGGAGGCCCAGGCAAGCAGGCCTCTGAGTCTCCTCTCAGCCACAGGCAAAGCTGGTTCTCTGCAGTGTGCCACCCCAGAACACTGAGCTGGGGAGGATGGACTGCTGCTGGTTTCCAGGGCCACTGGCCTGGGCGAAGCCCAGCATCACCAGCATCACTCGAGCTGCCTTAGTGACCACGTGTGGTCAGCACGGAGCCCCGGAGACAAAGGTCTGCAGGTTCCAAGGTGAAGCCAAAGCCTGGGAGGATTTCTCCAGAGCACCCGTTCAGGTCCTCTGCAGGAAGCCTCCTCTCTACTGCCCTGGGGAGCCACCCAATCCAGGTATTGCTCAAAGAGGTGGAACCCATGTAGGAAGTGCACCTTCAGGTCAGGTGTCCAGTGAGGACTGACTTTAAGAAAACAGAAGAAAAACAATGCAGGACTTGTAGGCCTGGGCTCCCAGGGAACAGGGGTGTGGCAGGAGGGTCTTGGTCTTGCAACTTCCTTGGGCAGGATCAAGACGTGGGCTCTTCTCACTCACTGCCTTCACAAGAGCCCACATCACCCGTGGGCACAGGAACTGCAGGCTCAGCAAAGTTCATGCCCACCGCTCCAGCACTCAGACCTGCAGGCAGGGCAGACTCCCCTGCATCTCTGTCAGGTAAGCACCCAAGAGGCACTTCCAGGGACAGTTCTGCCCAAGCCGTATGATGAGTGATGTCTTTGGCATGGATACCAAGGGCAGTGAAGGGGACATTTGTGCACAATCTTGGGAATAATAGTGGTTCTAGAAAAGCAGTACCTAGGCACTGGGCAACAGACTGGCTGGGAGTGGGTGACCAAGGGTCAGGAGACTAAGACAGGTCAGCACAGAAAAGGGGGCTGACAGAGGCAGACATTGCCCGAGAGCTTGACTGCCCTCTTGCAAGCCAGGAGAAAGGCAGCCGCAGAACAGTGTGGAGGCTGCAGCACCCCTGGCCACCCTGCTGGGTCAGAGCAGAGAGTGGGGGAATGAGGAAGGCTGGGGACAAGGTGACATCCAGAGAGATGTCCCCGCCCTCTGTTAGATGGTCTGCAGTGGGATTTGCAGATGACCCTCTTCTTGGAACATTTCTAGTACATTCCCCATGGCTGCCAAAGACCTGCTGTGGAGCCTAATGCCACCACAGGGCTCCTGTCCACAGCAGGCTGCTGAGTCCTCTAATGAGGGCCATTTGAGCAGATCAGAAATTGGTAATTGTTGGTTTATGTTCCCAAATAATTACCACCAGGCCTTAAGTAATGAAGGCATTGGGCCCCAGAGCATCGCCTCGGGGGCCACAGAGCATGAGTTGGAACTCGTCTTTCTTATTGGATGTTTTCCACCAGGAGCTTTAGCTGAGCGGGTTGGCACAGGTCACTCCCAGGGGGTGGCAGTGGCAATAGAAACACTGGGTTATTATCGCATCGAGTTACCCGTGGATCAGGGATGGCAAAGCCCAGGCATCCACTCCCGTTCCTGGGCCCACAGGTGGCTTCCTCACTCTCGACTTGACAGTTTGACTTTGATTGCAAATTCTAGACTAGTTACCAGGGAACAAAGAGCAAAGGAAGAAAGAAAGTTTGGATCACAGGAATGAAGCACAGATAACTCTTATCTCCGCGGAGCACCAAATAGTTGATTTGGGAACGTTTTCTCTTGCAAGTCTCTGGAGCAATCACCACTGGGCACAAGGGACTTGAGTTTTCCACCTGCCAACTGCTGAGCTGGCTGGAGAGGCCACACCTGGCAGGACAGGGGTCCCAGGGCTCCTGGTGCACAGCCTGCTCGGTCTCAGTCCCTCCACCGTGGGCCCCAGTGCCAGGGACAGGGAGAGCTTTGGTGGCCATGGAAGCAGCAAGAAGGCTGCAGAGAGAAGCCAGGGAGAGGAGGCAGAAAGGCCTCCTCATCCTCAAGAGGACACAGGAGGTGGGCTGGGCCGATACAGAGGCCAGAAGGCCCTGCCAGTGCCACCCACGGGCTGGACAGCAGGCCTCAGAGCACAGCCAGTGACCCCTGCCTTCAGGGCGACTCTGTCCCACCCCACCGTGACCCAGGCAGCAGGAGCTCCTGCCTCAGACTCCTCTCTCCAGGGGAGAGAGAGTTGCTGAAGACAAAACAGAGCTGAGCTGGAAAGCAGGAGAAGACTGACCCAGCAGGAGCCCAGCTGGGCAAGAACCCAGACAGGAGTGCAGCTCAGCCAGGGGACTGGGGAATCCCTGAGGCCACAGCACCAGGCTCTGTACCCTGGGTGAGGTTGGATGGGGGGAGGCCTCAAATAACCTTGTGGCAGTTAATACACAGTCATCTATGAGGTCAGCGTTGAGACGCAGGGGTGACCCCTGCCCACGGGCTGCCCTGAGACCCTCAGGGACAGGTCACCACTGGAGCCCTAAGGGATCCAGCCAGCGTTCTTCCTCAGCATTCTGGGTGTTTGGCTTGCTGAATCTGAATCTCCATGTCGTCAGCAAGCCTGTCCCAGAGGGGCTGTGACTTCTCCGAACGCAGGTCCCTTCGTGCTTTCCTTCCTGCTGGTAGGGTTCCCGAGAGTGCCCTGTGGTCATGTCGGTAGCCCGAATTGTCCTTCTGCCTGTCTGCTTCAGCTTCCCCAACTGATTTCAGCCATAGTGTGAAGACTGAGGGGACAGGCCGGGGTCATGGGCCAGAAGATGGCCTTGTTTCCCGCAGTCTGTTTCTAGAATCTCCTGAGACCAACCCATCCTGTAGCCGTTTTTGGTTTGAGTCCGATCTGCTTCGAGGGCTTGGCTTCTGGGATGGCCGCTTCCCAGTTCCTCTGTTTCCTCCAACTTCCTCCTGGTTCCTGGCATCTTCTCTGGTTTGCTCGCAGGCTCTCTCTGCCCTTGGGCCTTGATTGCCTGATGGGGGAACAAGTTGTGGCAGGTCTGACAGGATGGAGCCTAAGGGTCTCTGGTTTTCTCAGCTCCTCAGAAGCCCGTGGCTGAGCGGAACCTTCTACTATACTGTGAAGTTCTTCAAGGGACTTGAGTTTAAAATCAGCAGGGGGACTTGCCCCTGAAAGGTGGGCTCAGCCCCAGTGGTGACTGGCTGGCTGTGCCTTGCTGGAGGTAGGGGGACAGGATGGGATGAGGACCAGAGACTCTCCACATGGAATTCTCTGGGATGGGGAAACCTGAACACTGGGACTGGAAGACTGGGAAAGAGAGAGCTAAGCAAATAGGGAACAGGAGGGGACCAAGCTGAGTGCAGGGCTCTGCTTTCTCCTCGGCCCAGGAGTGCAGCCAGTTCATCCAGTGTCTCCAGAAGCCCCAGGGCACCCCAAAGCAGGAGTTTCCTCCTTCAGCTCCAAGCTGCCACAGAGGATGAAGTCCTGGATGAAAGTGAAACTGGCCTCTGCAATTCTGGACGGTCCTCATGATGTGCCTCTCAGCCATGTGCAGTGACAAGGGACCTCACCAACATGAGCAAGGAGGCTGGGGATGGCTGTGGAGATCTGAAGCACTGGGGCCCTTGAAAACACACCAAAAGGAGATTCAGGGCAGTGAGGCGCAGGCCAGTCATGCAGTGCATCCTGGGCTCTCTCATCTGGAGCCCCAGCTTGGGGTCTGGGACCACTAGCCCCACTGCCTCTACTGAACATGGGGTGGACCCTAATCACCAGTCTTCAGTGGGATGTCTTAGACCAGACAGGGACAGACCTGTGGATCTGATGCTCACTCCCCTGCCCTGTCCAATCCCAGAGCCAGAGTCATCAAGGACAGACCTCGTAGCCAAAGCTCCCTTGTCCTCTGGTTTCTGCTGGGTCTTGACCCACAAGTGGCAACAGCATGAGATAATATGGAGGGAGGTGAGGGAGGTCAGGTCTTTGCACCTCTGGCCTTTCACTGCCTGTCTTTGGCTCTGTCAATGAACGTGTGCTTCTGC
The DNA here is from genome assembly GCF_902686455.1 of Sciurus vulgaris. Lineage (NCBI taxonomy): Eukaryota > Metazoa > Chordata > Mammalia > Rodentia > Sciuridae > Sciurus > Sciurus vulgaris. The sequence continues at coordinate 2,472,057 of NC_136464.1, forward strand.
CTGTGACTGTGGCTTCCCTGGTCACAATCAGCTCCTCATAGGTCCTGGTCGTACTGCCCTTTCCCTGGCCTCCTTGAGCATAAAGATGTAAGCCGCTTAATGCCGTGTCCACCCCAGGGCGCTCCACCGTTCCCCCTGGGCTCCGCGAGCTCCTCACACAGCTGTGTGAATAATCCCAGGCTGCTGGCTGAGGCCAGGCTCCCCTCCGGCCAGGGTCCAGGCGAGACAGCAACCTGCTCATGACAGCAGCCCTGTGCCTGCCTGCCCTGCTTCAGTTTCTTCTACATGGTTTGTGGAGCTTCTCGCGAGCCTTATCTCAGTCTTGCTTCCTATTTACCAGGAAGGGCCAAGGCGCCTGGCAGCTGTCCGTGGTGCTGAAACACCTCTCCATATCAGTCGGGGCACGCCTCTCGCGCTGAGAGGGAGCCATGACGGCCTTATGAATAAAGTGATTGGTAAATATGGGTAGATGGACTACAAAAAGCCGTTAGCAAACCCAGACCCGTCTCTTCTCGCTCCAAGCGTGAGACACCAAGAGCCAGACGCCCCTGGAGACATCTGGGTCACCACAGAGAAGCCACAGAAAGTGCCACCACTGCCTCTCAGGGTCCACTCTCACCCCCTCAGGGTCACTGGATTCTCCACTAGCCAACAGGATACAAACTTTGGGGTTCAAATTTCAAGGGAATAAAGTTATGAGGTCAGATACTAACTCACCGTGGGGTCCTATTGAGCCCCAGCAAACCCACTGAGCTCCAGGTCCCTTGCCGCTGAGGGGGCTGCTCGGTCGTGGAAATGGCTGCAGAACTTTGGGGAGCCACGTGGGCGGCAGGGGTGGTAGACAGTTTCTGCACTGAGTTATTTGAAATACATGGGGAGGTGCTACGGTCAGCAGATAAGCCAGCTCAGCTGTGCTGTGTTGAGTCATGGGAAGTGAATACCAATAGGAGGACACGGGCCCACGAAGAGGCACAGAGCAGGGGAGCTGGGACCTGTCACACCGGTCACTGCAATCCCTCCATAAGTGCAGAAGCCTCTCTGGGCAGTGCCTGTGGCTCCCTCCCTCCAGCACCCAAGTCTGGCAGTTCTCCCGAGCACCAGGACCTGCAGTCCTTTGCTTTTAGCATGACCTCACCAGCTCCCACCTCCCACCCTTTCTTCCTCCTAGGGCTAGATTTCCTGGCTATCTTTTTGGTCCCTGGGGTACATGTTCCTGATTCCCTGTTTCTGTGGCACTATTCAGCTAGATTTCAGCACAGGATAAATCCAGCCCTCTGCCTGTCTTGAGCTGACCCTTTGCATTCGATGAAGGCACCGTGCTAACAGATCTGTGGGCTCAACCTCGCTCTTGTCAAGGGGTCCCGATGCCACCAAGTGCTTGTTCCTGGTGCATTGTTCTCCCGCCTCCCACTGCCTCTTTCCGAATCCCTCCTGCCTCCTGCTCACCTCCTTCACCATGTGACACCCAGCTGCCCTCACTCCACACTTCACCCAGGAAGAGAAACCCTCAGAATCGGGTTTCTGCTGTCCCCACGAGGCATCTGCCAGATCCGTGTCCCTATACTTGATCTCCCTCTGGTTCATCACAGAAAAGTCACACAAGGGCTGCTGCTGCCCACGAGGATCCACGCTGTCCTCCTCATTTGACAAGGCCATGCCCTCCTCCTGCATGAGGACGTCACCCCACAACGCTCCCTCCCCTGCGGCACTGTCCGCGTCCCCTGAGGCGGCACTCCAGTCACTGCAGGACACGCGGGTCACAGGGGAGGGGAGTCTCCCTCCCCTGCCTCTGCCGCCGTCTCCTTCTCCTGGCAGCACAACTGCAGAACAGCAGCTCTGCCCTGAACGTCTCCTGAGCTCCGTCCATGGAGGAAGGGGCTGCCACCCCCCACTGCCGCACTCATCCCTGTGGGGCCGAAAGGAACGAGAAGCAGGGAGAGCAGCAGGTACGCCCTCCTCATACGCGGTCCCCATCACCCAGCCGCCGGAATCCGAGGGGCCGTCCTGGGTGCCCCTTCCCACCGGCTCTGCATGCAAGGTCTAGCCCTTCCAGAGGTTTCGTCCCCACCGAGAGTCTCACCACTAGACCTGCCTCCCAGGCCAGTCTCCCAACTCCGTCCCCCCAGCCTCTTGACTTGTCTTCACATTACCCCTCTCCACAGAGCAAGCAGGATGGTTTCGTGAATTAAAAGTCTGAGCGTGAGTCTCTGGCCAAGGGCCCACTGCCTTCCCACCACCCTCCCCTCGCCCGCCGGGCCTGCCACAGCCTCCGCCCGCCTCTGCTCCTCACTCAAACTCCACACTGCCCCCTTCCTCACCTTCCTTGAGCTAAATCAAGCCCGAGGTGACCCCAGGTCCACCCTGTCTGTGGGAACCTGTTTTGGGAGGATCCTTCACCCCCAGGGCACCAAAATTCCTCCTCAATTCAACTGTCCCATTGCCAGGAGGCCTCAGGGAACACCCAGCACAGGTGCCATTGCCCACTGCCACCCATCACGGAGCTCATGTCCCTATCAGGAACGTCACTGATTTCTCCATCCTCCCTCGCTGTCCTGTTGGAGGTCAGATCACCAGCACCAAAAACAGTGCCCCAAACAGCAGGTACTCAATAGATGCAGCAATGAACAGCTAAAACAGTCACTACTCGGTGCACATCTTTGAAGTGTCTCTGCTTGAGTATTTCACAAGCACCAACTCTCAGTTCTCACAGCAACCCTGGAGGAAACACATTATTCCAATTATAGACAAGAGAGATTTGAGCCCCGGAAGGCCTGTGGTTTGTCCGTGGCCTCAGGAGCCCGGCAGCAGCAAAGCCACAGGGAGCCCAGGTTCTGCTGTCCCCAGAACCCAGGCTGTCTTAGTAGATGACATCTGAGAGTAAGAAAGCTGGCAAGTGGCCGGGTTTAACTTTGATTTTATTTCTCCCTGAAGCATGGAAAATAGAGGACAGTTAAATGATCCAGTCACCGAAAGTGGAATGAGACAAAACTTACTGTGGGAAAATAATTGGAATTCTGCTCCCAGTGGTTTCCAGCGTGGCTACGAGGGTGAGCACTCAGACAAAGCACAGCCACGGGAGGCAAGCACACTTGATGGAAAAGGTGGGTCTTCCGTTTAAAAATTCATGTTTAAGAGTTCTCCTTGAACTCCCTCTTCAAGGCTGTGTGGCACCAGGACAAGGGAGAGTAACAGATCCGGGTCCCCTCTTCCTCGTGACCTAGAAAAGGAGTTGTGTGGGTACAAACCACATCCCCAGGGGTGGTCTGATTGCTTCCCCAGGAAGGCGTGTGTCCTGAGCTGTAAGATGCGTCCTGTGCCTTATTGTGCTAATCAAGCCATGTGTGCAGAGAGCTTTGGTGACTGGATCCCAACTCCAACTTGCAAAGCACTGCAAAATTACAGCCCTGAAAACTCAGTGTCGACAGCGGACCATCTCTGAGGAGCTCAGCGATCTTGCCTAGGAACGCGTCCCTTGTCCCTTTTGCACAAGTCGAGGCATCTGTGACATGGGAGCGAGTGTGTCTCAGCCTCCAGGCCAGACGGGTGGAGGCCGGCTTCCCCCCAGCCTTCTCTGTGTCTCTCGGCTGTTCTCAGCGCTGCCTTGAGAGTCCCGGCTGCACAACTCACCACTGTCTGTAAACATGCGTGCCCCTCGCCCCCACCTGACGGGGCCAGGCCGGATGGCGCGCGAGGGCTGGCTCAGCTGATCCCCGCCCCCCAGCCCTGAGCACAGCAGTCGGGCCCCAGGCTCTGAGAGCAGGTCCGCAAGGCTTGGCCAAGACAAGTGCACCTTTCTAGACACCCAGCGTGGTGGTGGGGCCACGAGGGGGTGGGTGGCAGGCACGCTCTCCCAGGCAGGACCTCCCCACCTCCTTTATGAGTGTCCATTCCTCCCCACAGGGCACCTTGGGTCAAGTGCAGGGAGACAGCAGTCAGCGCTTCAAAAAGATAAATCAACACAAATCCCCTTGTAACCCGTTTTTCTTTTTCCTATCAGAGAAAGTCAAGATCAGCCAGTGGCGTGGAAAGAGCGTTGACCTCCGCACACAGGCGCCTGCAGAGCTGGAAGTTCTCTGGTCACCGCTGCACGGGAGGCTGCCCAAGCCGCGGTGGCTTTCCTTGGCACGTTTCTAGAAGCAGGCCAATTTTCTCTGAAGGCACTCGCGCCTTGATTGCAAGGAGCTTGCGATTTCTGTTCCTAATTACTAAATTAATTACTTCTCAATGTAGCAGCTTGTTTCCTCAAAAGATAAGCACTGTTGTTTTAAATAAGGTAATGGCGTGCACACCTCCCCCCATCTGACAGCGAGTGCCGTCTTTCACTGGGAATATTATTTATTTAAAGTACCACTCAATTCCCTTTATTCGATGGTGCTTTTTTCTCTTTTCTTTTGCCCCAATTTGATGTCCCTTTTATTCTGCTTCCTAACATGAAGAGAACATCCTGCATCTCATTGCAGTTGTTAAAGGGCTAGTGATTTACCAGCTTTTTCCCCTCAGCTCCATAGTTTTATGTGGGATAAAAGCTGCCAAATCGCAACTGAGGATTCTTTGGACACACATTGCCCAGTGAGCAGCTTCCTCATGGTGCTGAGCACGGCCCTCAGGTCTTGCTCACGGAGGGCTTGGTACAGGAGCACAGGGGCCCACCCTGCACCTGCAGCCCAGGACTGGGGGAGCCTCTTCTCCTGAAATCCACCTGGAAAGCCAGAGATGCCACGGGCAGCCTCCACGACTCCTGAGCCGGAGAGAGGTGAGCACGCCTTGTGACAATGTTCCAGCCACTTCTAAGAAGGTCAGCAGCCCTGGTGCCATTCTGCAGCCACAGGTGGCAAAGGGTGGAGGCTAGCCTGTGGCCCTGAAGTGAGGCTCTGGAGGCCTCTGCAGGTCGCCCACTCTCCCAAGGCAACCCAAGAGGGCACTGTACCTTCCTCTGTCCACAAGTAGCATGGCCCAGGAGAGGACCTGAATGCCGAAGTCTGAAAACAGGGACCCAGGAAGAGTGTCTGGAAAGAGGGCCAGCACAGGCTCCTCCTCAGCCTTCTGCAGAGGGAGTGGCCACGGAAGACCCCAGCTGGGAGCAGCATGTCCAGAGAACCAGGCTGCCTCCCACCGGAGCTGGCAGTTCCCTGCCCCACAACTGAGGCAGGCCCACGTTGCTGAGGGCAGTGGGCAGGCATTGCAGCTGGAACCAGGTGGCTCTGCCACCATGAGATAGCCACCCCAGAACCTTGTACCATCTGCCCAGAGCATGAGGGAGGAGCTGCAGACACTGCTCTGTCCTGTGCCGGCCCAACAACTCGAGCTTCTCAGGAGCCTCACACCGGCCTCGGGGAGGCGTGCTTGGCCCCCACCACACTACGCTGCTCTGCCTGCCGATCGCCTGGACCAGGAGGGACCGGGGCACGTCCTAGGTCTGCCGCATGTTTTAATCTTGCTCATTTTCCCAGAGAGGCTGTAGGGAGCAGCTCCCGGGCCTTCTCTGTGAGAGTCCTCTGCTCCCTGAACCAGGGGACCTCTGGGGAGGCACTTGCCAATCACTGTAGGTGGTCGGCCTCTGAGGACAGGCTCCAGCCCTGGAGCCCACAGCAGCCACCCTACACTGTGCCCAAGGCGCCCAAACAGGGCCCTGGTCCTCCCTCGGTCCTGAAGTAGTTGGAGCCAAAGGTCATCACACAGAGTCGCTTCCATGGGCGTGGGCTGCGGCCCCGCCCCACCCACCTTGTTCTTCCAGGGGCTCAGGACCCCCCTGGGCATCCCTGCCTCTTCTGCCATCCTCAGATAAGCCTTTGGGATCCTAAGAATGATGGCACAGCCCTTCCCATCGGCGTGTGCCTGCGCCCTCGTCTGCGAGGGGCGTGAGGGAGTCGTGCGGAACCGCTCTCTCTAAGTCCTGTGAGACGCAGGGGGACGCGTGGCACAGATGGACACTTAACCCGCAGACAGGACGCTGAGCAGCCCTGCCACCTGGACCCCCGAGCCTTGTCTCCTGCCTGATTAGACTCCCCAGCAGGGGCTGGTGCCTGGGCTTGTCACCCATCGCCCAGAGCTGGGCAGCAGGCACAGGACCACTCTGAGTGGAGAAGCCGACCCAGAGCTGTCTGCCCTCCAGCAGGAGCCTGGTCCTCCCAGGGTCCCCTCAGTGGTGCTGCTGGGTGCTGGAGAGGCAGCCTCCCCTGAGAAAAGCTCTGCTGCCAGCAGATGAATGTGGCCTCTGAACCTATCCTCCGAGGGTTCCCTACTCTGCTTCCCTGGGGATTCCAAGTGCTTCCTTCCACTGGGGCCAGAGTGGCCTCTGTTTACCCCAGGCCACTCCCTGGGTCTGCTGATGCCCAGGGACAGCACCCTGCCTCACAGGAGGCAGCGTAGGGTCTTGGCGGCCACAGTGCTCAGCCCTTCCAGGAGGACCTTTATCTGGTGCCTGCTGTGTGCTCCACTGAGCCCCTGCTCTGAGGTGGGCTGTTTGAAGAGCACTCAGATCCATCCTTAGCGATGTCTCTGAAGTCTCGTGATGTCTCAGGTATGGGGTATAGGGACGGCTGGCTGGGAGACAGAAAATAAACATCCCACCCCGGACCTGACGCCAGGCCGGAAGGCCAGAGTCTCGCAGACCCGGCTTTCCCCGTCCATCAGCTCCACTGGCCTGTCCTACCCTGACACGTCGGGCCCTGAGCGTCCATTTCCGTGGTCTCCTGGGCAGCACCTGGTTTGGGTGCCACACTGACTGCGACTCTGCCTGCGACAGGAATAATGTGGGTGACGAGAAGCCACAGCTGGCCTTCTGCAGGCTCAGAGAAGCAGGGCGGGGCTGTGGCGTGGCATCGGCCACCTGGCCTGCAAGCCATCTCGTCAACACCGTTTGCATTTCCTCCTCGGGGTCCCACCTCCACTCCCCAGTGGACGTGGTGGGATCAGGGAGCAGCAACGACTTGCTCCACAGTTCCCCGATCACCCAGGGCTGAGCAGGGCTGGAGACAGGGCACTGTGGTGCTGCTCCAACCACCAGGACCTGCTGCCCAGGGCCTGTTCCACAGTGGTCAGTGTGTGCTTTGCGGGTGCAAGGCTGACCTCCTGGAGAAGTTACTTTTCCAGCAGGACATGGCTGAAGATGGACATCTTGAATGCATCAGGTAATTTTGACTGCATTTTGCACTTTTCATTATTGAAAGAACAAGTCACTGAAACAGCCATGTAGACAGCCCTCTTCACTTTACGCACTGTGTCAGAGGGAAACTGTCACTCAGGCACCATCCGGGGCCTTCCTTGCTCTCTCAGAAGAAGGCCCTGCTGGCAGAGCCCGGAGCAGCCAGGAGCCTCAGCCCTCCACCTGGGACGTTCACTGAGAGGAAGTGGCTGGACAAGACTCAGTTCTGCTCAGCTTCCCAGATGGACCCACCTGGCAGTCAGAAAAGAGTCTGATGAGACAGCAAGCTGGAGCCCGACTCTCCCCCCTGCCTTGGGAGCCAACATAAAAATGAGGAACGACCATAATGCTGCTCCGCTCGACTCCATTTTAATTGAAAATTATGTCTGAGATCGCTGCCTGTCTGGACTCTGCCCGTCCTCCTCCTTTCAGAGTGCATGGATTTATGCACCTGCTCATATTAAAAGCCCTGCTATTTCTAGTAAATATGCACAGGTTTCTGTTTGTTTGTACAATAAATATTACAAAGATCATAAGGAAATTAAAATGGAGCTTGACAACACTGTCCGCTGATGATCTACTGCACATGAATCACGTCCTCGAGAACTATTATCCCCAAACATCGCGGTTCCTGTATAAATATTTTTACTCCTTGGTTCTAAATTGCAGAAGAGAGAATCTCCTAATGGATTTATAGCTTATCAGTGAGTTTCAGGGAAGCTGGAGATGAATGGGTCCTCTCCAATAGAGTATTCATTTAAAACGATCGACCACGGTTCAATTGTGCAGTCTATTTGTTTTGGTAAACTGGAGCACTCACTATAATTCACTTTATTTTTAAGGGAAACGTATTACCTGCATGCACACGAGCTGCTCTCCTGAGCGTGAGTCGAGTGGGATGTATTTGCAGAGATGTTTTTAGGTAAAAGTGTCAATCTCATTTCTTAAGCATTCAATTTCTCCCTTGAGGATAGGGACGTTGGTCTAAAGATTCAGATTTGAATAAAATTAAGTTTATATTTTAAATTAAATGGCTTTACAGCAGAAGCATGACTTGAGGATTTCTTTCAAATTGGGCAGTAAAATGGCCAGTCCTTTCAGAAAAACCCCAACCCAAGTAGCTGTGACAGGGACAGTTTAGCCAGTGCCAAGGCACCAGGAGCAAGACCTCAGTGGGGGCTGCACATGCCGACCTGTACCTCCCAACCCACAGGGGGTCTGGAACGTCAGCCCCACACCAGCAGAGTCATTCTGCCCTGTTCTTCCTTGGTCCCTGGGTCTGGGCACATCCTGGTCCACAGAAGTTGTTCAGTGAACTGGCTGGCTGTTCCTGCTTCACTAATCAGGGCCAGGCACTATCTTCCCTCTGCACTGGAGGGAGATACTCAGAAACACAGGACAAGATGGTACTGGGAGATTCTGATCCAGCCCAGGCCTGGTCAAAAGGTGCAGAGTCAAGACCAGACGGGATAGGAATCTACCTCATCTTATGGAAAGTTTGATTTCAAGATCTACGTGCCAAAGAGTCAGTTATTTGATTACTTTTCCCAAAACAGCTAGATACAACATACTTTTGTAGGCACAGCTCCACATGAATGAGACCAGGAGCCATCCACAAACAAGATTCCCTCAAAATATTGCCCAGTATCAGGGAACAGGGATGCCAGCGTCAGTGACCAGGCTTGTGTGGGGCAACGCCCCCATAGGACAGTTACCCATTCTCATGTGACGATGGATCCTGTGTGGACCTGGATCCTACCAGCAGATCGAGGCGTCCCAGGTACTCTCTCAGCCACTCCCAAGGGAGAGGCAAAGGCAGGCTCACAAGAGACCCTCGCCCAGGCTTAGACGGGGCTTGGCATCACAGTCTCATGACATGCAGTAGCTATGGTCATTTAAAAGTAAGTTGGTTGTCAGTCAGGTCAAAAAGAGCCCCCCTCACAGGCTGCTGTCCAGAAGCCTGTGTGCAGGTGACTGTGTGGGTGCCAGGCTTCCCAACAGCTAGGACATAAGTGTAACTGGGCACATGGCTGAAACACCTGGATCAGGAGAATGTCATTTAAAGTAAGTATCAGTTTTATATAAAATAATATGGTCAATTAAAAAAATGAAAGGAACCAACACTGCAAATCGGTTGCTCCAGAGAATTAAGTTTTCAAGTGTCCACACCGAGCTCATATTTAGCTTTGGATGATGATTTCATTTGGAAAAATCATGCAGGCTTTTCCCTGAGCAGTTCTCCCTGCCTGGGAGGCTGGCAAGCACTTTGCGCTGGCTCAGCGGGTGTGAGGCGCAGCTGGCAATCGATGGCATTGACGGGAGCAGCAGGTAGTGAGCGCCCCGCATTGGTGTCTTGCGCTTAATCATTGTTTGCACGGTAGAGGGGTTTTCTTGGCACACTTCAGAGAGCCGTCTGGGAGCTTCTCAGGGAGCTTCCTGGGAAGGCAGTGGCGATACTTTCCATTCCAGAGCAAGGTCACAACCAGCCTGGAAGACGCCAGCAGAGAGGAGAGAAACTCAAGAAAGGGAAACGTGTTAAATGTATGAAAATGAACAAAGGAACGAAAGGGCCCAGCTGCACCTGGTGATGGAGCCCACTCCAGGCCGGACTGGCAGTGTCAGCCAGCAATGTGCCTCCTTTGTCCGACGCCCTCCTTGGGACTGAAGCTGCCCCACATCCTGAACCAGAGAAGGAGCCGGGACTACCAGTGACTCTCAGCAGGAGCATCAACCACTGGCCTCTTGGGTAAAGACCATTCAAAATAAGAAAAGCTCTGGCTTCCTGTGTGCTGGGTCCTCCTGGGCCACACACGAGGATAAGAGAAGACAGAGCCCGAGCTTCAGAGACCAACAGGCTGCTGGCCACGGCACACCCTGCTGGAGTCACGTGCACACCTGGGACTCCTCCTTGGGATGAGGCTCCTCCTCTGTCCCAGCCCCTTGTCTGGAGGGAGTATTATGTGTAACTTCATGGAACTGCTTTAATCCAACTGGAAATCAATGCTCCAGAGAGACTAGCCCAGGCATGTTGTTGGAGCAGGAATCTCACCTCAAAGGAAGAGAAGGAGAAGGAATGAGTCTATCCCAGCAAGTCAGGCGATGGCACGTTCGCTGGTCTCCACCGCCCCTCCGAGAGGCCCACTCCTGGGTTGGATCTTTCTCAACAGATGCTTTTCCTCAAATGCGCGCATTCCCACTTGCCTGCTCCCCTCCCAGCCACGAGCGCTGACGCGGTGCTGCCTGCCCAGCCCAGCAGAACGCCTTTAGAAATCCTTACGTTCGGCCTGTTGGCCTAACGTGGTCAGAACAGCTTGTTGTTAGGACATGTGGTGTGACTCACACGCACACTCCACGCTTCCATCTTCCATAGACAGCAGTTTCCCTCCCTCCTCCCCGACCCTGGTGTTCTCACAGCAATGGTGTCACCAACCCTCCAAGAACCTGCCCTTCCCGCGCTCCCATGTTCCCAGAATGTGCTACCCTCGAATGGGGAGGCAGAAGGAAGGCAGGCGGAAGGAAAGCGTCCATCAAGCATGGGTTCACGTTTGTCTGCAATTCTCCTAAATTCCAGAGCATCTTCCCTGCTGTGCTGCAAGCAGGGAACCTCACCCTGGTTTCTGGGGAATGTTATGCATATGTAATTTTTTTAAATGCCACTTTATGGAGGTGTAAACCATGTAACAAAATTCACCCAGGCTGTGAAACATTGCCACAACCCCCTCAGAGCCCTCAGGGATGATCACAGAGACTCTCCAGAACCCTCCACTCAAGCATTAATCTACTCTGCCGACGAGCCCACTCTGCACACTTCCTGTCCACAGAGTCAGCAGTGTAAGGTCTTTGTGACTGTCTTCCTTCCTTGGGTGTGTGCTCCCCAGATTCGCCCTGCTGAAGCCTGTTGGTGCTCAGCTCCTCCTCACACGAGCCCTGACTTTCCACCTGTTCCCTAGAGGTGAGGACTTGGTCCAGCAGGCCTCGTACCCACATTGAGACCTCAAGGACCAGGTTTGCTCTCAAGCCTCGCTCTTCAGTCTCACCATCTGCAACAAGACACTTTTGTGTCCATCACTATTTCAGCCCCTTTCCACACACACGGAATTTTTAAAGAACTTCTAATTGCCCCTCGAGCTTGTTCCAAGCCAATGGGGATTGTTTGCTTCCTGCTGGGACCGCAGCACGCAGTAACGATCTCACTGCCCTCCCCAGTCACTGGAGGACCAACTGCAGATGGAGTGGGAACCAGATGGACGATCAAACACTGCTGGTAAACCAGTTAGGGAAGAGGGAGGACTAGTCCAAGGAGAGGGCACGTACTCGTGGGGGACACACACAAAGGGCTCATGCGCACATCCACACATGTCTTCCAGGGGAACGGGGCCAGGAGTCTGTTTTGAACAGAAGTACAATTCCTGGAGCTGGATGTCCTGCGGCTATAGCTGTGGTCCCTTGGACACTGCTGCCCCTCATGGAAAGGAGATAAAGAGCAGGGGGCAGTGGATGGCTTGGAGTCCAGGCCCTGATGACCACCCTGAGTACAATGCTAGATGGTGCCCACCACAGGATTCCAGGGGATGGTACAGAAAGCACAAGGCACATGCAGCTCAGCTGGCTCGACCAGGCATTGACAAAGCACCTGCCCTGCCAAGGCAGGTCCACAGGGAAGCCTCTTACTGGGTTCCAAGTCATGGCTCCATCGTGGCCAAGAGAATCGCTGACTGCAGTTTTTTGTCTCCAGGTCTTGCAGGTCCCAGGGTGGCTCCCAGCGTAGCTGGGACGAGAGGTCCTGCGGCCTCAGCCTGAGTAGTCAGGATGGTTCTGGAGCAGTGCAGCTTGGAGGCAGGGCCCACGGGGCGGGAGGGCGTCCTGGCCCTAGGAGCTTCCCCAGCATGCCCTTCTTCCCTGCCCACGTTCCCAGGGCCTAGGCAGCTCCCTGGATTTCACTCCAGCAAGGGGAAGCTCTAGCTGGAGGGCCTGAGAGCTCCGAGGGGGGCCAAGGAAAGGACAGAGGGGCTCTGAGGCGCCCAGAGGGAGTGCAGGCAGCATCTGGAAAACCTGCCCACGGGTGGGAGCCAGTCGGAAGACCCGATGTCGCGGCAGGCTTGCTACCTGTCCCACACGCAGCCCCACTACCCACAGGGCCCCTTCATGGACAGCAGCGCCCACCTGCCGCAGGGACCTGAAGAGGTGCGGGGGCATCAGACTGAAATCTGGACCCGGAGCACTGAGCACAAGCCGCTCCTCCTGGCAGCCGGTGGCTGGGCTCATCTCAGAGCAAGGCGAGGCCCTGTTGCTGTGGCCCTGCACACCCGGTCCCCAGCGGGCCCCCCTGAAGGTGCCTGTGCACATGCGGGGAGAGCGTCCTGAGAGGAGCCGTCAGAGGGTGCCCAGCTCTGTGCCTTGTGAAGCCCGCAGAGCCACACAGCACAAAGCACAGCCCTGACGGAAGCTGGGTCTTTGGTGAAGAGGTGCGTGCGTGCTGCTCATCAGTGGTAACGGGCGAGCCACGCTGATCCTCTGTGCCATCGACAGCAGAGCGGTGTGGGCCGCCTACACAGACCTCTCTGTGCAGTCTGCTCAGTTATTCTGCAAACCTAAAACTGCACAAAATGAACACTTGCTCCCAAAAGAAGAAATAACTGCTGAGTGTCTGCGTGGAGAGGGAGCGTGGCTTGCACCTGCAGGGAGACCCAGGTCGTACTTTAAAAAATGCAGTCAACAGCTATTATTATCTACCTTCCTGTGTGCCGAGATTTGCCCCAAGGGTACTACAAGGTGATGTCTCATATAATCCTCCCAATAACACTCGTAAAGAGGTACTATTTTCAAAACGTTAAACCATTCTAAATTCTCCTTGGTGCATAATAATGAGCAGAAGGGTAGCTTCACTGCACAGGTGTCCGTAGGTGCGTGACTCCAACCAAGCCCCTCCCAGTGCCCGCTTCCCTCGGCCTCCCCCAGGCCCTTCCGATACCTCCTGGTCCCTCTTCCGTTTTCCTGAGACCTGGCTGAGTCTTAACAAAGCACTCCTCCTGGAAGGGCCACGCAAGGCAGCTCCCAGGTCCAGCTCTTGCCCGCTGAGGATGCTGAGCTCATTAACTGCCCACCCTCCAGAACAGTAGGTCACTTTTCTGCAGCTCCATTTCCTCACCCCTGGAGGACTCCAACCTTTGTGGCCCAGGCCTGTTCGTGATGGCAAGAGAGTCCCAGCAGAGGCTTCTGAGGTCACAGAACATCCTCAGTGTCTAACAGAACCTCTGGGCTTGGCAGCACCAATGTGTGGGAGTGCGGCCATGACCTTGGGTCCTGCATGCTGAAGCCTCTTAGGGTATGAATAGGAGGTGCCCCCAAAATCTCATGTGTGAGACAATGCAGGAAAACCCCCAGGTGGAATGATTAGATTGTGAAAGTTAAAGCTATGATTTGAATAGTGGATTAATCCATTGAGACATTAATAATTTGAAAGTACTCTGAACTGGGCAGTAACTGCAGGCAGGAAGGGTGTGGCTGGAGGAAGTAGGTCACTGAAGCGTGCCTTTGGGGGTTCTGTTTTGTCCTCAGTACCTCGCTTCTCTCTCTGCTTCCTGGCTGCCACGAGTTGAGCAGCTTTCTTCTGCCACAATTTCTGTCTCACCTTGGACCCCAAGCAAAGGAGTCAGCCTACCACAGACTGGAACTCTGAAACCATGAGCTCAGAACAAACTTCCAGTCCTCTAAGTTGTTCTCAGGTATTCTGGTCACAGAGAAAACAGGCAGACACAATCCCCACGGACAGAGACCGGAGCAGGGGCCGGGACTCCTGCCGTCATCGCGGGTGACATCTGCAGCTCCCAAGCTGGCGCGGGCCCCTACAGGTGTGTCTGGTGGTCAACCACAGGGCCGTCTGCACCCCTCCTCTTCAGCCATGATGCTGACACGGGGGCTTGACCAGGAGCATGGCCCAGATGTGTTTATAGCATGAATATTTTATAGGAATCTACATGAGCTTGTGGAAAGAGCATGGACCTAGTAGCTTGGTCAGCTTGTCTCCTCTCCCTCTCTCCCCTGCCTGCTAGTAAATAACAGCAATAATAAATCGGCAGACACTAATTGCTCTGTCACATTGTCTTGGGGTTGTCTGTCTAGTTGTCTCCCCAGCAGTCAGTGAAGATGCAGACTGAACTCACTGGCCTGCTCCAGGCCTTAGCAAACCAATGGCCAATAATTTACAGAAGGAAGGAAGAAGACAACAGCTAAAGCAGAAAAACAGATTCCATTCAGGAACCAGTTCAACAGGGGGAGAGACTTGGCAAAGGACGGGGCTCTGTTCTGAGTACGGCCAGGGGATGGGCAGGGGATGGGCAGGGGATGGGAGCATCGAAGAGGACTATGGGGGCCACCATTTTGTAAAGACCACGCCCGAGCCTGCAGCCTCAGGAGGAATTGAATCCCTATAGCTTCACACCATCTAGAGACACCAACAAACATGGCCATGGAGTGTCTGCAATGGACTAAGGAACCTGTGTGGTGGGATCACCACGACCAAGGCTGCCGAGCCCCTCCTTTCTCCTGCTGCTGACAGTGGGAGGGGCGGAGAGAACAGGGAGCAGTGGCTGCCAGGGAGCACGGCACACGGAGCAGAGCACCTCTGAGGCTGCCCGGCACCTCTGCACGAGCCACATGACCCCTCTGCCTCTGGGCCTCCACACCTGCACGTGGGTGGCAATGTCCCAGGCACACTAAAATCTATGCAGACAGTTCACGCGGTTGGCACGTGGAGTGTGCACAGTACTTCTGCAGGGGTCACAGCAACTGTGGTCACAACCAGGGAGAGATCAACGGCCAGGCCACCACATCAGGGATGTTTCCTCTGACCCTCTGGAGGTCCACCAGGTCCTGGCATCCCAAGGAATGGCAGGAGCCACCAAGGTGGGCTCCAGAGGAAGGGAGGGAGAGGTCTGTGAGCCCAGGGGCCCTGCCCTGAGTCCTGTGCAGATTGGAAGCAGAAAGCTGAAGGAGAAGGGCCACCTCAGCATGCAGCTCCCCGACCCAGCACGGGGCAGGGTGTGGTTGCCACCTCCACACAGAACCTTGGCAGATAAGGGGAGGCTTGCACAATGACTACACCCCAAAACCTGACGGGACCCAAGACTGGGAGCCCAGAAAAAAATTCCCTCCGTTTCAAACATCGCACCAAGGAATAGTTTAGGACTCTTCAATGGTAGGTTTCTACCACACTGCTGTTCTCTCCTGTGTTGATTTGATAGGTTCATCCCCATTATTTGATATTGCATACTTAAAAGCCATTTCATGTATTTTAATGTTTTAACATGATAATTGGATTTTCCTTCCTTCCTTCTTCTTGCTCATTATTACACTCTCGACTCCTTTGTGTCTCTCTTGACAAATGATCTGCTTTTGCCTCTTACCACTCACCCTCTTTTGCTGCCTCTTCTTTCTGTTTTCTTTTCGTGCCGACATAATTTGGTTGTAATTTTATTTCTTTAATGCCTAATTTTCAACCTATCCTAGAGTGTCATTCCCTTTTCCACTTTGGGAGGAGTGCAGTTGTGAAGAAAACTTTCAATAAGTTTTTCTGGTTTACCAGTATACGGCTTGCTCTGAAATGGCCGTCGTTACCCACAGTTTTCATCTCCTCTCAAAGTGGTGCTAGGGGTTGATCATGTTGAGTGGCTGTTTGACACAGAGAGTCCCCCCAGCCTGGGGCATGGACAAAGAGAAAGCCGCTTGCTAAAACCCTGGCACAACAGTGGAAGAGCCGTCCAGCCCAGCAGACAGGCAAACAAACACCAAATGGAAAGAGAAAGCAAGGTAATAAGATGCCTCCCAGAGTTCACAACTCTCTGACAGCTGACCCGAGACCCCCAGGAGGAGGAAATGCTGGACAAAGAAGCCAGGAGTCATCGTAAGATGGTCTATGACTCAGGAGGTTTAGAAGTGAACCAAGGAGAATAGGCAGGATATGAATGAGCGTTCGATAAAGAGAGATTCTGAAAATGAACCAAATGGGAATCTTGGAAATGAAAAGCCCAGCTAATCAAATAACTGAGTGGAGTCTCAGCAGCAGGTGAGACGGCTTCTTGAAGTGTCCTTATCCTGGCTTGGTTTCAGGGTGATAGAAGTGTCACAGGACGAGTTTGGAAGTGTTCCCTCCTTGTCAATCTCATGGAACCATTGGAGAGGGTTTGGATCAGTCACTGCCTGGGCGCTCGAGCTCCGTCCCACTGCTGTCGGCCAGCTTTCTGCAGCAGGCATGGGCAGCCCGGAGCCCCGCTGGGCTGGGAGGACTTGCGTGCCTCTGCCCTCGCTTAGCACCTTGACTCTGTCAGGGCACTATCCCTGCACAGCCTCCTCCTGCAGGAGCCAAGGCCTGACTGTGGTGGTCCAGCCTCCGGCTGGCTTGCCTGCCCCAGCTGAGTCCAAGGCTGGGCTATGCTGGTCCCCACAACAGACACTGACCCCTGCCTTCCCTCAGAGTAGAGTCTACCCTTGCCCCTCTGGTCAGGGCACACTCCCAATCAGATTTGTATTAACCCCAAAGAGGCCCTCTTGCTATTTCAGGTGAGTGCGTGTGTGTGTGTGTGTGTGTGTGCCCTATATTTCTGTGTATTGACACATACTGATCATACATATTTATGGGATACATGTATATAGTGTATAATGATCAGCCCTAGGAACTGACGTGTCCTCTCTACTAACTATTCTGAAATACTTAGCTGCTGTCAGCACAGTCACCTAGCCTGCTACACTCACATGCTCCTCCTGCCACCCAGCTGCCCCTAGGCAATACCCATCCCTCTTCTGGCCTCCCCCACATCTTCCCAGTTTCCAGCAACCACTTTCCCACCTCCTCTCCTTCATCTTCTGTGAGATTCACTTGGGTGCATTAAATCAGGCAGATGAGTTCAGTGGGACTCTGGTCTGCACACTGCAAAGGAGTGACCAAGATCCAGCAGCTACAGCCCAGGAAGTGTTGGGCAGAGCTTGATGAGCCTTAGAACCTTAGGACAAAATGACCTGGTTGTTTGAAACTTGGGGTTGGCCAATGCCACATCACATCTGTCCTTAGCTTGCAGACCAACGAAATATGATTACATTTGGCACAGGGGGTGCACTTTGATGGCCAAGGTAGCCCCAGCTCAGAGTCTGGACTTCCTCCCTCTGGCCTGACCGCACAGAGGACCCCTGAGCACAGGGCCTCAGCAGAGCCCTCTGGAGCAGTGGCCTGCCTGAGAGCAGGCTGGGCTACAGGCCCTGGGCCCCGGCAGAGCAGGCTTTGGCCCTGGCCTCCTCTGACCCTCACCACCTGCTGGGGGTCCAGGAGGGTGGAGCCTCCCCCTGGTCTGTCTGCCTTGCAGATGGACACATCACCACCGTGCCACCTGTTGTCCTACAGTGCAGAGACTGGAGTCCTTACCTGGAATGGTCCCCCTGAGGCAGGGATCAGAGGCAATAGGAGGCCCCGTTCCCTGGTCCCACAGGCCCCATTTGCCCTTGGTCAGAACAACTGCCCACCAGCATCATTCCTACTGGGAGCAAGAGGGCCCCAGCCAGTCTCTCCAGACACAAGGAAGAACCCGACTTGCAGGTAACCCACGGGAATGGGGGTCAGTAGCCTGCACACCACGGGACAGGTAACAGCATGGCCACTGGAGTCCCCACGGCTTCGTGCTGATCAGTGTGGACAGTGGTCCTGACACAGGTATGGGACTGTACATTTTGGTGGCACGGTGCCCATGGGTGCATTGTTAGATTATTCCATCTAACCCTCTGACTGGGCAGTGTAGATGTCCATTTATCGATGAGGGCTCCCAGGCCCAGGGGCAGCTGTCCTTGCCAGGCAGTATGTGGACGGCTGGAACTTGAGCCCTGTTTGTCCAGCACCACGATGCCACCAGCCCTGGTCTAGCTGAGGTGCCACAGAGCTTGGACTTTGGGAATCACCAGCTCAGGCCACGGCCACCCAGGCCTTTCCTGTGCAAGCCCCCGCCAGGCTGTGGCTCTCCGAGGCTCAGATTTGGAAGCCCCTGACTTCTCAACAGCAAGGGCTCAGCTTCCCTACGCTGAGACCCTCTCTCAGGACTGCGCTCCTCGCTCCTGTGGATGCCTGGCATGAGGCGAAGCCACCGTCCCTGCTGCCTTGAAGTCCCGATCACCACACATCCCTGCCTTTCCAAACGTGATTCACGTGCTTCCGCCCATGCCCCAGGCTTGTCTGAGAGAATTTTATCTGCTTATTAAAAGCTTATTAATGTCACATTTGGAAGAATTCACACCACTGTGGATCTTGTGAATGTGCAAGTGGCAGGTGCCTTGGATAGTGGCTCAGGGCCCAGAGGGTCCAGGTGTGTCATCCTGCCGCAGAAAGACCTCCATCAGCAGTATCCGGGATTACTCTGATTCATGCAACTTGCGTAATTGCAGCTTGAAGAATAAAACTTTAATTTTAATAGCTTAAACTTTGGAAAAATCAACTCTTTCCTCTGGGTTTGATGTGAGAATCTGCAGATTTTTTGGTGACCACAGAAGAGTCACAGGAAATGCCAGCCGCTGTCCCAGGCAAGGACAGTACCGCCTGCTCTGGATCGTAGGAAGCATCCCCCCTGTGGGGACTGGAGTTCAAGTCCACCGTCTGCCGGAGGGAGCAACAGAAAGCCTCAGAGGAAACAAAGCGGGCCCAGCCCGTCGGGCCCGGCGGCCTGCCCTGCGCCCTCACCAACATCTCTCCACCTTTGGGAGCAGCGATCTGAAGATGCTGGCGGTCTCCACGGCCGCCTGTGAACCACCTGGGCTCCTCATTCCCAAGGGGGCACGTTTCCCACTCAGCTGTGTTTTCAGCCAAACAACAGAATGCTCTCAGGACCAGATGGGAAAATCTTTCTCAGGGGAATTATTTAAATTTCCACAATGATTCTATGGCATTTCTGATCAGCCATGAGACAAAGGCGACTTTCCAGCCGTGGGGTGTGGGGGAAACAGGCTCACTTCCCAGATTTTAAAGAACGCAAGAACACGGCGGGTGGCAGCCCATGGGGCAACGTCCGCAAGAGCCCCTGAGGTGGCGTCTGCCCTGCCCGCAGCACCGGGTTGACCAAAGGAATAGCACCCCACTCGCGTCTTTCTGGAAGCGAGAACATTCAGGAACACTCTTTGGAAAACCAGGGGTGGTCACCTGGTTCCCACAGGTCAGCCCATTTAAAGCACAGCCCCGGGAGGACCATGGCATCCAGCCTGGACAGTGCTGCTCTGTGCTCTCTTGGACTCCATCCCGCTTGAACTCCAGAGGCTGAGGGGAGTGGGGAGGGTGCCCGCAGGCTCCAGAGCAGTCACTGCAGGGCGGGGGCCCAGGGTGCCGGGTTCACACCTGTTGGATGAACCCCTTCCTCTAGAACTGCCCCTGGGCCAGAGTCCCAGAGAGCGGCGAGCACATCTGGGGCAGGTCCTTCCTGCATCCCTCTGGAGCATGGCTTGCCTTCCCAGCCATGACCACATTTGCTATGCAGGACGTAAATGACAAGCATGTGGGACTGGCCTGTTGGGTGGTGTTAGACTTTTCCACTTCCTTGTGCCTCAGTTCCTGGGCTGTGGAATGGGTCAATTGTGTGTCCACAGAAATGGCTGGCAGGTGCTGTCCCTTCCCTGTCCGTTGAGGGGTGCTTCCTGGGGGGAGCCACGCTGCCCAGACGCTGTGGTTCAGTGAGGTCACGTGACTGGGCTCCAGACACCCCAGAGGGGAAGTGTGCTCTGCTGGGGTGACCCACAAACCCTCTGACAGCTCTCCTCCAGCAGTGGAAAGGAGAGGGTTCCCATGGAAACCCTGCATGCTGCAGGAAAGCCTCAGGCAACCCAGGCCCCAAGCGGCTGCACAAGGAGGCTGCCAGACACCAGCCCGTCTGCCCACTGCTCTTGCTGAGTCAGAGCCAACGCCCTTGAGCCCCTTCCTACTGGGGAAGTGACTGCTGCTACCGCCAGCCCACCCTGCATGGCCCACTACCCAGACTTCTGGGAAGAACAAATAAATCCACGCAGAAGGGCAGGGAGCACAGCTGTTCACCGTTAATGCCATTTCCCGCCTCACCCCGCCCCAGTCCTATGTCCCTGCTTTGGTGTCTGCGGTCACATCTGAAGCTCAGGTTCGATGCAGAGGATTAGACTGGACCCCACCTGGGCACAGAGGTCAGTGTGCATGGGAAGGGTTGGAGAAGGGTGAGTTTCCCTGGGCTAGTGCTTGGGGTCCTTTTAGGGAAGAGAGAGGCGAGGAACGCTGGCTGGACTGTGCTGGACTGGGGACACCCTTGTTCTGGGTGGAGGAGGAATGGCCAGGACCAAAAGAGGGGAGTGGCTCCCAGGCCTTGTGGGCAGCTACAGCAGCACCAGGCCCCAGGCTTCTGGTTGTGGGGAAAAGGTGCCCAAGCCCAACCCCAAAGCAGAAGTGCTGTGAGCCAGTCTGGCTCGGGTCAGCACCATATCCATGACAGCGAGGGGGACATCTCCAATGTACTAGATCTCCCGAGACTCGTGGGAGGCGACACGGTGCTCCCAGGACCCCAGCCTCTTCCCCATTGGCCTGGCAGGATGGGCACTGTGGACATATTGGTCTGACCTGGATGTCAGCTGAGGATGTTTCTGCACAGCTGAGCGTGCGGAAAGCCGTGAGGGTGACCAGCACTGCTGGGGCCCTGGCCTGGGGGGTAGCTCCCAGCCACTGCTGGCGGGACTCTCCTGGAGGAAAGGCAGGAAGAGAAGCAAAGGAGAGAAAAGGGGAGTGAAGGCCAGAAGACAAGGATGGGGAGCCAGCCTGAGGGCCCCTGACGGCTGTGGCTGCTTCAGAGCTGCTGGCCTGGTGTGGGGCCGAACCTCCGCACTGCCCTCCGGACTCTGGGACGTGGCGAAGCCACTGTGGAGGGGTGACAACCATCAGCACATGGTGGGGCATTGAGTGCCAACTTCCTGGGTTCTGGAAAGCCGCCATTAGCACCCAACAGCCTGCACAGCATCCAGCCTAAAACACCCGGGAGGAAGGGCCTTGGGTGCTGACGCTGTTTTCAAGTTTTCATTACCAAGAGGGAAGCCGCCACCAGCCACGACCTCAATGCAATTGGAGCAGAGAAGAAAGTCAGGAAAGTGTCGCAGTTGATGAGCAGGTTTGCACAGGTGCTGCAGGGAGACGGGCTGGGCGTGGCAGGACGGGGTGCGTGCAGACACAGACGCTCGGGTGTGCTCTCGGAGGGCTTATTTCTCTTTTCTCCACCCCGAAAATAAACGCATGGCTTTTCACTTCGCTATAAACAAACAAGCAAGCCGCAAACCCTGGCCACTAACACCTTTCAATCCCTCTAGTGGCCTGCGGGTACTTCCCTGGGCGCAGCACTGGAGGCAGCAGCTCAAGTCTGACTGTGTGCCCCAGGGTGCTATGGCTTTGGCCACCTCTCATTCCCCTGTGCAGCCAGTCAAGACTGAGCTGCCAGGGGCACGGAGGGCACTGACACCTTGATTCTGCCTCCAGCCCGATAACCACGGGGGCTCAGGGAGGCTCTGCACTCTGGGTCCTCCTGAGGAGACCCCGCCCTCCTCTTTCTGCCCCACAGCCCCTCCCTCTGGCTTCCTCCAGTCTCCAGGTTGTCTGGGGGAGTGTCCAGCTCCTCTGGGCTGGATCCTCTCTGCCTAGTCTCAGCTAGGGCTCGGTCAGGGAAATAACTGTTCGAGAGCAGCCTCCACAGCCAGAGGAGCAGGCGGCAGCGAGGGCCCTGCAGGGGCCGGGTGCAACGAGCCCCCAGGCCCAGCCTCCTGCCATTTCAGAGTGGAGGCCACGAAGCTCTTAGGCAGAGGCCAGCTGTGCATGCGTCTTCCTCCTCCTCCCCTATACCCTCGCTTCTCCTGGCAGGGCCTCTTCCTGGCAGACTCTCAGGCCCAGCATGCTGGGAGCCAATTCTAGACACCTCCCCACAATGCAGAGGATGCCGCAGGATGGAGTGGAGGTGACCCCTCTGTGCAGACGGTAGCTGAAGACACACACGGCATTGGGGAGCGTGTGAGCCAGGAAGGTCCAGACACTCGCTGCAGACTCAGCGGGAACTTGGCGCTGGAGCTGTTTGAAGTCCGTTATGGAGGACTGGGGAAGCAGAGGGAGATCCTGGTCTCCAAAATTCCTCCAGGCTGTTTTGACTCAGTTCATTTTTCCCCAAGAGGTGAATATTGTTAACATTTCTTCGAAACCCGATTAACACAAAGAGGCTGTAATGAGGCCGCCTGCAGGGAGAGGATGCCCCAAGCAAAAGAACCTGCAAGTGCTTACAAGTCGCCAGCCTCTAAGAACACAAAACCAGAGCTAAATGTACGTAATGGAACGGGTGCTGTTTTACAATAGATGAGCTGCGCTTAAAAATCAATAAATATTTCATCAGAACCATTATCCCGTTGGAGAGATGTTTAAGGAACTGCGCGGCCCCATGGAGTGCGGAGGCCAGCATGAGCTCTCCCAGATTGGAGGCTGGCACAGGGAGAGGAGCCTGGGGTGGGTGAATGAGCCCTCAGGACCATGGCCAGTGGCGGCCACAGGGATGGGCCTGCACCCGAGACAATTCTATGAGGAGGGCCACGTGGCAGGCAGCCGGCTGGCCACTCTGCTCCTTCCTTTCAGCCCTGATTTTGCATGAATGTCCTCTTCTTGGTCATCCAGAGGCTTCTACCTGGGGTAGGGGGGAAACCCTGTGTCAAGAAGCTGCATCCTCAACCTTCCTGGAATCTGCTATGAGGAGTATGCCTCAGAACAGGATTCGTGCTTGCCGTGGAGACCAGGATCCAAGAAGCACCCTGGAAGCAGACAGGCAGGAAGACCCTTTCTGCCTCCAGGGGTGCCAGCTGGGCTCCACCAGCCTGGCCTCCTTGGTCCCCTCGGCCACTCCAGGGCACACATCCTGTGTCCAGCAGCTTGGCAGGCCTGCAGAACACACCAAGCTCACAGATAAAATGCTGCCTCTGCCCTCTGCCGACTGTTATTGAAAAATCGATAACAACACACAGGAAGGCTGGTAAGGACCCTCTTGAACAAGAGAGAGTCACGTGTAGAAAGCAGTTAACATCTTGCCCCTGAACAAGCTGAGAGTCCTAAGGGACCTGGGTTCAAAGCTAGCAGCATGGGAGAACTGCAGCTGCACCCCTGACCCTGGGCAGGCTTACTGTTCCACCCCCAGGGGTGCAGGCAGGAGACCACCTGCAGTCCCAGGACCCAGGGCCTGCCTCAGCTGCCCAGAACCACCTTGGCAATAGCCACATACTTCAGTGGTGGCCATACCCATGACTGATGGGGGCACAGGCAAATGCCACAAGATTCTTTCCAAGGAGTGCAAACCTAATGGGGTCTAAGACAGCATCATGGAATCCTGAGATCTTCCTGCCACAGCAGTTGACCCCAAAGTGCTTCCCGCTGAGCATCCTGCATGGTGACTGTCCCAGAGTCAGCTTCCCAGAGGGCCCGGCTGGCAGTGCCACCTCTTTGCCTTCTGTTTACCTTCCAGCGGTCTTGCCTCTCTGCCTTGAAGACTGACCTTCTCCTTGGCCCTCTCCTCGATGCTCTCCTCTCTGGAGGATGCTCTCCTCTCTGGAGGTTGATGGCGCCTCTTTCACAGGATGTCCCCACTCTCCGTAGCCTCATGCTGTGGCTCTGTGCTGCCATCCTGCTGGCCTGTGTCCATGGTCAGCACTTCTTCCTCCTCTTGGCTCTTCTGCAGACGACGGCCCTCTGGAGTCCATCCTGCTCTACTGGGTGTCCCTCAAGGTCCCATGTCACACCTACACCAGAGACTCCCAGTTTCTCTGTGGCCCTGATCTCTCTCCTGCGTCATCTAGTGCAGGGGTTATTCATTCAGCTTCAACCCCAGCAGGCAGCAAATGCCAGCCTGTGACAACGCATTCTGTCCCTCAACAATGCCACCTGCCACGTGACAAGCATGGCATTCAGGAGGTCCATGTGTACATATGCAAATCTCTGGACTTTCATGCTTAAAACATGGCAAACATGAAAGTCTGCAGCATTGAGAAATGAGCCTCGCCGATGACATCTCAGACACCAAGACACCGGAGACCAGGAGGATCTGGGGTGGAGACCTTCCCCCCACTTATGCTTGCAGAACAGGGTTTAACCCCCAACCATATTGTTTGCCATTAAAGCAAAGTCCCAGATATGGTGACCTTAACAGGCTCATGGTCCCAAAGGTATTAAGACCCATCTCCACCCTCCCTCTGAGCGCTGCTTCTCCTCATGTGCTTAGGACACGTCACAGGAGAGGCCCTAACAGTGGGCACAGGAGTTGAAGACGCAGTGAAAAGAGCCCTCGGGCCGTGAGTGGGGCTCTGACCCCAGCCAGGCAGCCCTCCCCAGGGACCCTCGGTGGAGCCGTCATCAGATTAGCTCTGAGCACGGTGTGCGCATTGTGAATTCAAAGCTGGAGGCGGTCTGAGGAAGCAGAAGGGTTCCATGGTTGAAGAACAGCCCTGATTGCATCTACTGAGTCTTCCAGAAAGCTCTATCTGACATGAGGGCTTTCCAATATGCCCCTGAGCAAAGGATGCATTTCCACCAGAACGGGAAGGTTTGAGTTCAAAGGCAGCAGAAATGCTCTTCCACAGGAACACATCCTCTCTGCAAGGGAGGCAGGACCCTCCTCCTGAGAGTCGGCATGGTCACCGGAGGCCATCACGAGCTCTGGAGCTCGGCCATTCCCCTAGCAGCCGGTCACAGTCCACCCGTGTCAAGTGCCAACCTTGAGCTCACGGGATCTAACTTTATAATCTGTTTTCATAAGTATGAGAAGGCATCTTGAGGGACATCCTGTGGTCGACATCTGCACCTGTGGTGAATTCACGGCCCGGCTCCTGAAAGATTCATCTCTGCCACGTTGTTCACGTGGGAAGATGGTCCTGGATTCATTCAGCAGATCTCAAGCTACGGTTTCTGTGGATGGTCTGAGCCCCTCGTGTGCAGCCCAGGGGCCCAGGGCAGCAGGAGGGGCCGCACAGAGGCGGCAGGCTTCATGGCTTCATCTCACTGAATCCCGGATTCTTTTTTTTTTTTTTTTTTTTTGCGGTGCTGGAGATCGAACCCAGGGCCTTGTGCTTGCAAGGCAAGCATTCTACCGACTGAGCTATCTCCCCAGCCTCCGGATTCTTGAGAAAACAAACACGCGTTTGATCCGATCCACCTCAAAACATCCTAGCTCTGTAAACCTGCTAGGACTTGCAAACCTGCTTTCAGAAGAGACAGTCTCCCAGTCCGAGGCACTTCCATCTCATTTAGGATCGCCCTCTGCCTGCTCTCTTTTTTCAGAAAGGTTTTTCACTCTCAATTCTTGTTACCCTAAAGAACAAAGAAGAGAGGGAAACTCACAGGAAGCTGGGAAGAAGTCTCTGGAGGGTGTGTGACAAGTGACCAGGAGAGGGTGGGTCCCCTCCCCTCCCTGCTGACTGTAGGGACTGCAGGTCGGGTGGAAACACCAGACAGAGTGGGGTGCTGACCGGTTTGACGGCTACTGATGCGGTGCCTCTGGGGCTGGAGCCTTGGAGGGCACCCTGGAGGGAACCACTTTCTACACCATCACCACCAGCTCCTGTGTGTCACAGAGCTCCCTTGAGCGAGGAGGGGTCTCTCCCACCTGAGGTTCCTTAGGTCTTTTCATATATCCCCGACTCTCCCCAAGTGCCAGCAAAGCCCCCTCTGGGCCTCCCCCAGCCTCTGGAGTGCAGGCCTCCACAGGAAGGCTCAGAGGCTCCACTGCGGCTCAGAGAGTGAGGGAGAGGGAGCTTGGGCTTCCCCGAGGACAGCTGGGCCCCTGTGGACCACTGAGCGCGGCCAGGCTGTGCGGCCTGTCTTCCTCAGGCAGAGAAAGGATGAGCTGAGGGACGGACACATGGCTGCCTGCAGTAGCCCCCGGTCTGCAGACGCCCAGGTCTTGCGAGAGCCGGGTCTCATCTACGCCCGTGGTCGGCTTCTCCCTCCCCAGAACGCAGGAGTCCCGTCAGTTCTCTGCACCTCCCCACCCTCCTCCTCCCAAGCAGTGCCGGGGTGCGGTCGGAGCCTGCCCCCTCGGAGAGGTAGAAGCGAGCTATAGAAGACACCCTTCCGTAGGTCGGGGCTCACCTGCGGGTGGTGAGGCCTCCTGGTGTGATGAGCAGGCGACTGGCGGGCGTGTCCTTGGGACCCCAGGCCCTCTTGTCCCCTCGTCTGCCCGTCTTCTCCACTGCTGCCTTCGGGTGCCCTTTGCCCTCTCGGCCTGCTCCCAGCAGTGTGCAGGGAGTGGACAGTACTGAGACGTCTTCTGAAAAAGAGTTCCTGAAGCAGCACAGCAGATGCTGTCAGTGCGCCCACCTCGGAGGCCGCTTTGGGAGGCCACCTCTCGCACTTCAACAGCAGCAGCTGCATCCTTAGTCAGAGCTCTGCTCGGGCTCCCAAAAGTGCCTGGAATGTGCCTCGGGGACAGCCAGGAGAGCTCCTGGAAGAGCAGGAGATGAACAGCCCCGGCACTCTGATCCCACGTTGGAGCTGACTGTGTGCCCAGCACCCCTGCAGGTCTGGCCAGAGTGCCACTGCACGGGAACAGGCCTGGGTGCTGCCCGTCGGCCTCCCCGTCCCGCTCCCCACCTCTCTTCCTAAGGACAGCTGGGGGTGCTCTTTCATGTGGACCCTTCTCGGGTCTCTTTCTAGAGAACCCAAGGTGCATGCATTGACAATCCCACCTGGGTGCCCAACCCCACAGGACCCTCCCCATAAGCACCACCTCGGAATGACCTTGTTACTCTGTTTTAGGGGAGCATGGTCTAATAATGCAGAGCACAAACATGGGACCCCAATTTCCTCACCTTTGAAAGAGAATAGCAGTAACTACATAACAGATTGCTTTGTTATGAGGATCAGCGGGGCAAAGTCTGTAAGTGACCGAGAGCGGTGCACACCTGTGGGCCGCATCCTGGAAACCTGCATTGAACAACTAACTGTGTGTGCACAGGCTAAGAGACTTTCTCCCAGCTTCCAATCATGACTCATTTCTGGAGCAAAGAAGCAGTTTCTCTGCATCCAGGTGCTTCCATGGCCATTTTGTGAGACTTGGGACAACAGGAGGTACATATGGCTGGAGGACCTTGTGCCAGAACCCTGGCAGGATCTTGCTTGCTGGCAGATTGGGTCATCCCTCCTTTTGGAACCCAGTCAATCGTTAAGGCCTCATTGAGCATGGGTTAGGTGAGAGGATCTCGTGGGTACCAGGAGCCGAAGGGCTGCTTCTGGAAGCCTCACGGCCACTCCTGGGGAGCTCCCGGGGAGCTGCCCCCTCTCATGAACAGAAAGCTGCGTTTGCTGTGGGGAGCACAGCTCAGCAGGTCCCTGCTCAGCGTCTGAGCAGTGCCATCAGCATGCCACACCAGCAGGAAACTCCCAGGACGGGACACCCAGGGCTAGAGCTGACGGCCTTGCAGCCAGCACGAGGGCTTTGGTCTGAAATGCTTTCCTGGAACACAGGGTCAACCTGCCGAGAGCAAGAACGTGGTGGAAGCTGCCAGAAAGCACATTAGCTTCTTGATCAAACAATTAGAGTAAACAGCTGGACAGCTGATCAGCTCATCAATTAACCAATCCCCACCTTCCAGACAAGACAGGTACCACATGAGGTTGAATAAAATGTATTGATCACTTGGGGAGGATCCGTAGGACTGTGGGAATTAAGCCTAGGGATTCGGATTCATCAAATATACCTCATCTCAAATGGTTTCCTTTAAGTTGATCTAAGGAATATTTTTCTGCATTTGGCTCCTACTGTTGGAATTTTACAGCTCTTAGATTCATAGAATATTAATTGTATGTAGTAGGCTGTCAATTTCCCTTCTAATCTCTTTCATTTACCAAGATAGTTGTGGAATCACCCACTGGATTGGGATTTTATTTCTGCCCTTTTAAGGAGACAGAAAATATTTGTATTTCACATGCCAAAAAAAATGAACTGTCTTAGCATCGTCAGTGTTTTCAATTGCCCTTAAAAAGTAAATCACTTTCTAACTGTTGGACATCAACAAAGCATGATTTGCCTGAAATATTTCCGTGACCAAAATAATACCAAGAGATGTGTAGGTGTGTGCAAGAAATATTAACTCTTTCTCTTTCCTGAGAAGCATCAATAGATTGGGCAGCAGTTCTGGAAGGAAACACACTGTCTTACCAAGAAATCATCACAGAACGAAATTGCGTGAAGAGAAGAGCAATCCACTAGCATTGTTAAACCTCAAGAATCACCTCCACTCTTCTCTTAATGTGACCTTAATAGATCTTTAATCAACACTTCCTGACAGCAGAAGAGGTAGAATTTCTTAAAGACCCTCATGTGGGAAATAATTATTATCATGATTTAGATTCACTCAATCCAACACATTTTTGGAAAAAATAATTGTGTGAATCATTGCCAGTTAACACAAGAGTGTAGGAAGAAAGAACCTTGCACTCCCGACTCCATCCCACCCGCCCACACTGCTTGACAAGAAGGACTCCCGGCGAGTGCTTTAGAGCAGTGCAGACACACCTTGGAATCGCCTTTCCCTGCTGACCCAGCAAGTGTCCCTTGAGGAGGGGAGGTCCACCCCACAGTTCTGCAGGTCCGTGGCCTGCTGGGTCGCTCTCTGCTCCCTTCTCCTGCACAGCCGGGTACTGTGACCTCTGCCATTTGCAGAGAAGAAATTCCTTTAAATGTCCCTGTGCAGGGAATCTTGCTTCAGCCTTTGAGATTAAATGCTCTTGTGTTTGTTCACTTAGAAAATAAGTAAAAAGCATACAAAACATAAGAAAAATTATCGATTTTGTTGTACAAATATTCCTAAGATGGACAATTTCAATTTCCCAACATGTCATCATGGACGCAGAGCTGGGGAAAGATGCATGGAGTTGGTTCTCATGAGCTGGTACTTGCCTGATCCAGCATAGCCCTGAAATCACCTGTTCTCTTGTGGCTAGGACATAAGATGATGACCCTACAAAGACACATGGCAGCAGGTGCCTGACACTGAAGACCGCACAATAGACCCAGGAGTATGGAGTGTGGAAAGCTTTCTTCTTCAGAGAGATATCTCCTAAGTCATTAGAGAGGAATTCTCCTGTGAGTGTCATGGAAAGCATATCTAGAGATACAGGAGTGGGGAGGTGCCTTAGTTCATCCCTGCTGCTAAAACAAAATGCCTGAGGATGGGTAATTTATTTAAAAAAAAAAAAACAGATTTTTATTTTCTCCCAGTCTTGGAGTCTGGGAAATCCAAGATCAGTCAAGGGCCCAGTTTCTGCTTCTAAGAAGGTGCCATGAGTGGCGTGTCCTCACACAGCCAAAGAGACAGAAGGGGAGATGGGACGCAAGGAGAAAGCTCACTCCTTCCAGACCTTTTACAAGGCACTGTCCCATCCACGAGGGCAGGGCACTCCCAGCCTGATTGCCTCCTGAGGACCCACCTCCCAGTACGGTGGCACTGAGCACCAAGTCTCTGAGCATTTTGGACAGGACACGAACATGAAAACCATAGCAGAAGGTAAGGAAGCCGTGAATGTCCCGCTAGGCTCATTTTCCTCAGGAAAGTATGGAAATTGTCATACCTAAGAAAGTTAGAAGATGTTAGAAAAATCTGATCTTACTAATTTGGAAACAACCAATATAATAAAATGAAATGTACATTTGTAAAATCAGCACAAAAATTCAGTTCATTCAATGAATGGAAAGTAGTAAAAATGAGGTAATAGGGCAAAGAACATGAAATGGGATGCAAGAATTAGGCTGCACGTACTCATATTAACTACAAATATCCCCACCACGAGGGAGAGTCCAGGTCAAGTAAGGACAAAAGAGCTGTAAGATGCAGATCTAAGACAAGAGGGAATAGAGGGTTAGAGTAAAAATAGTAAAAATGGGAAAACACCCTTGGAAGTCTGAATACAGTGGAAACTCCACCTTCTGGTATGAAACAAAACATAACGAAAGACAAGAGCAGAATAATTGACGAGGGAAGTTATGTGTCCATAAAAAGGAAGGAGAACTGGAGGACAGAGCAGTCCTGAGCACGAGCGCCGTTCAAACCCAGGGCCCACGCGAGGGCGAGACTGGGCCCTGAGCGAACGACGGCTGGATGTGTTATCAGGAAGCAAGACCTGTCGGAAACGGACATCTAAACCCGAGGGAAACGGGAAAGTAGTTTTCCGTCCAAGAACAGAAGTTAGTGAAATCCAGGATCTACAGCAATGCAGGGAAGCAGAGCCAGTTCCTGTTTCTTTGAAATATTAATGAGTGAAATTTTTAGTGTCTTTCATTCGCTCTGGAGCGTGGTCAGAGTCTAGAGGACTTGCCACCCGCAGCAACAATCCCGCGGGAATTTATCAGAGGTGGACTGGGAATGATCCTCCAGATAACACTGCTCTGCATAGCTCTTTCCAATCAGTCATAGCTGCCTCTTTAAAGTTTTTCTAATGGTCGATGGTATCCCTGTCTGTTTTGGTCCTCAAATACGGGCAGGTTCCACGAATTTTGGGGTTCTTTGTATTAGATGTAGCTCTCCCCTACCTTTTCCCCTTGTTCTTAGGTTTTCTGAGAAATTGTTTTCTATTCCTCACTTTGTTCTCTTTCCCATTGTGGCAGCTTGAGCAGCCTTTCCTCTATAAACCCTGGGCTTATTTCTGCTAGAGTTTGAATAAACGATCGTGCAGTGGTTTCCTTCACTGTTGTATCTTTTGTGACCTTAGTCATTTGGGTCTTTGACTGACCCTTTTTCTTCCTACCATCCCTCGACCTAAACCACTCTGGCCAGAGACTCCCGTGAGGTTCCTCAGTTTACCCTCTGTGCCGATTATCAGAGGCGGACTGGGAATGACTTTCCCTCGCCCTATCCCTGCAAGATTCCTCAGTTTACCCGCTGTGCCGATTCCTTCCCTGTTACGGGCCACCATTTGTTGCTGCCTTCAGCAACAATCCCGCAGGAATTTATCGGAGGTGGACTGGGAATGAACTACTTCATTTCCGGGCTGCTTCCTTGCTTGCTTGCTTGCTAGTTTATAGAGGAAGAGAAGCTTTCTTGCTTTTAGAGGTCCTATGCTTTCAGAGGTGCTACTTCTTGGAGGTCTGCTTCTTCTTCTTAGAGGTGCGTCCAGAGGTGCGTCCTACGTCCTATCAGAGGTGATGCTTATCAGAGGTGCTTCCTATAGGTGTGTTCTTAGTCCAGCTCCCAGGTGAAGAGAATGTCTTATATACACTAAGGCAGCCAATCAGCTTAGGATCAAGTAGCACGATTGGAGCATGTGCCACGGTACCAATTAAGAAAGAATGAGGGACACATGTTGACCATGAGCACTGAAGAGACATCAGCCAATCAGGCAAAAGGTCATGAGAGAGCCCGCCAGGTTAACATTAATTATGCACCACCTCTTGGCCCAACACTAGCCGCCATCCTAGAGCCACTTAAACATGTCTCCACAAGGACTCACCACAGCTCCATGATCCTTGAGGTACATGCTTCCTGCACAGTATCTTGTCTATTTTTGTATGCATTTGAAAACCTGTGTAATAAAAAGTTGAAGGTAGTTGTTCCTTTTCAATAATAACATAGATGAGCCTCTGACCTAAAGGCAGGACACAAATAAAACACAAAATCAAAGAGAAAAATATCTACAAAAAGACCGGTATCAACTGTGTCCCAGTAAGCTAGGTGAGGGAATTTTGCAATTATTTTTTTAAAGAATTCAACTAACATTTATAATTTACATGAAATAACCAAGGTTGGAAAATACCCGAGAAAACTCTGAGAAAGAAAAACAAATAGGGCTGATCAACTCCAACAAATAATAAGACAGAAATCCATTTCCAGCAATGCTGGGCGAGGTCATTTACACCGAGTCTCCCACTGAGAAGAGCTATAAAGGTTGAGTATCGAAAACATCTCCTTCAAGGACACTCGGGAACTTCAGCTAGATGTACAAATGGGAAAATGATCTTCCTTTAAAACACAGCATTGGAAAGAGCATGAGATGGAGTTCACAGTGTAGCGTAAGTAGACCAAGTCCACGCAGATGAGCGAACCCTGGACCGATTTGAGGATACGCAGACCTGAGGGGCAGACGCGTCACTGTGTGCCGTTGGGGAGGGAAATGGGAGTGTACAGCTAACACAGGGCAAAATAAAACTGAACCGAGAAGCCCTGCCGGAGCCGACCACCATGGGAATGTGGATCCGCAGTGCAGCGAGGCAGAAGATCAACCCTTACAGAAACAAGGAAATGGTAACTGAGATGCAGCCCGAGAGGAGTTTCCAGTAGCCAGACCACCTGTGAATGACCGTGAAGTCCGAGCCAAGGCGTGGTGTCGGCCGTTCCTTCCTGAAGGTCATCAGACCTCTCAGGGGAGAGATGGAGGACGCTGACCAGGACTCGCTACCCCACGTGTGAGCAGCACGAGGCTGTCACTGCGTTCGTGTGATGAGTGGGGCCGGAGAGGAAGGGCAGATGAATTTCAGGAGGTGGAATCCCCAGAGTGAGTGGACGGTTGACATCAGGGTATGGAAGCAGAAGAGGAAACGAAACTACCCCAAGGTCACCAGCCTGGGTGTCTGGGTGACAGGCCAGGGGCCAGAGGAGAGAGCCCATGGGTTTAGCTCTGCACGTGTGAAGGCTGGGGTTGGTGGGATCCTCAGGGGCCAGGGACAACGATGGCAGTAGTAGTCAATGTCCTTCAGGGAGAATGTCCTTTGGGAGGACAGTGAGAGGGAAGGTCTGACTAAGTCATCTGCTCCACATGGACAGGAGATGCCTCAGAGCTCTTGGTTCTGAGGACCCTCTGGCTGCTTGCCCAGGGAATGAGAGCTCATCGTGTGTGTGTGTGCGCGCGCGCGCGCGCGCGTGTGCGAGGGTGTGCGTGTGCGAGGGTGTGCGCATGCTTCCTGACCATGGATGAGATGGATGAAACGACAGAGGGGAACACAGGAAAAGAGCAAACGTCTTGGAGGGACTTAGGGCACTGCTCCAGCCTCAGTGAAGAGGGCGTGTGGGCTACAGGAGGCGGGAGGTGGGGCCACGTGCCTTTGGAGGCCTGGAGCCTTTGCTTGCGAGCACCGTCTTTATAAAGACTTAAACGCTGTGCCCTCCTGTAGCTAGAGATATTGCTTCTGCCCATCACAGCGGAAGCCTGTCCGACAGAATCTCTCATCTGTCAGGCTGAGGACACTGGGGCCTCTCCCGGGGCTCTGACGACGGGCCTGCCGGGACGGGGGGCAGCCTGTGCGCGGCGTGATTTGTGTAGACCACAGGCTCTAATGAGGAGTGAAACGCAGGCGGCGTCAGCAGCACGTGCGCTAAATCACTGGCTTTCACGACCTCCTAGAAAAGCCATTTGTTCTGTAATTATGTAATGCCTATATACATGTCACGAGAAGGCAGCAGGTTTACTAGTCTAAATTAAATTTTATTAGAGCAAGGAACTTCCACAGCCAGGCCAAAAACTACCATGTCTTCATTCTCAGTGGGTACCCCGGAGCACGAAGCCCTCTCCAATGCACAGGATGCCTGGCTTCTCTTCCAAGAAAGAGAGAAGGAAAGGAAGGAAGGAGTGCAGGAAGGAAGGAAGGAGGAAAGAAGGAAGGAAGGAGAGGGAGAGATGGAGGGAAGGAAGGAAGGAAGGAAGGGAGGGAGGGAGGGAGGGAGGGAGGGAGGGAGGAAGGAAGGAAGGAAGAAGGAAAGAAGGAAGGAAGGAGAGGGAGAGATGGAGGGAAGGAAGGAGAGGGAGGAAGGAAGGGAGGGAGGGAGGAAGGAAGGAGAGGGAGGAAGGAAGGAAGGAAGGAGAGGGAGGAAGGAAGGAAGGAAGGAAGGAAGGAAGGAAGGAAGGAAGAAGGGGGTGGGCGGGCGGGAGGGAGGAAGTTAGTTCGGGGCAGCACAGCTCAGAAGAGCACCCTGGCTGCTGTGGGCTTCAGCCGTGGGGCTCCACCGTGCATGTCAAGCTCTGACTGACTGCCTGGTACTGAGTGGCTCCTCAGGCCTGGTGAGGTGGGTGGGGCAGTTTCCTGGAGGGTGGTGACCGGGACCGTCTCTCACCGGGCACATCCTCAGCGTCGTCATCCTATGACAGGGCTAGAGACTTGCCCTGTTTGGCACGTGCTGCGACTCTAACACTATGGGATGTGACCAAAGTGTCTGTCACCTCATCGTGTCTACAGATGGTTTGACATGAGGATTTCAATTTTATGAAGACGCAGAAGTGAGACCCGTTCCCTGCAAACCATGTGCATTAGGAGTGGGGATCTTTCTCTGGGCTCACGATACTGGGAACGGACGTCGGAGCGAGCTGACTCGGCCAGGCCCCGAGGGAAGCTGAGCTGGGGTCTCTGGAGGCTCCATGTCTTCAGTGAACTTTCAGCTTCTGATTGGGTCACCTCATGGTAAGTCAAAGAGCATTTGTCTTCTGTTTTGCTCCAAAAACCACTCTCCCAGAAGAGAAAAAGAAAGTCTGGGTTGTTACTAAGAGCTGCGTATGATGGCACCCATATCTCCCTCTATCTGCACGTCCCCACCTGACCCTGGGCAGCTGGTGTCCCGTAGAGACCAGGGTGGGGCGGGGCACCTGTGGGACACTGGATGGTTGGATGCCACTGGGAGGAAGATGGGTCTTCCAGAGAGGATCGCCACAATAGCAAGGGGACGGCTGGAGCAGACCGTGAGCAGAGCAGAGAGCGGCACTGCCCCAGCCACACGGGCCCCAGGAAGACCAGCGTTAGCTGACGCTACCAACCAGCGCCCTCGGGTGGAGGCCACTGCAGGGGCAGGGGGACAGGTTGGGACCCCGGCAAGAGGAACTGCAACGCGACGTGGGGACAGTGATTCCAGCGCCCGGAGGAACAGAGAGGGAACGCCTGAGTTCTCCTTGCACCCTCCAGTCTTCCCCAGTGCTGCTACCTGAGAGGCCAGAAGCGAGAAGGCAGGGCCTGGGGGTCAGTCCAGCAGAGCAAGCGGAGGCTGAGCAGGAGCTGCACCCTGCTCTTGGTGTGGCCCCTCACCTGTGACCCTGAGATGGCTCTTGAGGAGGAGGCAGCGGCAGCACCCCCACCGTGAATCCGGGCCCACACAGGTGGCTTTCTTTGGCCTAATGAGGGAGGCAGACATGGCGGTGCTGGCCTGGGCCTGGGCCTCGGGAGGCCTGACTGTTTCCACTCTGTGTCTCTGTCCTACCAGGAGAAGCACACACCAGGGCTGGCCCTGGGTCCCGGGGGAAGCACGACAGACACAGACCCAAGCTCCTCCAGCCAAGCCCTGCCTGGAGCAGAGGCCCCGCTGAGCCATGGAAGGATGAGCAAAGCAGCCTCTTCACCAGTGATGGCAGATCCAGCAGGACCAGCCAGTCACACGCTTCCACTCCGAGAGAAGCCAGCCCTGTGCAGAGGACCAGGTGGAAGGAACCCAGGAAAGCCTCTTGCCAATGGGCAGGGAGAAACAGGCCTGGGGCCAACAGTCCTGCTAATGGCTGTGGGAACGAGCATGCAAGCAGACTCCCCATCGAGCCTTCAGATGACTCCAGGGCACCAGCAAACACCTGAGCAACCCGGGGAGAGGCCTCAAGCTGCAGGCACCTGCTCAACCGCACCCGGACTCCGGAACCCCCAAACTGCAAGAAAGTCCTGAGATCGTGCATTTCATGGCAATAAGTAGGGCTAGGATTTATATGCATTTCCCCGGGAGCCGTGTGTTTGGAACTTGGTCCTCTGTGACAGAGACGGCATGAGACCAGAGTCAAGCGTGTGAGCTGCAGGGCTCAGGGGAAATGAGCAATCTGCACATGAGAGCAGCCCATAGGCTGGGCCCAAGCTGTGCCAAAGAAGCTGGAAAACTTCCCATCACAGGTGAGATGAAGGGTCAGACGACTTCTTTTGAGTGCAGGGCTCCCCCTTGAGAAGAGGGTTTTGATGTGTGTGCTTTCATGTCATGTTTTGAAGTGAGCTATTCCAGGAGTGTGGAGGAAGGGTTGAGGGGCGGGGAGACCGAGGGAGGTCGCAGCATCTGGACCATGTGGAGGGGCCTCTCGGTCATTCCCACCTCTCTCTGCTGGGTCCCAGTTTCCTCTGTGCTGGGTCCGGGCTTCCAGCTCCCGACTCCAGCCACTCCTACCCCCTCTCCACAGCTCACCTCCCCCACCTACTCTGGGAGGCCAGGAGGCTGCAAAATGCCCACTTGCCTCTCCAGCCCCACCAGAGGCATGATTTCCTTCTGATACCCTGATGCTCACTTTGCTCTGGTTGTCACTGGTCATTTCTCCCTGGAGAAGCAGCCTCAGTCTTATTAAAGATGGTAGTACTGCACGTATAGATTTAAGAATAGTGAGATGCAAATTTGGGGAAGTGTGTCTGAAGTGGAGTTGGTGGTCTCCATGAATCATGAACTTGAATGGAATGTGACTGTTCAGTCTCCCCTGTGCTGCCACCTTTGGGACCCCTGTAGGATTTTCCTGGCACCTGGGAGTGACTGGTGAGGGATTCCAACAGGTCACAGAAGCCCTTCCCAGTGGGCCGACGATGAGGGCGGGACATCTTACACCTGCCTGCAGATCCACTGACCACTTTCCCAGGGTACTCTCATGCCTTCCAGGGCAGGGAAGAAAGGCATGGAAAGGAGCCCATGCTGCGTGGAACAGGGCGTGGCAGGGCCGTTCCGGGCTGGAGCAGCCTTGAGATGGGGGAGATCCTCACCGGGCATCTCCCTCCGTCTGCGCAGCAGCAGTGGAGTTGGAAGGTGGCCATGGTGCCAGCTCCTTCCTTCTACTTAGGGGTTGTAAATTCTGAATTATCAGCTGTTTTTTTAAGCTTATTCTTATTCCAGAGCATTTTGGCAACACTGATGCTATAAAATGAAACCACATTTAAATCTAAATAGAAGAATGAGAGCCTTCTTCCTGCCCTTGGGTCTGGGTGCTGAGGGGTGGGGGAGCAGCTGCTGGCACTTAACCCTGAGCCTCCTCACAGCCAAGGGACAGGCACTCGTAGGCTGAGGCAGAGGTGACCTGTGGGTGCTCCTGCAGCTGTGGGTGGTGAGTGTGGAGGGGCGTTCGCCTGAACACTGCCCCACCAGTTCTGTAGTGTAGAGGCGTTCCAAAACACGGCTTTTTAAAATCCTTGATTTAAAAAAATAAAACAGCATCCTGAAAGCTGTCTTCAGTCTGCGGTCTGTTGGCTGCTGTTTAATGTGTTTGACATCTCTCTGTTCCCACGAGCTTTCCCTCCAGTCTAACCCTCAGATAGTCTAGACCTCTCTCTTTCCTGCGTGCTCGGTCTTTCCCCAAACCTCTTTGTGTAGCCTCTGCACCAGCCAATGAATCTCCAGGTGCCCAGCAGGAGCTGCTGTGGCAGGTTGCTTGTCCCCGGACACTCACCCCCCAGAGCGAGCTCTCAGCCCCTCCCCTGACTCCAGGTGGACCTGGTGTTGCAGCAACCGGAGTACCCAAGCAGGACCAGACTGCACCAAAGAAGCATGGCTCTCACCTGCTGTCCCTTGGAGTGCTCCTCCTGGGGAGGCCTGCTGCCGTGTTAATGTCAGACCGCCTGAGCCACCACTCTGAAGAAGCCATTAGCCTCGGGAGAGCCCTGTAGCAAGAGAGCAGAGCCAGCAGCCCAGCTGTTCTGGGTACCATCTTGGATGTCTCAACTCTAGCCATACCCTTTGGGGAAGCACTGAAGCCACAAACACACGAGCCAGCAGAGCAGACCCAGACAGCTCCAGCCCATCACCCGCTGTGGCTGAGGCTCCAGCTGTGCTCCACTAGATCCTGGAGCCACAGAATTGTAAGCCTAGTAAAAGACTTGCCATCTCATACTACTAAATTCTGTTTCTTTAATGTGTGAACAGCTAACCAGAAGAATTATGTAATGTATGTACCTATCCATCCAGTCACACTTGGAGCTACTTGAGGCTGTTGCACCCCCATGTCCCATTCGTCAGCTGGCACAAGAAGAAAAACATTATATGAATGGTGAGATGGAGAGCAAAGGAAAGGATAAAGAGAGTCAGAGGAAGACAGATAAGAGGGAAGGAGAGAGAGAAAGATGGAAGAGAGAGGGAGTGAGAAGTGAAGGAAGGCAGAAAAGGGAAAAGAGGTAAAGTGATAGATGATAGGCAGATAATTCAATAAATTAATGAAAGGATAAATGACTGAAATCTAAGCATCATGGCCTTCACAATGTGAATAGAGGCACCTTGTCCCAGATGGGCTGACCTGGCCATTATAAAGATGTCAGCACATCTGAGATTGAGCAAAGGAGACTTGGCTAAGGTAATGCTGATATACATCAACCCCTTCCCCCAAAACACCCAGACTGATCAGTTCAAATCAGCACTAAAACAAACCAAAAGCACTCTCCCACCACTGCATGGTCCAGCAGGTGGGCCACACTCACAAGAGGGTTCCTAAGCCACAGGCAGAGGCGTTTTATAGCAAACCTCATAAACTTAAAGAAAAGCAAAATAAAATAAAGTGCTGCTCTGTCCACAAGGGCTTTCCCGAGGCAAATGGCTTCCTCAGAGCTGGCAACATGACGGTGGCCTCCCCAGGAGGGAGCACTCCAAGGAACAGCAGGTAAAAGCTGCACTTCTTAAGGTGCAGGCTGGTCCTTCTCAGGTATTCTGGTCACTGCAAGGCCAGATCCCACCTAGAGGTGGAGGGGCTGAGGACCCACTTCTCAGGAGCAAGTGTCAAGATGTCCTTGGCCCACCCTGCTTTCTGTAGGAGTCTTGCCCTCTGCAGGCTCATGCTGGGGCAGAATCGATCCTGCCTGGACCATCTCCACTGCTGAGTGACAGCAGTTGCCACGGGAGAAAGCTTTCATCACAGAAATAAGATCTTTCTTTTATTGGTATATCTATTGCAAATAACTTTATATTCATTCTTGTCACACCAAGTAAACTTCCAGAGTGTGTTCAAGAGCTGCCACAGCCTGTTATGCAGAGTGGCACCAGCTATGTGATGTGCTATTGAGCTGCAGGACTTGGAACTCTGCAGAAATGGAATAATAACAGCTTCATAAATTGTGCAAGTTCCAGGGACTGGCCTGAGATGTGAGGCCAAGTATTGACAGACGTTTTGCCTTCGAGCTGGGCCAACCCATTTCAGAATTCCTTTAGCTGCTTGTCCATTGGCAGTACAGGGTTTCCATGGAAAGCCGCATTAAGTCAAGCATATTAAGAGAAGTGGTAAGACCCAACTGTTTGAAGTTGGTTGCTCTGGTGTGGAAAGTTGCAGCCAAGGGACATGAGCAAACATCACAGGGAGAGCAGGCCCAGTGGGTACCAATCCACCTGCCCCTGGGGGAGGAGGAAATGAAGCAGCAACTGTTGATGGGAAGGTTCCATGGATGGTTCACCAGTGGCCCCGGGAAGTGTTCATATCATGGCTGCTGTTCACTTCCCCCCAATGACAGTGACCTTGCCATCTCACAGGGGGTCACAGGAGCCACAGTCTCATTAAAGATAGAATCCTTACCTGCAGTCATGATGACTGGTGGGAACAGATGGGAGCCAAGTTCTCGGCAGCTTCCAGGAGAAGCTGAGCCCTGTCCCTGTCTCACTATGGTCCTCAGCCTGGTGGGCAAGGCCAGCTGACCTGATCAACCACACCAGCTTTCCCAGATTCAGGTCTGTTGCTTCTTTCCAAAGGCAATTGCCAAAGAACCTCTCACAGGCCTCCAGTGCCAGAGCCTGCGCCCTGAATCCTGGTCTTCTACCATCCTCTTAGACTCTCTCCCTAGTGGAGCTGTGTACGCCTGGCTCCGCAGTTAAATGACACACTGCCGAACCCTTTAAAGTCTACGCCACCCAGCCCCTTTCCGGCGGACCACTACCAGCTCCTAGAGATCCCAGAACTATTGTACAGCACAGTATGTTCTTCCCTGTCCCTCTGGGAAGGGCTCCTGGGGACCAGAGACGTGTCCTCAGGCTCCTCTGCCCCACACAGAGCACGCACATTAGAGGAGCTTGAGGAGCTTTGAACCACACGGTAGGACCCCAGGGGCTCAGTGTCAGGAGTTGGGACACTTACCATGCTTGCCACCTGTCTAGCTGGTCTCCGCCGAGGTCCCTGCGTGGTGCTCCAGAGCCTCTCAGAGATGCTGGAGAGCCCGTCTCTGAAGACGGGTCCGAGCAAACAGCCGGGTGGCAGAGATGACCTGGCTCAGGGGTCCCAGCGGGTGTGTCTGTATGGCTCCGCCTCCACCTGATTCATTCCCAGCTGGACCCCATCAGCCTCAGACCCCGCATTCCGCGGAAGCAGCTGCCTCACAGTGACGCCTCTGCTGGGTCTTCTTCAGAGCCCATTGTCCCTGTCCTCCCGCAGGTGCCCCTACAGCTGAGAAGATCCTCTGTAAGACCCTCCTGGGGTCAGAGCACCTGGCCATTTCCTGTGCACCTCTGCTGCTCGTCCTGCTCTTACAAACTCTCCTCTCAGAGGAGACCCGGAAGACCCCATGGGTCCCTCTATCCACTGTCCTCTCTGAAGTTCTGTCTCTGTCCATGACCTTAATTGCTGCCTATAATCAGATTATAAATTCCTACCTCTGCTCAGACTTCTCTGTTCCCTGAGCCCAGCCACCCCAGCCTCTGGGCTTCTCTTCCTAGACATGCCGTAGATGGGCTTGTGACCTCCCCGAGTGGTGCTCCCCAGCATTCCCTTTCCTGGAAACATCTCCAGCGTCCCATCAGATGGACAAACCAGGACTCTAAAATCCATCAAGCTCCTCTCTCTCCTGTATCCACCGCAAACACCCCTGCACCACACCCTGGCTCCCCACCCGCAACCGCTCTCCCAGCCCTTCACCTTCCGTGTCCTGGCCCACGCTGCCACCCCACCCACGCGTGACTGCTGGGTCTCCCTCCAGACCTCCTGTGTCCACTCTTGCCACATCTCACCCAACAGAGATCTGATTAAAACAACCCAAAAAGTCAAAACTCACCCTGCCCCGAGCCTCCCTGCTCAGAGCTCTTCCTGTTTCCAGGGGATTCACACTGACTTCCCAGGGTCCTTAGGATAAAGACCACACGACTCTGCATGGCCATGAGACCCTCTGTGGGTGCTGCCCCTCCCACAGCCTCCCTGGGGAGGCCCAGGGCCTGGACACAGCACACGACATGAAGGGCACAGCTCGCAGCACTGCCTCGGGTGACTGAGTCACTTCTCTTCCTCACGACATCTGTTTTCTCAAATTTCATTCCTGCAACTAGCATTTTGCCTGGTCCGAAATTCATGTTCAAACTGTACTTATGAATAAACGAATCAAGGTTATTCTAGACATTTCGCCATTCCGGGTGCTCACAAGCAAAAGCACGTCGAACCCGACAACTTCAGCCTCGCAGAAGGACCTCCAAGGTCGTGCTGGCGATGGCTCTGTGAATGCACGGCTCGTCCCTGCTCAGTGGGCCACAGGAAGCCGCCCCTTCCTCCGGAGGACCCTAAGGACCAAGCTGGCCCCTCCGTCACCGACCCACACGCTCCAGCAGAGACCTGAGAGGCGCCCGCCTGTCTTCACGGGCCTCATAGATTGCTCGCTGGCCCCTGGTCCAGGATGAACGGTCCTGTTTTGCGCAGTGTGCTGTTCCGCTCTGCTTCACTTTGTTTCCATTCAAGGTCAGCTGGGTGGTCTGCCTCACCTCAAGTCTGGAATTGTGCTTTTCGATGGAACCATGTTTAGGAGAAGGACAGAGAGTTCGGCTGTAAACCTGGCTCAGCACAAGTGTCACTGGGTAAATCAGGCCACACTGCTGCCATCAGGGCAGCCACTCTGCCACCAAGCTGCTGCCATTTTCTTGACAGTGATTTGGTGCCTGGGGCTGAGAGGGGCGTGGAGCCATTCAGAGATTGAGTGTGATGGGTGCGAATGGAGAGAGGAGGGCAAGTCCAGGATTCGCCCTTGAGGCAGAGGGATGCTGGGCTGTCCCGACCTCCTCGCCTTGAGCATGAGGACCTGGAGGGCTGGCCCGTGTCGTCCCTGAGAGGGGCGGCCTGTCCTGCTCATCCTCCAGAATGGCTGGGCGCTTCCCGAAGCCCCAGGGCTTCCCTGGGAGCACGTGCACAGAGAGAGTGCTGGATGCCCGGGCCAGTCCTGGGCATCTGCTCTCTTCCTCTCTGCCCCACTGCAGGCGTGCTGGGAAGAGAGGGTGGAAGAGGGCCCCACAACCCACCCTGACCACAGCCTCTGCTCAGGGCTCAGAGGCCACCTCCAAATTGGACTGTCCTCTCTATTTCCTCCGCACTTTCTTGGTAATAAAATGTGAGACAAATAACGAGTGGCAGAGGCCAACGCCCGTGCTCAGCTGTGCCGCGGGACTCCAGCAGTTCTCCTAGCGAACACGCTAGTCCCACCACACGTGAGAGAGCCAGCCGTCTTCCCGAGCGGTACCGGGCATCCTGCCTCTCCTCCGAAGACTGGATTTGCCCTGACACGTGCAGTCAGCCTGGTTCAGAGTCTCCTGCAAAGGCCCCTGGGCCGTAGCGCATGGTAAGTGCCCCGCGGGAGCGCATCCTGAACCAGTGAGGGTGTGTACCGTCCAGTGACAGGGAAGCAGCCCGACATGGGGCACCCTCAGAGAGACTCATCGGCTCTCCTTTGAGGAGGAAAAGGCTGTGAAGTCATTATTG
The DNA here is from genome assembly GCF_902686455.1 of Sciurus vulgaris. Classification (NCBI taxonomy): domain Eukaryota; kingdom Metazoa; phylum Chordata; class Mammalia; order Rodentia; family Sciuridae; genus Sciurus; species Sciurus vulgaris. The sequence continues at coordinate 2,514,854 of NC_136464.1, forward strand.
CTGAGGACACACAGATCTTCAGATGCCATCCTAATATTATATTTTGACAGATATTTGTTTCCAAGGAAAGTAATGAAGCGCACAAGGGGAACAGACTGGGAAATGATTAAACGGACACAGTGCTTGGAAGTGCAGCTCCTGGGTCAAGTGCACCGAATCGCGATGCTGTCTGTGTGGCGCCTGCTCAGGCATCGTCGGGCCCAGCCAGCCATCACAGACAGGCCTGGTGGGTGGGGACCCTTCCTGCCTGCAGCCTGGGCAGAGCACAGAGGGGCCGTGTGCAACAGCTGCCATAGAACCGTGGGACCAGGAGAGCATGGCGTGGTTTTCAGACCAGGGAGGCTTCCCCTCCACTGAACCCCAGGCCCCAGGTGGTCCGTGATGACGTGCCAGCCATCAGCAATCCGTTGTCCTTTATCTAGAGCTTTCTAAAGTTTTCTGAGTCCCCATACCTTGTCTCTCTTAAGTGGCAAAAAAAGAGAGAATTCTGCGTTGGCCTGAAAGTTCTTCTTGGTTGGTTGAGGACGTTTTAATAGTGTCTGCTCACTTGGCCCTCTCATTTATGAGGTTTCTTGTCACTCTGGGTCTGCAGAAGTTGCGTCTAAAGGCTGAGTCGCATTTGTAAAGAGACGAGGCCTCGGCAGGCTGCTCTGGGCTTGGTTCTGATTCTCAGCTTCCCACGTCTTCACAGAGCTCCAGCTCAGACCTCCTGGCACGCTGTCAGGGTGGGTGCTCAGGTTGAAAAGGTCCCAGAGCAGGAGTGTGGCTCCCCTCGTGCCAGCAGGACAGCTCTAGGCTAACTCAGTGTGGGGCCTTCAGTGGGCCTAAGTTGGGCCTGCGCCCCGGGTGGGGCTTCATGAGGGTTGGTTAATAACCCGATGATGAAATCTTTTCTCTGAGCGGAATGAGGTCACGTGGCGCATGGTAGACCCACGCAGGGACACAGAGAAAGCACTAGAAGACACACAGGCCTGTGGCCATGTGCACAGCTGTGCCTGTGGGGTGCTCACAGGTGATGGTAGCACCCAAGCGGAGGGGTGGGGACTGGGTGTGGGTTCAGCAGGAGAACCCCCAGTAGATGAGGTCTCAGCATCAAAATTCTCCATTTAGAATGATGTTGGCCATGGGCTTAACATAGACAGCCTGCACATTGTAGAGGTCTGTGCCTACTATCCCTATTTTCTCTAGTGTTTTGAGCATGAAGATGTGCTGTATTTTATCAAACACTTTCTCAGCATCTCTTGAAATGATCATATGATTCTTAACTTTAAGTCTATGAATGTGATAAATCATGTTTATTGATTTCCAGATGTTGAAACAACCTTGCATCCCTGGGGTGAAGCCCACTTGATCGCAGTGCACTATCTTTTTAATATGTTTTTGAATGCAATTTGCCAGAATTTTGTTAAGAATTTTTGCATCTATGTTCATCAGGGATATTGGTCTAAAGTTTTCTTTCCTTGGGGAGTCTTTGTCTGGTTGTGGTATCAGAGTGATACTAGCTTCATAGAATGAGTTCGGAAGGGTTCTATCTTTTTCTCTCTCCTGGAATACTTTGAAGAGTATTGATATTAGTTCTTCTTTAAAGGTCTTGTAGAATTCAACGGAGAATCCATCTAGTCCTGGGCTTTTCTTCATTGATAGGATTATGATGGCTTTTTCTATTTCAGTGCTTGAAATTGATCTGTTTAAATTGTGTATGCGGTTTGGGAGGATAATATGTCTCTAAAAATTTTTCAATGTCTTCAATATTTTCTATTTTGTTGGAGTATGGATTTTCAAAGTAGCTTCTAATTATGTTATGTATTTCAATGGTGTCTGTCAGATTTTTTCTTTTTCATCACAAATTCTAATAATTTGCGTTTTCTCTCTCCTTCTATTCATTAGTGTGACTAAGGGTTTATCACTTTTGTTTACTTTTTCAAAGAACCAACTTTTTGTTTTGTCAATTTTCTGAATTGTTTCTCTTGTTTCGATTTTATTGATTTCAGCTCTGATTTTAATTATTTGCTGTCTTCTACTTTTGGTGTTGATCTGTTCTTCTATTTTTAGAGCTTTGAGATGTAATGTTAGGTCATTTAGTTGTTGACTTTTTATTCTTTTAATGTATGAGCTCAAAGCAATTAGTACTTAGTACTGCTTTCAGAGTGTCCCAGAGCTTTTGATATGTCTTATCATTGTTCTCCTTTACTCTAAGAATGTTTTTGTTTCCTCTGTCTTCTGTTATCATTGCATCATTTGATAGCATATTATTTAGTCTCCAGGTGTGGGTGTAGTTTTTGTTTAAAAAACAAAAATTCTATGAAATTTGTTTTTTATTTAAAGGCAAACGTCCTTATCCATGCATTGAATCAATACAACAAATGAAGATCAACCTTTCCACCATTGTAGAATGTCTCCAAATTCTGAGTTTGTGAATTAGCCCCCACTGTCTTTACAAATATGTTGAAGGAAGAATATCTCCAGGTTGTTGACCAGGCTTCCGGACTGAAGCAGGCTTCCTTCTGTCTGACTGCCAATCAAGGCTCTCCCCATTTCAGTGTTTATTAGTACCCTCTGCGTAGGGTCCCCAGGAGGCTTCCTGGAATCTAAGACATTGACAGGTTAGCAAGTGAAACAGGCATTCATCTTTTGTAAGATTCAGCTTTTTAAAATGTATTAAAACTAAGAATTATTGTCAAATGCATATGGTTTATGCAGCCATAAATTTGTCTACAAATTTATGTAGACAAATGCCAAAGAAGCTAGATTAAATGTAAAGTGTGAATCTAAAACATGTGACCTTCTATAAGCAAAATACACCAATTCAGATGTGATAAAATTAGATCTGTGACCTTATTGACCATCATAAAACATGGGCAAAACACCAAAGCCAGTGACTTACTTTACAAAGTTAGTAAAAATATTCTGGGTGGAAACCCTGTGTTTGTTGTTGAAACCCACCCCCAGATCTCCAGAGCAGGGGCCTGGGGACCACTGAAGACACAGCAGCTGCCCAGGGCAGTGCCTGGGTTCTTCTGTTTGACACCCAAAAGGCAGAAGCGAGGTCAGATGCACGGCTTGCACGTCCACACTCCTGCCCAGTACTGAGAAGGATGTGGAGATGTCTCAGTCTTGCTGATGTGGAGTTGATGTGAGGATGGAGGTGACTCCTGGAACTCTGAAGGCACAGTGGGCCTGCAAGGCATTCGTGCTGATTTCTCTCCCCCCTCATCCAGCACCACAGAAGCCACGCGCTGGGGCCACAGGAGGATCCCATTTCACTGGTCTTTCTTCTACGCTTGCTGTGTACCCGTTGGAGAATGCGACATGTTTTGGTATCTTATAGACCTCTGCAACTGTCAGCCGGACAGTCCAGGTAAGAGCCGCTCTCCAGCATTTGTCAGCACATTGTGCAAAAGGTGTAACATCTTCCTCAACTTCATTTTTCATTCTTTTATTCACAAATATTTGACATGCACAAAACACATGCTGGAAAAAGGCCATATGCTGGAATGTTCTCGGATCCCAGAGCACATGGTCTAGTGATAAATGAAGACACAGAGATGCCTGCCCATTAACTAAGTCTGTTGGGATGGCAGCACCCAGAACAGGACTCCTCACTGACAGGACAAGTCAACACAGCAAAAAGTTCTGATGGGAAAATTGCAAAACATGGAAAATGACTGGTTCCTTTGGTCTAGCAATTTTATTTCTAAGTATTTATGGCAAAAATATTAGAAATTCATTTGATAAGTTCTATTCAAGATTTTCAAAACAGTGAATTTACACTAATGAAAAATAGGAAACGAAAATATTTGAACAGCAAGCAGTAGATTGCTTAAGTAAATTATGGAACTTGTACATAAAAGAATTCTGTAAACCCATTAAAATCATATTACATGAGCATGATACTTGACACAAGAAAAATTCACAGTGCAGTGCATTGCATCTATGTATTAGTTTTCTTGGGAATTCACATCTTTATGATATTGAGTCTTCCTATCCATGCTCATGGTATACCTCTCTGTTTACTTAGGTCACCTTCAATGACTTTTTAAATAAAGTTTCATAACTTTTTCTTACACATATTCCTCAGATTTATACCTTGATATTTCTTCAGATGTGTTTTCTACATGTGTGTTGATGGTATTAGAAATGCTATTTAATCCAGTATATCAATAAAGTAGCCAGTGTCTTTCCTTTTGTTAATATTTTCCTGGTATGTCTTTTATCCAATCTAGAAAATTATACACACCATCATGACACTTTTACTTTGGAAAGGTAATAAGTAAAATTATAGTTACAAACATAGACTGCAAAATCTTAACCCTAAGTAATAACAGCACATGATCCTGGACAGCATTACTATAGACAATTCTCTATTTATTTACTTATTTTAGTGCTGTTATTTTTGTCATATTCTCCCAGTTTTCTGCTCCAAATATATATTAATTTTTGATTTGAATAAACACAATATTTTTATTCTAAATTTTAGTCCTCTGTGCACCTTATGTAAACTTGTTATGGGGCACAACTTAAGAACAGACCGATCACCACTGAGAAGTCCAAATTTGAGAGTCTTTATTAAGCTGGCCAGCTGACTGTCTCACACAATGCTCCAAAAAATGGCTATTGGGAGAACAGCACCAACCACAGGGTTGTAGGGGTTCTTATACCAAAAATCACATCAATCATAAGTGTCTGTTGCTATGATTCAAAATTACAAACTAACATCATGAGATCATCGACAGAGGGGGAAGTGGGTCAAACTGACCCTTACCTAGGTACAAACTAAAGAATGGTTGCTAACATCCACACAATTACTGTTTACATGGTACATTGGTTAAGAGCAATAGAGGTCAAAGGAGAGCAATTTTTACTACATAGGAGTTGCCATTGTATATTATTAAACATGTCACGCAAAGTAACTGATGATGGGCACAGAGGAGGGGTGTTCCCATGGGAGAAGCTTATTTCCTACATAACATGGAGTATCAGAGCAAAATGGAGTCTGTTTAGTCATTTCCCTTAGTCTAGCCTATAACATTCTCATGGAGTCAGATCTGTCAGCCCATCACAAACTCTTAGAGCAAGTAAGCTTATTTTCTTTTATAGATTGCCAATACCTGCATACTATAGTATTTATCCATAGAGGGTAGGCCTTGTCTACTCTTCTTCGTAGTTCCTTAATTACAGCTTCTTAAGCCCTGCCTCACTCAGCCTCTTTCCTCACAACTCCCACAAAACAACATCTAATGTTGGGTGGGGATTAAATAAGAACAGACACTGATCTAAGACAAAGAGTCACTGACCCTGAGGGGTCAGACTTGCCTTGTAAAGTAAAGGGGGATTTGGGGCCAGAAAGAGCACTCCCCTGTGGCAAGGAAGCATTAAATCTGTGCTGGAAAGAACTGGCACCAGAGCGGGTTCCTAGTGAGAGGGGTGTAGGTAAAGGGAATCCCGTGAGAAGGTCCACTGGCAACACATTTGAAGATAAAGATGCTCACAGTTTCACCCCTAACATCAGGATGATCAAAGGAGGTGGATGTTCCTCATGGCCCAGGGGACCACAGACTCTCCAGACTTCCCATTGGAATACTGTGCCCTTCTCTAAGAGGCGAAGGAGGTGGAGAGGAGGAGGGACTGGAGTGTGTTGCTCACATTGCTCCTTCAGGGACAGCGACAGAGAAATCTGCTCATAAAAGCATGAAGGCCTGGAGCACCCACCCAGAAGCCCAGGCTTGCTTTCTCTGGGTCCTTTGGGTTGAATCCTAGGCCTACTGTCAAAATGGTGGTGGCTGCTCCTGAGGGGACTCTAAGTCAGCTCAGCAAAGCTCCATATGCTGGCTGGTTTAAATGACAGAGATCTTATTTCCCATGGTTCTGGAGGTTGAGAGGTCCCCAACCAGGATGCCTGCAGGTTCAGTTCTTGCTGGAGGCTCTCTTGCTGGCTGCTGCTGGCCACCCTCTTGCTGTACACACCTGTGGTGGAGAGACACATAGCTAGTGCCTCTTCCTCTTCCTCTAGGTCATTAATCACATTGAGGGGCCCTACTCTCACGTCCTAAGTGCCTACCAAGGCCCCACCTCCTGATACCGCTGCACTGTGAGTCAGGGCTTCAGAATGTGACCTGTGGGGACTCAAGCATTCCGCGCCTAACAGGAGGCAACCAGCCGGGCCTGCTCAGAGCTCTCACACTGCCCTGGTGGTGACAATCCTGCTTTTGCCTCCAGGAGCCTCTGAAATGTTGGAAGAGGGTACAAATAATTAACTCCAGGTTCACACCCCAGCCTGAATGGCAAGCCTGTGTGGCCCACTGAACTTTGCATCTTGAATTGCACCAGCAGTTACTCATCGCTCTTCAGCAATTAGATAGAGACTAGGGGACAGAATTCAAATGCCCCGAAAAGTGTTAATAATATAATGCTAATGATAATTAGCATATTCTCAGTTTGTAAAATCTCTTCCATTATGAAATTTTGAAAATTGAAGGTCTCTCCCTGGTGGATTAAGGTCTGAGGAAGTTTGACTCTGAAGTGTCCTTTTCCTCCCTAGTAAATCTCCCAAGTGCCACCTTTGTGGGGACACATGAAAGACCTCTGATTCCTCCTGAGCCAAATTCTCTGCATGAGCCACTAGAAGTTGGTCAGGCCTCGGCTGCACTGACAACTGTCTAGTAGACCTGAACCCAGAACCTTAGGTATAAACATGGCACTTGGCATCGTAGAAGGGAAGGCAGGCAGGCAGGGAACATGAGAAGAAGGATGGAGACAATCGCCAGCCTTGGGCTCGTAAACACCAGCCAGTCTGCCTCTTGTCTGGAGGTCCTGACCTGTGAACTCCCACTCACCTGGAGACATCACCCACCAAGTGTTTGAGCTGTCATGTGTCTTTCCCTCACGGACAGGTGACCTTCAACATCTATGCTGTGTTTCTGGGACTTCTGACAAACCACCTCCCTGACACGCCGCCCTCTGCCATGTTCAGTTCTTCGGGCCCTGGTTCACCTCCACCAAGCCTGGCCTCCCCGAGGCCCGAGCCTCTATGCAGTGCCGCCACTGCTTGCCACTCCTTTCCCAGTCCAGCCCCGCATGAGTCCCATCCAGTCGTACGGAGCGAGGCTGGAAAATCAGTCACCTACCAAGGGCACCACATGTCCACCACACCAAGAGCCCCTCTCCACTGTGCGCAAGGGGACCTGGGGGGGGGGGGTGGACTCCGAGGTAGGGAGGCTCCCTGTGGATCAGGGGCCTGAGTCTCATACTGGTTCCTAATACTTATGGGGTTCTGATCAATAAATCATAACTAGGAAGAGCTCAGGAGAGTACTGGGGAGCAGGGAGTGTTTGGGACGGGGAACTTGGCCAGAGCCAGGAGGAGGAGACAGGTCTGAGGGATGGGAGAGGCCCAGGGGAGGGTGTTGCAGGAGGGGCCCGCCCCACAGCCCCCTGCTCAGCAGCACAGGGCCGGCCCCTCCCTCCTTCCACAGGAGCCCCGGGTGCAGCTGGGACTTGCTTTGTGAGGGGCGGGCCCTCGCCATGGGAGTGCCTCCTGCGGGCTGGAGCTGGGCTCCCAGGCTCCTGCACTTTGCTGGGGTGACAGGTCTTCATCCTCTTGGATAGCGCGCATCTAATCCAGCTAACTTCTTCCTGGGTCTGTGGTTCTCACTGTTTTTATAAACGGAGAAATGATGTTATCAAATGCCCTTTCCAGCTCCAGCAATCTAATTTCACAATTTTTATTCTGAAATGATGAATCTCACCCTACTGATATAATGAATTATATTTATGAATTTCCCATTATTGAATCAATCAACCTTTTATTTCAGAAATAAACTGCTTGGCAGTCGTCCATTACTCTTCAAATGTGTGGCTTCCCTCCTGGTTTCTGGAAGGGCCACTCGGCTTCTCTGACTTTCCTGGTCAGATTCTCTGCCTCGGGGTCCGTTCTCTTCCGCTCCAACTGAGCCCATCACCTCTGCCTTTGCATTTGGATTCTGCAGCTGTCTTTCCAACTCTGCTGCTCCTGTGGCCACCTGCCTGCCCCAGTCCTCTGTCCCTTCATCTGTCCTTCTGTGGCCCTGGTTTTGTCCTTTATGTCGCTTTATCTGAGCACTCTTAGCACATAGTGTCACAGATGTGCCCTTCCCTTGCCGTCCCTGGCCCAGCGCCATGCCCAGTAGGAGGGAAATGCCAGAGGGCAGCGCTCCACCCCAAGTCCCCATGGGCAGGCTGAGCAGTCGGACCTCGCTGGTCCACCCTGCATGAGCCAGCTCCCCAGCCTCATGTCTGATTCGCCCCCCTCCATCCTGCTGCTCTTGGGGCTGGGCCCCTTCCTGTTTCAGCATCTGGCAACACAGTTCTTAAGGGATGGACAGCTCCCTGGCCTGCTCCTCTCTCCCACTCTAAGCCTCTCTGACCCCTCCTCAGCCTGTCTCCATCAGCCAGTAGGTCACCAGAGCCTCGTCCCCATTCCTTCCCCACCTGGCTTCTCTCCAGAGGGCTCTGGTTGCCACCTCTGTACCCACATCCCCGCCTACTGATCCCCAGCCCAGACCACACACCAGAGCCCAGAGCCACACCAGCGCTGCATCCTTGACAGCTGGACATGGAGGCCCGCGGTCCCCACATCCACCCTGGCTTGCCCCCAGCTCTGCCACCCCCAGGAGCTCGCACTCCTGCCCTGAGACAGCCCTTTCCCAGCTCTGGAGTCACCTGCTTCTCAGGGATCATCTGCATCTCCACGGGCTCTTCAGAAGGGCTCCAGACATGCTTTTTGCCTAAACTGCTGTGACAGCTGCCAAATTAATCGCCAGACGTCGGATCCAACCTGTACCCCACATGCAGCCAGAGACATCTCCTTAACTGCCAGCCTGACCATGCTGCACCCAGCTGGCAGCCCGCGACGGCCAGGTACCCTTGGGATCTGGCCGAGGGGCTCAGCCTCCTCACTGCCTCCTGCCTGCTCTCTGACCCCACTCCAGCCCCTGCCGGCCTTCGCTGGGGCAGCCGTGGGGTGCTCGGCCCCGTGCTGGGTTCAGCGCTTTGCTCGTATCATCCTAAGAGCCCCAAAGACTTCTCCATGGGGGCTCTGCCTTTGCACTTTCCTCCGCGCCCCACAAATTACAGGGTCAGTCTTGTTCCTGGAGAGAGGTTCTCCCCACTTGGGACTGTGCCCAAGCCAGCTCCTGTCTGGAATATTCTCCTCACCCACCACTACATTCCTCCTGAACTGCCTTCTGCTGGTCTTGGGAGAAATACTTCTCCCTAGAAAACTTTCTCTGTTTCAGTCAGGTATTTCACTGCTCTGACTAAAGGACCCAACCAGAACAACTGTAGAGGAGGAAAGGTTTATTAGGGGCTCACGGTTTCAGAGGTCTCAGTCCATAAGAGGCTGGCTCCATTCCTTGAGGCTCAAGGTCAGGCAGGACATCGTGGCAGAAGAGTATGACAGAGGGAACCAGCTTACATGTTGATCAGAAAACAGAAAGTTCTCCACTTGCAAGATACAAACGTACACCCCCAAGCCACACCCCAGTTCCCAGCTCCTCCAGCCACCCTACCACTTCAGTTACCACTCGGTTAATCCCTATCTGGGGATTAATTCACTGACTGGGTCAAGACTCACAACCCAATCTTTCTCCTCTGAACCCTCCTGCACGTGAGCTTTTGCACAACGCCTCACATGCAAATCATAGCACAGTCCCAGGCTTCCAGAACCCCTGAACCTTAGACCCCATGCCTGAAAGTGATGGCCAGTGTCTGCTACCTGTAAGTTCCTGGTGGGGACCGGGGACTTGGCGCATGGTGCTCAGTAGAGCCAGGCAGTGATATGGGAATTAAGAAGGCGAAGGCTTGGGAGACATCAGTCTGTACTCGGATTCTACCTCCTCTACTTCCTGGCTGCGTAACTGGTCAAGTTACTAAACCACTCTGTGCTTTAGTTCCTGAAGTTGAACTTGAATTTTAGACATAATAACAAATATTTAGCATTTGCAAGGTTGTTCATTGTTTGTTTGAAATTCCAGTAGTGCAGGTTGCTTGCAATCAAGTGAGTCCAGCAGGCTGGAGTGGAGCTCAGCTCCGGCAGGTATCGGTGGGCCACGCTGCTGTCGCTAGCTCCTCGCCAGGCCAGGACACACTCAGGGGGCAGGTGGTGAGGGGAAGGAGCAGGCCCTGGTGAGAATGGAGGGCTGAATGGTGCGTGGGCCTCAGCAGGTTGGAGCAGAGAGCAGGGCTCCATGGTGGGAAGTGGGACCAGCCCCGCTGCCCTGGTAGCACAGCAGGTCTGCCTGGGGTTCACTTCTGCTACACATTTGCCTCAAGGATGGTGCTGTCCAGACTCAGCAGGACGCAGATTGCAGCTGGGCACTGCCCACACACGTGGATGCCCTCCCACAGCCTGACCCCTGTGTGCGCCCCCAGGAAGGGCTGAGCACTCCCAGAGACAGGGCCTGGGCTGTGAGCTCCACCCTGTCCTCCTGCCACCCCTTCCAAGCCATCTGCCACTGCTAGGGTCAGTGGGTGAAGTGCGGGGCCTTCAGAAAGTTCAGATAAGGAAGCAGTTTGGGGGTCTTGTTCTGTTTTTAGTATGAGCCTGCCCCGCGTGTCCTGGTTTGGATCTTAAACATCCCCAAAGGCCTGTGGGCTGTTGGAAGGTGGGAGAGCCCTAGGAGGCAGAGCCCAACAGAGAGAGGGTAGGCTGACGGGGTGCACCCTAGAAGGGGTGCCCCCCTCTCTTTCACTGCCTGTGGCCACAAGGCGAGCAGCTTTCCTTCACCAGGCGCTCTCCACAGGCCCAAAGCAACAGAACCAAGTGACCACGGACCGAAATCTGAACCTGTGGGCCTCTCCTCCTTTTAACTTGATTTTTTCAGGCATTTTGTCACAGCAGTGGAAAGATGATGAGGCACCATTTGGGGCGTGCTGACACTAAACAGCTGTTCGTTGTCTGTATGAGATTCAAATAAACCGGGTGCCCTGTGTCTCCCCGGCAGCCCTGCCCCGTCTTCAGACCCACGTGGCTTCCCCTGCTGGTGTCTCCAGGCGGCTGCAGGAGGGTGGGGCTGGGTTCTGAGGACGGGAAGGTGGAGGGAGACGGAGCGGCGCTGCAGGGACCTCTGCCTGCCCGTGCTGGCTGGAGGTCACTCCTTCTCAGTCCAGGAAAGCTCCTCTCCACAGAGGTGTCCTTCCGTCTCGCTGTCTGAAGAGCCAGCCTCCCTCCCAGGAAGGCTCCCTTCCGGCGGTCCTGACCACTGCCCGTGCTGGACAAGTCACGGATGGGAACGGCCACTGTCCGTCCACAGGCCTGCGCCTCCCCGTCCTGTGCAGCGTTGATGGCGTTGAGTTTCCTCTTCCTCCCGTCAGCTCCGCGAGCCGGACGGCCTCACCGGCTTTCACGGCATGACGGGGTTCCCGGAAGTCACTGCACTTCCCTCACTGATTTTGTGAACCTGGGAACTTCTGGACACCGCGTGATCAGGAGCAGCTTCGTTTCCAACAATCGCACTGTTTTTTTGAATCTTTTTCCTGTGGACCTTTGATATGAGAAGACTTTAGATCACAAATTAACTGAACGTTTTCTTGGAGACGGTCGGTGCACAACTATGTCTGAACCCAAGGCCAATTTTTCCTGGCAGCGAGGCGGCTGGTGTCCAGTGGGAAGGGCTCCCAGGGCTGTCTGCCTCCCAGGACAGCGGCTCTGCAGCACAGGTCACTGAACGGCCACCACGGCGCCGGCTGCTCCCACCCGTGATGCTGGGGAAGCAACAGCTGGAGAAGCTGGGCCAGAGGCAGCGAGGCGGCCTCCTGAGGGCACAGCCTCCTCTCGCCCACCTGCGGCCACACTCATGAGCCTGGCTGCTGCTCCCGAGGAATTTCCACAGACCCGTCCCTAGGGGCTCCCCGCTCCCTTCCCGTCACCCAGGAAAGCTGGTCCTGCCTTCCGGCTGTCTGAAATAAAACCAGGCACATGGCGGCCATCGAAACGGACGAGTTTTATGTTCACATGTATGGGTTTGAAAATGAATTCTACTAAAAAATAGATTCAGATCAAACTGAAGATTAGTTAAGTTTTATTGTGCAAGCAACAACAACAACAAAAAAAAACAGTTCACAAATCAGGGAGACCTCAAGCAGAAACTCACCAAGAGGCCCAGAGTCTGGGCACCACCCACAGGCCGCTGGAGAGGAGCCAGCCGGTGACCATCTCCCCGGGCGCCACCCCTGCTCAGCCCAGGGCAGACAGCTCAGGCACAGCTGAGCACAGACTCGGTTCACCTACGGTTCAAGCCGGCCTCCCCGGGGACTCAGCCAGACAGTTTCCTAACACCATCCATGGAGGGTTCTTTGAGCATGTTTGTTGTTTGAGGTTTTTTTGTAAATTCCCCAAGTGAAGGATATCGTCCTATTTTAGTGAAAGTGACGTTAACGGGAAAGTCTGATCTGCGTGCGGATGGACTCTCGCGAGTGGTACATGCACCATTTCCCTGAGGTAAACTCGGACCCAGCAGCCCTCCTGGGGAGGTGACGAGTGTTTGCCAGCTCTCTGCTTGGGACTGGTCGGGCAGAGTTGGGAGAAGAGGCCTGGGTGGCCCGGCTTCCAGTCTGCATCCAGCAGGCCGTCTCTGGCTTGGCAGCAGCCGGGCTCCCGTGGGACGACAGATCACCTGCTGCTATTGTGCTTAGGGTCCTGGCAATGTCTGCCATTTGAAAGCAAATCCAGAGAGAGGGCCCGTCCCTAAAGGATGTTCTGTGCCTTGGTTCCATCTGCGTTTTCTTCCAGATCATTGCGAAAGCCGACCTGCAGGATGCCTTACAGACACTAGAACAGCTCCTCCTTCGACCTAGTGTGATCCGCAGGACACCTTCGCAGAAACAGTCCTGCTGCTGGCGACTGCTGGTGGGCCCGCAGGTCAGGACCCCGGAGGCAGCGCAAAGCCCTGGGATGAAGCTGCACCTGCACACAGCTGGTCCTCGTCAGGGAGTCCAGCCGCAGGCTGGAGGACTCCTCCAGGTGCTCTCGTGGAGTCTGCACTGGGCACTGCAGTGGTCTGCAGATGTCCCCTTCACAGCTTTGCAGACAAAAGTGACCTGCTTGTGCCCACTCAGGCAGAAAGGCCAGATGTCATGGGGCACTCTTCCTGGCCCTGGAGTCCTATGAGGGTGGCCTGAGTCCAGGGTTGGCCGTGACCACTCTTCCCGTTGTACCTGGACAACTAACATCAAACCAACACCCGCAGGTCCTCAAACTTTTCCAGAATTCTGGGGTCGGAATCCTGCATCTGTGCCTCAGATGGAGCGAACAGCATGGACCACTAGGCCTCGCCCTTTCCCGAGAGTTAACCACAGTGCCTCGCACGGTGGCAGCTGTCTGCACAGCCTTGCCGCTCACAGCACTTGGGGAGCTCGCTAATTACCTGTCTGAATAGGATGCTGGCACCCCAGAAGGCTTAACCACTCACTCGAGGTTGGAAAGCAAAACACTAGTGGTAGTTGTGTTCAATTCAGAACTCGCTGAGCCCGAAGACCCTGCCTTACAAGGCGCCTTTTCAATAGAGGGATGGTTGTTCGTGGAGGACTAAAACGCCATTACCAAGTGGGTGACCGTGGACTGTGCTCACAGAGGTGGCCTCTGGCGGGGAGTCACAGGGACCTGTGTGAAGCAGGCTGCCTGCAATTCGGCAACACACCTGGGGACCCTTGACCTCAGCCATCACCCGGAGCTCAGCTCTGTGTCCCGGAAGCCAGCTGGACATTGGAAACACACTGGGCCCATTGTTTGTAAAACCATGTTATAACAGTTAAAAACAGTTTAAAAGGAGCGGAGCGTGTGTCTCCTCAGACCACTCGCCAGTTCTGACAACGGTCTGGTGGCATCCCAGCTCAGCCTGTGCAGCGGGTCCCACCAGAGACCCAACGCCCCTTACTTTTCCTTCCCTATCATCCAGAGATGCCCGAGAAACCCTCAAGTTCATTTATTCGTGAAGGAACGTGTACACTCTGCACACTGAGCGTCCTGCCGGGGGGCCTCGCAAACCCTGCCCCAGGTCCTCGGGCCCTCGACGCTCACCTGGCTCCCCGCACATCCTCCCTCTCCCGTCCCACCCCCTCATGACGCGGCTGCCCTGACCCACAGGAGGGACCCGAGAACTATTAATTGACAACATCACATGAAACTGCTGGCATGACAGACTGTCCCGCAGAGACCGCCGTTGTCCTCCTCTTGTCCCACAGGAGCATCTCTTTGATGCTGCTGCCTGGGTCTCTGCATTACAGGAAATCGATGGCTCACCCGCCGGGCCAGGTGGTTCAATTAGACGGGATCTCCTTCGGAAGGGGGCAGCGCTTGCTCAGAGCGATCCTGATCTTCAGCAGCCTGACTTCTGAGGAGAAGAGCAGACCTCTACAGCCCAGCCGCAGAGTGTGGAATTTCCTCCGGAAGGCAAACCCTCGCGGAGTTTTTGAGCCACTGAACGTGCTCAAATATGAAGCTCAGCCTTGGCTGCAGCAATTCCTCTCGGTAGCTGCAAGAAGCTTCCCGTGCAAGAAGCTCTCGAGTGGGGGTCCGAGCCTCAGGCGGCGAGCGCAGAGCTGTAACTGTGTCTCTCACCACCTGAGCATCTTCCAGCTCGTGCCTCCCTTCCCAGGACATGACGGCATCTGTCAGTTCAAGGTGAGCTTTTTCCTTTCCATTTAACGTTCAGTCTCTTCAGCTGATCTGCAGAAACGACTCAAGATTCCGCTTGATCTGACTAGAGATTGCTGCCTTTTCCTCGAGATGCCTGGGTCCCGGCTCCACCCTGTGCCTTGGGGGTCACAGTGCGTGCCCTTGCTGGCCCTTGCTGCAGCCACCCCACCTGCAGCCACCCCACCTCCTCCTCAAGCCCCGAGGGTTCTGTGGGTCCCTCTAGCTGTTCTGGGGCCCCTCGCCTCCTTCTGGTGGCACAGGAGACACCCAGACACTCCAGGACTGAGGGCGGTGAGCTGGTGCCATCGAGCTGTGGCAGGCCCTCCAGCCAGGCCTCCCTGCTGGCCTCCAGAGGGACCCAGGTCCAGCTAGTCACAGCGCCCACATGGTAGGCAGCACGAGCTGCCCACCCGGAAGAGACACGCTCCTTCCAGCTGAAAGCTGTCCCACCTCTGTGGGACTGGTCACCCTCGCGGCTTCGGGGATCACGCTTTGAAGCCCCACACGTGATTTTCCCTGCACACATGTTCTTTCAGAACTAGTCCCAGCCCATCTGAAACCCCAGTCTCAAACACGAATCAGAAGCGTGTGTTAGGAGGGGACAGGAAGCTGACCGCGGACAGCTTCGGGTCTGTGACGAGGAGCAGGGAGCACTTCTCACCACCCTGACTGCGGAGGGGACAGGAGAGCCTGCCACACAGCAGAGCTCGGTCCTCCGCAAGCCCACCTTCTAGCCGATGAAACAGACAGCAAACAGGACAGCAGTGGGCTCCGTCGGGAAAGGGGACAGGTGGGGAGTGGGTTAGAGGCACTGGTTGGAGAAATGGCCTCCGCCAGGGGACCCTGCCCAAAATCGGAGGGAGGCTTCGTGAGGACGGGCACAGGTGCTGAGGAAGCATGGCTGGGAGCACACAGCCCCGGGGGCACTCCCAGAACGGCAGGAGGGCAGAGGACTGGAGGGAGGGGGTGCGGTCAGCAAGGGGCAGGGTCCACATCACAGAGGTGGAGGACCATAGCCGGGAGACGGGGCAGGGACTGAACAGACCTGTGTCCACTCTACGGGAGCCCCAGAGAGAGGGGGGCTGGGCCAGGTGAAAGGTCAAGTGCAGGTGGGGAGCAGAGGCCAGGTGGACCTGGTCTAGGCCACAGTGAATTGGGTTTGCCAGTGGAGTTGACCCAGGCTGTGGGCAAAGGAGGCTGCCGAGGGGCCCCTGCACTTCAGCCCGACACACATACGCACACACACTGGCCAAGTCGTGGGGAAGTGCACGGCCCTAGAGCCACACAGGGAGAACTGGCCGGGAGAGTGACCAGGCCAGGTGCTAGGCCTGCCAGTCCTCCGTTTGCAGGTATATACGGAGACACTGGTACCATCTTGCAGAAAGGGTTACCATAGACTTAAAGAGAAAGGCTCAGAAGAACCTGAGTAGGTCTCAGGAGATTTGCGTTTATAGCCATACACATGTGTCTGCACACACACACATACACACACACACACACACACACACACACACACACAATGCATTCTCAAAAAATCCAGGGTCCAGAGGAGCCTGGACTGGCCATCGGAAGCCTCTGTGAGCAGCTGGCCTCACTGCAGCTACGGTAGCTCGTGCAGCTGGAGGTCCGGATGCAGAGAGAACTGATTGCCCAATTCATGAGGAAAGACAGCACGAGGGATCGATCGATAACAGTGGAGCACTGTGGCCAAGAGGGAGAACAGCAATCAGCCTGGTGCTGCTGTCCCAGCAGGGCGGACACGGGCCTCAGCCGGCAGAGAGGAGGAGACTTCCTCACCAGGCGACATCCACCTGTGCTCCCTGGGCCGTCTGTGGTCTCCAGGAGGACAGGCTGGGGACTAAACAGGAGTGTGTTCCAGCTAATCCAAAGAGCCCGGTAGAAAGGCAGAGCTGTGGTCTCGATGGGATCCCAGGGCCGACAGGTGAGGCCGCCCCATCTTTACGCCAGCCAACCCCAGGGAGCAGAGGCTCTGAGCCATAGCTCCCTCCAGGTCTGGCCAAGGCGAAGGTTGACAAGCCGGCACGACCTCACGCACAGTCTCCCTGCCACTCCCCAACTCTCCTGCTGATGCCCCAGGTTTTCGTTTGGAGTTTTTTGCTTAGTATTTTAATTGCTTATATTATGGCATGACTTATAGTCAATTAAAATCACTCATTATAAGTGTGTAATTTGAGGAGTTCTGTCCATAGTTGCTGGTCACCACCACACTCAGGGCAGAGAACAGCTGGTCCAAGACTCCCCTCCCTGCCACCTTGGCCGTGACTGCTTGACCCCGGCCCCAGCCAGGCAGCCCTGCTTTCTGCCACAGTTGTTTTCCTCCTCCAGGGCTCCGTGTAACTGGGTACTCCAGGGGGTCGTCATGTGCTCGTGGCTTGTGCCACTGGGCATGACGTTACTGGAGTCCCCTGCGGGGTATGCCCCGACCTGCTCCTTTCATTGCTGAGGCTATTCCTCTGTTGGTGGTGTCTGTGCACGCCCACTGTGGCACCAGGTGCACGTACCCTGCTGCTACCTGCCATCGAGACCCCTTCCCCTTTCAGTTGAGGGTCACCTGTGGTGAGCACCTGCCAGCTGTGCCTGTGTGCACGCAGTGCTGAGTCCTGGGTTCTGCCCCCGCGTCTGTCTACCTACGCCAGCCCTGTCTGGTGGCTTCACGTCTGGAACTTGAAACCAGGTGGGATGAGGCCTTGAACTTCCTCCTAGTGTGTTTAAAAATAGTGTGAACCCTTTGCATTTCCTTAGAAGCTTTAGGAAATGAAGACTGTTTGCACTTTAACTGGCTCTGTGGATCTGCAGATCAATTTGGGAAGAGCAAGCACCTTAGCAATATTCAGCCTCCTGTGAGAGGAATTTGGTATTTGTTTCTACTTGTTTTTTTTTAAAGAGCATTTGCAGTTTTCAGCCTGAACCTTGTATGTATGTTGGTGGGTATGTTGATGTTTCATGTAAACATCACTTTACTCATTTTTATTTCATTTTTGTATCCTCTTCTAAATAGAATCTCTAAAGTCTAATTTTAAATTACTCCTATATAAAATATAAAAAGCACAGTTCATTTTTTTACAAAACCCAGTATCCTGTGACCTTGTTAGAATTAATTGTTAACACCTTTTTTGGTAGCTGCATTAGGATATTAAAAATAATCATATACTACCTGGTTAAAAAGACTTTACTCCTTGGTTTCCAAATAAGATGACTAGTTTTTAATTTTTTTTATCATGTCTTATTGCACTGGAGATGTGGGCTGGGAAGCAGACTTTCACAATTCAATATGATATTTTCTACGGATGTTTATAGATAGTGTTAATCAGGTCAAGGAAGTTCCCTTCTAAGTTTCTGAGAATTTCATTTTTTGCTTTGTCAAAAATGGATATTGAATCTTTTCAAATACCTGTTCTCCATCTATTAAGATAATCACACAGTTTTCATTTTTACTCTGTTGTTATGGTGAATTGTCTTGATTGATTTTTCCATGTTAAGCCATTCTTCCAGTAGTAGATAAAGTTCACTTGATCATGCTGAGCTGTTTTTTTTTTTTTTTTTGGAAAAAGTGCTAGATTCGACTTGCTATTATTTTTTGAGAATTTTTACATGTGTGTTCATGGAGCACATTGGCTAGTAGTTTTATTTATAATGTATTACTCTGATTTTGGTATCAGGATAACATCAGTCTCACGAATTGACTTGAAATATATTCCTTCCCCTTATTTTTTCTTATTTTTCTTGAACTTTCTTCTTTGACATTCACACACATGAATAATGTCTAATTTCCAAAAATCTGGCTATTTTTCAAGAGATTTCAGCCATTGATTTTGTGTATAATTTGCTCATACTCAGAAAATATGCTCTTTGCTTTTTTCATCCTCTCAAATTTATTGAGACGTTTATGGCCCAGAATATGGTTTGTCTTCATGATGTGCTGGAGGGGACGCACACTGGTTCACAAGTGCCAGCCCCACACATCTGTTCCTACTGCGGGTGGAGCGGCACCACATCCGTCCCTTGAAATTGGCCACAGCGGAAATACTCGCAGCACAGAATCAGGAGCATCCAGGGTAGCCTTGGCCAGCCAGTCGCCCCACCAGCCCCACCAGCCCGCAGCCGAGCGGCTCTCCACACACCGGTGATGCTGAGTGCGCCTGTCCCTTGACGGGTTCTGTGCCTCTGCACAGCCTGTCCAGGCCTCCCCTCCAGCCCCCAGCATGGAATCCTTCCTCCTGCTGTTCTTCCCTCACTTTGAGAGCGTGGCCTAGAAGGGGTGGGCTGCCCCACAGAGAGTGGGCTGGCCCCCTGGAGTGTGGTATCGCCCCCGTATGTGGCATCAATTCGGGGGACCCCTCATCCCCTCGGTGTGGATGTGCCTCACTCGTAGAATGCAGCTGCCTTCGCTGTCCCCATCCGCTTTCCATCCTGGGACCCTCACTTTGGATTCCATTTTTCTGATTTGCATGTGGTAAAGTTCACTGTTTGCAGTTCACGGAGCTCTGGGTTTTGAAATGCTCGCAGGGTGTTTACCATTTTTATGTTCTCCATTCTTTACGGAGTATCCAGCTTTCTATCTAGTGGCAGTTCCCTTCAGACCAAATAATTCATGTCAGCACTTCTGAAAGCAAAGGTTGCCTGGCAGCAAACTCTTTGAGCTTTCCCTTACCAAAAACGTCTTTATTTAATGTTCCCACCGAGCGCGGAGCCCTGGTGCAGCGAGTGTTCCGAGCGGCAGGCGCAGCGTTTTGTTTTCCTTGCGGCTCTTCGCAGGTGCCCTCCCTCCCTCGCCCCGCGTGGTTTCTGACGAGAAGCCAGCCATTAATTGCATCGCAGTTACCTTGAAAGTAATATGTCATTTTTCTCCTTCTGCTGTCAAGATTTGCTTGTTACACCCGGTTTTCAGCAGTTAGATGACAATGCGTTTCAGCCTGGGCTTCTTTGTGTGTTTTATTTCCTGATGTCCATTTAGCATCTTTCTGTTTTATGTCAGATGCGGAATATGTTTAGACGTTGTATCTTCAAACCGTTTTCTGTGCTGTCCTCTGTTCTTTCCTCCTGGCAATCCAATTACATGTATATTAAACCTTTTGATAGAATCTAACCAACCACTTAGGCTCCATATTTTAAAAAGATACAAACCCCTGCTTTCTCTGCTCTTCCCCAGGACCATTTCCATGACTGCCCTTTCCACTTAGCGATCATACTATTTCACAAATATTTTCACCACGAATTTAATTATTTAGTCTAGGAATTTTCACTTTTCTCTATCAAGACTTTGTATTTGTCTCAGAGATTTTCTTTAATTAAAAACATGGCCATGAGAGTGGAAAACTCAGGGGCAGTCTGGAGGGGCACCGTTGTGAGTTCCGCTTCAGCAGCTCCACCCCTTTCCCTCGGAAGGCCACAGAAGACGCCCAGCAGCCTTCCTCAGGGAAGGGGAGCATCCATTTAAAACACGACCAGACCTCTAGCACAAGGTCTCCCTTCAGGGGAAGTCTCTGCCAGAGTGCAACGCTGAACAACCCAGGGTGGAAAAATCCTCAACTCAGGCTCCAGGACCTGAGCCTTACTACCTCATCAGCGGGGCTCCTGCAGGAAAGCGGGATTCCAGCTAGCGGGGCTGCAAGACTGAGACCCCATTTAAGAAATCCTAGGGAAACCCACAGACAATGGGGCAGACAAGAGCAAGAGCACTAGAGGACATTTCGGCCTCTGGCACTGACAGCTGCAGCAGACAGGAAACAACCTGACTCCCAGCCAGATGGACTCAGAACCCACGCTGCAGGGTTATCTCCTCAGCTCCCTTCACCCAGGCTTTCTGACTTTCAGCCCCCCAAATGCAAGGCTTCCTAATAGGCCAAAAGTGCAGGCCAAAGAGACAAACCGAGCATCAGAGGCAGACTCCATTATGGCTGAGATTCGGAATGAGCAGACAGGGAACGCAAAGTAACTTTGAGTGACACAGGAAAAGCAGACGGGAGTGAGAGCAGAGTGACGGGAAGGATCAAAAGGACGTGCTGGAAATCAAAAGCAATAGAGCGCAGCAAAGAAGCCTTTGAGAGCCATCCATGGCCTGGGACCTGAGGTCCACCAAGTCTGAGGATGTGTCAGTAGAAACTTCCAAAACTGAAACACAAAGAGAACAAACAATGAAAAAGATGAACTAAAATGACCAGAAACCGTGGAACAATAGCAAAATGTAGAACATTTGCAGCTTGAGAGTATGAGAAGGTAAGAAAAAACAGGAGAAATATTTAAATAAGAAGAACTGATAATTTTCTAAAATTAATAATAGATGCCAACCACAGATCCAGGAAGCTCAGGAATATCGGTCAAGATAAATACCAAAAAAACTATACTTTGGCACATTGTATTCTAACTCCAGAGAAACACATATGAAGAAGAAATATGGAAGAAGTCAACAGGAGAAACCAACCTATAGAAGAACAAGGATAAGAACTCACCAGACTTCTCCTCCAGCCCCATGTCAACAAGGAGGGCGTGGAGCAAATGTTCAGTGCTGAAAGAGCAGAATGTCAACGTGGAAATTCTGGATCCAGGGAGATCATCCTCCAGAAGGGAAGAAGAAACAGATTCACCCAGACAAATAGCAAACCAAGGAATTCATGGCCAGTGGCCTACTTTGTGGGAAATATTAAAAGAAGTTCTTCAAAGAGAAAGAAGATTATGTAGACCAGAAAATCTGACCCACAACAGAAAAGCAGAGCATTAGAGAAGGAGTAAGTGAAGATAAAATGTATGTGTTTTACTATTGAGTATAGTCATGATAAACTCTTAAAATACAGTTTTAACATTTTGTGCATGCTGGGTTCTGGCTAAGTTTCTTGTCTTTTCTTCTTTCTTGAGAAAGCATTTCATCTTTCTGGTTTTCCATGTGATATAATTTTGGACTGTATTTTGGAAATTATGAGTATAAAATGTTGACATTCTGGATTTTGTCATCCCCCTTCTCCCCTCCAAAATAAAGGTTTTTAATCTTACCAGGTAATTTCCATGACTGGGTTTGAACTTTAAACTCTTTTTGGGAGATGATTCAATGCAGCTACTTTGCTTCAAGCTGAGTTTACATAGCTGAACATGTACACTTTGGGTCAGTCAGAGGTGTGACTAGACAGAGGTGGGGACCCCTCTCTACCCCTTCCTCCAAAATTCCTCTACTCTCTGAAGTGTGTGCTGCTTCTCAGCTTGATTTCTCTGATCCCCTGGGTCAGCGGGCTTACGGCTTTTCCATGGGAGGTGGGCTGCCCCTGTGCATGCTGTGTTGCTGCATAGGGTCCAGGTCAATCCCGAGGGGTGGAGGGATGGGAACTCGCTTCATAACCAACCTTTGCTCCTTCAGTCATGCTGCTCACCCACCAGAGCAATCTCCTTTCATGGAGAGAACTTCCTGTGGAGGGCACTGAATTACAGTGGTTTCCTGAAAGGGATGCTGATTCTGGGGCCCTACTCCCTCATACTCAGAAGTAGGGTCCCCTCATTGAAGGACGTTCTGGGCAAGACATTTCCCTTCGTGTTTGAGTGTCTTCCACCTTCCTCCAGCTCCCACGGTTTCAGAGGCAAGGTGAGCCGTCAGTCTCATCTTTGTTCCTCATCTGCAATCATGTGATGAGCTTCTGTGCTCCTCTTGTATCAAATGCTCTTAACACTCTTCTTTCTAGCATTGCAATTAATAGGTGACCTGGCATAGCTTTCTTTATTATTATTTTTTTCTGCTGAAGATGGGTTGATTTTCTTGAATCTGTCAGTTTATAGTTTTCATCAAACTTCAAAAAATTTCTCAGCTATCATTTCTTCACATGATTTTTCTGAAACCCTTCCCTCTGCTCTGCATGAAATGATTGCACTTACTTTAGACCACTTGATGTTCTTTTGTGGGTTCTGATGCTCTGTTTATTTCTCCCTCTGTGATTAATTTTGTTTGACTTCTACCATTACAGAGGCATCCTTCAGTATCTGTGGGGGATTGGTTCCAGGACTCCCCACAGGTGTCAAAGTCTGTGAATGCTCGAGTTCCCTGTATAAAATATCATAGTGTCAGCATGACCTATCCACATCCTCCCATACAATTTAAACCATCTCTAAACTACTCATAATATCTAATACAATGTAAATGCCGTGCAAACAGTTGTCATGCTGAATTTTTCAAGAAAAATATTTGTACATGCTCAGTACACATGCATTTTTTAAAAATATTTTTGATCCACAGTAGTTTGAATCCATGGATGCTGAACCTGTGCATACAGAGTCAACCACATTTTCAGGTTCACTATTCTTTTAGTGTGCTTGGGGGACTGTTTCAAAGTTTATATCCACAATCCCATAATCTCTGTCATTTCTTGGCATGGTTACTGAGTTTTATCCTCCTGGTGGGTTTTGTTTCCATGCCTATTTGTATCACTGATACTTTAACTGAATGCCAGTCATTGGGAATGAGTCGTTGGGTGCTGCATGGATTTACTTGCAGTCTGACTGGTTCTTCTGAGGTATGTCGGGAGATATTTTGCAGAGGGTCCAGAGCCGACTTTCATCTAGGGCAGCGTATCCTTACTTCTAAGGCTGTATCCTACTGAGGACTCTTCCCAACACCCCACCTTTCCGTCATCTTTCCAGTCATGCTGGTGGGAACACATTTCCAATGCCATGTGAGTCCTAGGAATATTTGTGCTTGTTTTCCAGTGGGTTTGTTTTTTCAACCCTGTGGGGATTTACCTGCAGGAGATTTACCCACACTCACAGATTAACCTTGAGTCACAGTTTTGAGTGGTCCCTGCAGATCTCCAGAACTCTCCAGTAGTCTGCATTGCAAATTTTAGTAGTCAGGGCCCCTCAAAGCTGTCATCTGTCTTCTCAACTCATCAGAATGGCCAACTGAACTGTGCAATTGTGTAGATAGTCTAGTGTGTTCCCATCCCTCTAGGTAGCTTTTGTCCCTGTGCTGACTATTGTTTAGGTTGGAAATGGTTGTTTCACATACCTTCCTTCATTTTCCAGTCCTTCAAGGCAAGAAGCTCCTGAACAGGTGCAGCCGTGCTCAGGAGGTTGCTTTTGCAGTGAGCAAGGCAGAGCAGCAAGTCAAAGCACCTTCTGTGTTCATTGCCTCGGGCAGTGTGGTAAGTGCCATGACGGTGCTGGGTCACTGGTCAAAGGGAGATGAAACCAAGAAGTGCAGGCAGGCTGTGTTGGATGGAATTGGAGTTATAAGCATGAACTCATGGCTTTAAATACAGACATGGGTAAGGCAGAAAGACAGACAGACACACAACTGTGCATGCTTCCTTATTTTGTTTGTTGAGACAACTGGAATCGAAGGCACTGTGTTGTTACAGAGCACATGCTGGCATAGACCTTGGCTTTTAAATACTGCCTCCACTAGAAGAGAAAGTGACAGAGTGACTGATTCCTGGCTGGGTCAGGGAAATAAGGGAATAAAGACAATATGACCAAAACAACGGCGTGTGTGCCAAAGCACAGAGGGAGAAGGCTAGAGGGATCTGTGTCAGTCATCTTCCCCTTGCCAAAATATCTGAGGAAAATCACAACTTCGGAGGTTGCAGTCCATGGCAGGCTGACTCCATTGCTTTGGGCCTGGGGTGAGGCAAACCTCATGGCAGAAGGGTGTGGCAGCGGAAATCTGCTCAGCTCATGGCAGCCAGAAGCAGAGAGAGAGTGAAGGGGCTGGCGGCAAGACTTAGTCCCCAACAGCACACTCCAATAACCCACTTCCTCCAACTAGGCCCACCTCTGATAGTTCCCCCTCCTCCCAATAATACCAGAAAATTATGAAGCAATCAATGACTTGATCCATTAGTGAGCTCAGAGGCTTCATAGTTCAGTCTCTTTCCCCAAAGTCCCACCTCTGAACACCACTATGTTGGGGACCAAGGCTTCAGCACATGAGCCTCTGGGGACATTCTAGTTCTGCACTATGACAGACTCTCACTGATCAAAGATGAAGCAATTTGAGCATCATAGGCAATTATAATACTAAAGCAATTTAACCCACCTAATAAAAGTAGATTGAATTATAAAAAATAATCTGTTGATATCATTATATCAGCAATTTACATTAGTACAGACTTATAAATTCTTTTTTTTTTAGATTCTTAATAAAATAAGTAGAGATGGTAATAAAATTAATAAGGCAAAATACTAAAAAATTGGTGAATCTGGGTAAAGAGGAGACAGGAGCACTCTGTACTATTCCTGCAAAACTTTTTTAAATTTGAAATCATCTCAAAATAAAGCATTAAAAACACGTAGGTCCCTGAAATCAAGTCTCACTAACTAAACTCACCAAAGGGAATACTCTCGGCCCCCAGGCTCTGGGACACGGTGTGTCAGTGGGCCTGACACACTCCTGTCTTTCATTGACTCAGTTCCCTTCCCAAATGGGCAGTGCCTGATCCCCACAGTGCTGGTAGCAGGTGAGGACCTGGGCATCTATGATGTGGTCTCCCTGGAGGGGATCTGACCAGGAGTTCACACGAGGACACCCTGTGCAGCATTAAGATGTGGCTATCACCTACCATGGATCCGAGCTTGGAAATGCACCACGATTTCCTTAAAACTCTCTGTGGTAGGGCATGGAGCATGCTTCTCCAAGCTCTCAAGGGGGCTCTTGGTAAGGACATCTTCCTACTGTGCGCCTGGCTCTGCCTTCTGCCTCCACAGGCTCCTGAGAGCACTTACCAGGTGTTGTAAGCAGACCTGCGGGTCACTCAGCACTCCAGCTGCACCTCCCCTGTTTCTGACTCTTCCTTAAACACAGGACTAACTCTGCCAGTTGCCGCAGGACTTGTAAATGCAGCTTTTTGATATTGTCAACCTCAAGCTGAGTGTGTTGTCCTTGAAGGCAGCCACAGCTTTGATCCTGGGTCCCGCTGAAAACCCAGACATTTCATGTGCAGAGTCAGGCAAGGGCTGGGGCGCTCTGGGGCAGGCCACCTGTGTGCAGGGGCATCCGTCTGCATGGCCTTGGGGCAGAGGAGAGCTACGGGAACTCAGGAACCCACAACACTCTTGAAAGGCCAGTTTGCCCCTCAGGGAAACAGATCCTTTCATAGCTCTGCAGAGAAAATCTGAAACTTCTGGAAAGAACAAGGGCCTGGATGAAAGCAGGGCAGGACCAAATGGGGTCTGCCATGGTGGCAGCTGGTTCCTGGGGGTGCTCAGAGCCCATGCTGCACGGTGGGTGAGCCTGGGGGTGCTCAGAGCCCAGGCTGCACAATGGGTGATCCTGGGGGTGCTCAGAGCCCAGGCTGCACGGTGGGTGACCTGGGGGTGCTCAGAGCCCAGGCTGCACGGTGGGTGACCTGGGGGTGCTCAGAGCCCAGGCTGCACAGTGGGTGATCCTGGGGGTGCTCAGAGCCCAGGCTGCACGGTGGGTGAGCCCAGGAGGACAGGGAGGCTGAGGTTAGAGGCCTCAGGCTTAGACCTGAGAATAGGGACACTCCACAGCAAGTGCGACTGGGCAGCACTGTGTGGGGTGATCTCCCCACCTGTCCATCTCGCCCCAATCCAAGGTGCATGTGTGTGCAGGTATGTATACACCCGCCTCCGTCCATATAAATACAGATGTGTGTGTGTGTAACAGAGTGCTGACACGGAAGCCCTGCACTTATGGATGTAACACACCTATACAGGCAGGCGTTTACATATGTGTAATTAGAAGCACACACATGTGTGCAGCTGTGCACCCACACAGGTATACATGATCAGACCTCCTCACGCATGTGTCAGACTAATGTCAGTGGCTCCCCAAAGCCATTGCAAGGGAGGGATGAACTCTCTCATCCAACGCACAACTGCAGAGTCACCTCCAGGTTCCCAGTCTGCAGAAGGGGCTCGGAGACAGACGCCTCGCTAGTGATTTCACAGCCCATGGTTGACAGCTCTCTTCCTCCCCCAGATTAATGGTGTTTTAATGAGCAAACCAGCAGAGAATGCCGTGGTCTCCCCTTTGTAGGCAAAGGAAGGGTGGGCCGCAGCCTAAGTTCATACAAACAAATCGAAGCCTTTGGCTCTGTTCGCTGCTCCAAAGCTTGGCTTTTAAGATCCTTCTCTTCAGCCTCCATCAATCCCTGGAAAATCCACATTTGGTGCTGTTTTTCCCGAGATAATAAATGAGGGTGTCCAGCCCTTGACTCCCCAGGCCAGAAGAGAGACCCTGCAGAGGCGTGGAAGCCACGGTGGTGACTCAGCAACCAGCTGCTCTGGGCAGCCCTCGGCCTGCACTGCAGACTGTGTTCCATAAATATTTAACATTTCAGCTATGTTTTCTTAAACCAAAAAATTGACCCTTATTCAAAGTAATCGTATGAGCGATCAGTATTTGCACTGCCTGGGGACACAGGAAATTTGCATCTGGCTTATCTGAGCCCAAATTAAACATTTATATATTTTATTCACATTTTTTGTCATTAGGCCCAACTTACTGTGGCTTTCTGCATTTGGATGCATGCAGAAAAATGCTTCCTCTTTGAAACAAAATCACCCATGAAAACTGTGCTTGTTCTAGAAATGGCAGTGTGGCCCTTCCAGGTCCTCCAAAGGGCTGCTCAAGCCGGGGAGAGTTTGGGGGGCACGCTGGTCCCCACGGGGAGCCCACACCCAAGGGAGCTCCCACACCAACCCAAGCTCTGGTTCTGGCATGAGTTAATTCCTAAGGCAGTGAACGACTGTGTATCCAGACTACATTTTCCCTTTTCTAGGGAAAGGAAGAAGGCGAGGGGCCAGAGGCACAGGAGGGGCAGGAACCATGGGCAGAGCTGGCAGATGGAGGTGCAGGCCAAGAGGAGCCAGGCCCAGGGCCAGTTCAGATCCTCTATAAGAGCAGGAGCTTGAGCTGCTTGGTCATTTCCAGCCTGGCACAGAAGTAAGCCCCTCGACGAGGTGCCAGCGGCCAGCGGCCTGCACCGGGGTGGGCTGCCCTTGGGGCCGTCTCACATTCGGAGTCTCAGTTCCCAGGAGAGCGGGTCTGATCCCTCCCGTTCAGTGCGGCCCCTAACTCCACTTAGCAACGCCCTTAGGTTCTGCGTGAGGGTCTTGGCAGGTTTCCCTGCGAAACGTCCTGATCAGTCACTCACCTGCCTGGGTTTTATTTTCATTTCATGACTTTTTAAAAATGTACTTTAAAACATCTCGACTGAATGAATCCTGATAAAGCCAATCTACGCGGGCACTGCGTCAGCACCTCACCAGAATCCCCGCCAGCATCCCCGCCCGTGCTGCCTGCCCCTCCATCAACCCTGCTCTCCGCCCTACTGTGTATCCATGCTGGCGCTCAGGGTCCTTGGGCGCCAGCCTTTGTCTGCAGCACCACCTACATGCTCACCGCCAGGCTCGGGAGCTCAGCTGCACGTCCATCATTCACTGGCGTGAGTGCACCTGTCCTCCACGGGAGCCTTTGTCCGCTTCTCACACGACATTACGCCATGAGATTCACACGTGCCGGGTCCCTGCCGTGGTTCCTCAGTACTGACCCATCTTCATCTACGTTTGCAGGTTGTGGCTACTGCAATGACGCCGTGCTGGGCATCCGTACCTGTGTTTCCAAGAGCAGGTGAGCGCGGCGTGCCTGGGAACACACCTACAGCAGATCTGCTGGGTCTGGCAGCTCACGGTCCACCCAGGGATGCGCTCACTTCTAAGCACACAGTGCGTTCCCGCAGCCCCGCGTCCCTGCCAACACAACCGTGTCCCATCTTTCAAGGCCTCGCCACTGGCCACTGTTGTTCCACGTGGTTTCAACCTGCATTTCCCTGGTCCCTTGTGAGGTAGAGCGCAGTCTGCTTCTCAGCCACTTCATCCTGTCCCGCTTCTTCCTAGGTGGCGCCATGCACGTTTCCTGAGGCCCAGCCTGCCTCCCTTCACAGTGCCCACTCCGCAGGGTGTCCTTGCTGACACCCAGCCACAGCACAGGCGGGGATGTTTGGGCTCGCTCTTCTGCAGCGTTTGGGTACAGGTCCATCCTTGTGCCTGAAACACCTTGCCTCAACGACTCCAGCTTGATATTTGGAAACTCAAGGGCTTCTGTCTTGCAGGGCCTCCTGGAGGTGCCCAATGGAGGGCGGAGGCCTAGGACCCCTGTGACAGCAGGTGGCGACACAGCCCCCTCCAGGCTGCATGGAGGAGCTACCATCTTGTTCCACCACCACCGCCAAGCCCCAGCACAGTGCGTCTGGCACCACACCCCTGCGCTCCCCGCCCTGCGCACCTCCTGCACCACAATCGTGCCAGGCCTCCTTCCGTGTGCAGGGCCTGTCCCACCTCACGTGGAGGACAGCTAGGCAGGGCGGTGGCTGGTTTCCCTCCGAGTCCCCAGCCCCTTTCTTTTGTTCTTGGTCAGTTGTTTGAGAGGCTGGCTGCTTTTCATGTGCCTTTCAGAGATTCTGTGTCTCATTTCAAGCTTCCTAAAAACGTGTCGAGGTGTAACTGTTTTATATGGGTAGTGTTTGAGGTCTGTAGATTAACGTCACAAAATTCTGGAGAAAGCTCAGGTGGTCATCCTTACAAATGTCGCTTTGGTCCATTATGAGGGGAGCAGGCAAAGCCAGGAGTGTCTGGTCCCTGTCTGTGGTCAGGGGGCCTCAGCTCAGCAGGCCAATTGTCCACTGCTTTTACCCTTTTTCTGCGTGTTGGGTTCTCGCGGATGGCAGGTCAGTTCTGGAGGGCTCGTCACTCACACATCCACGTTTGCTACTCATCTCACACTGTCCAGCCAGCTGCTAAGCTGGTCCACTGCCTTTTTAATTTTCATTATTATATTTTCATCTCCAGTCTTTCTATTTGGTTCCATTGTAACTCTGCTGTCAGTTGTTACATTTTCCAGCTGTTACAGTTTAGATCTGAGGTATCCCCCAAAATTCATACCCAGACAAAGCAAGAAGGTAGAGAACTGCAATGACTGGGTTCTCAGACGCTCGGGCTAATCGGTGAATTGTTCCCCGAGAGCGCGTACCTGATGGTGACGGAAGGCAGGGGTGTGGCTGAAGGAGGTGGTCACTGAGGACGTGCCATTGGGATGGATATTTTTATCTGGTGGTTGGAGTCTCTCTCTCTGCTTCCTGGTGGCCACGTTCTAACCTGCTGTCCTCTACCACACCCTCCGGCCATGAAGTTCTGCCTCTCATTGTGTCTCAAGAAATGGAGTTGTCCATCGGTGACCTAGACTCTAAAACTGAGCCACAAAATAAACTATTCCTCCTTAAGATTGTTCCTTTCAGGGCTTTTAGTGACAGCAGCAAAGAAAGCTGTCTAAAAAACAAGTTCTGTATATTTTTAGAATTTTGACTTTATTTTCGTGAACAAACTGACAAATTTTGAAATTGGTGTCTGATATTTCTGGTTAGTTTTAATTTTTATGTAGATGATCAATATTATATTCGTATATGATAAATCAGATTTCCTGGCTTGATTATTATATACAGGCATTTCCTTGTCACTTTACACCCAGTAGTCCTCATCACTTCTCACCCACTGGCCTCCATTTCCTCACACCCACTGGTCTCTATCCCTTCACACCCACTGGTCTCTATCACTTCAGACCCACTGGTCTCTATCTCCTCACACCCACTGGTCTCTATCCCTTCACACCCACTGGTCTCTATCCCTTCACACCCACTGGTCTCTATCCCTTCACACTCACTGGTCTCTATCTCCTCACACCCACTGGTCTCTATCCCTTCACACCCACTGGTCTCTATCCCTTCACACTCACTGCTCTCTATCCCTTCACACCCACTGGTCTCTATCCCTTCACACCCACTGGTCTCTATCCCTTCACACCCACTGGTCTCTACCTCCTCACACCCACTGGTCTCTATACCCTCACACCCACTGGTCCCTATCGCTTCCCACCCACTGGTCTCTATCCCTTCACACCCCCTGGTCTCTATCTCCTCACACCCACTGGTCTCTCTCTCCTCACACCCACTGGTCTCTATCCCTTCACACCCCCTGGTCTCTCTCTCCTCACACCCACTGGTCTCTCTCTCCTCACACCCACTGGTCTCTCTCTCCTCACACCCACTGGTCTCTCTCTCCTCACACCCACTGGTCTCTCTCTCCTCACACCCACTGGTCTCTATCCCTTCACACCCCCTGGTCTCTCTCTCCTCACACCCACTGGTCTCTCTCTCCTCACACCCCCTGGTCTCTATCTCCTCACACACACTGGTCTCTCTCTCCTCACACCCACTGGTCTCTATCTCCTCACACACACTGGTCTCTCTCTCCTCACACCCACTGGTCTCTATCTCCTCACACACACTGGTCTCTCTCTCCTCACACCCACTGGTCTCTCTCTCCTCACACCCACTGGTCTCTCTCTCCTCACACACACTGGTCTCTATCTCCTCACACACACTGGTCTCTCTCTCCTCACACCCACTGGTCTCTGTCTCCTCACACCCACTGGTCTCTGTCTCCTCACACCCACTGGTCTCTCTCTCCTCACACCCACTGGTCTCTGTCTCCTCACACCCACTGGTCTCTCTCTCCTCACACCCACTGGTCTCTCTCTCCTCACACCCACTGGTCTCTCTCTCCTCACACCCACTGGTCTCTGTCTCCTCACACACACTGGTCTCTCTCTCCTCACACCCACTGGTCTCTGTCTCCTCACACCCACTGGTCTCTCTCTCCTCACACCCACTGGTCTCTCTCTCCTCACACCCACTGGTCTCTGTCTCCTCACACACACTGGTCTCTATCTCCTCACA
The DNA here is from genome assembly GCF_902686455.1 of Sciurus vulgaris. Taxonomy (NCBI): domain Eukaryota; kingdom Metazoa; phylum Chordata; class Mammalia; order Rodentia; family Sciuridae; genus Sciurus; species Sciurus vulgaris. The sequence goes on from NC_136464.1 coordinate 2,546,272, forward strand.
CACACTGGTCTCTCTCTCCTCACACCCACTGGTCTCTGTCTCCTCACACCCACTGGTCTCTGTCTCCTCACACCCACTGGTCTCTCTCTCCTCACACCCACTGGTCTCTGTCTCCTCACACACACTGGTCTCTATCTCCTCACACACACTGGTCTCTCTCTCCTCACACCCACTGGTCTCTGTCTCCTCACACACACTGGTCTCTATCTCCTCACACACACTGGTCTCTCTCTCCTCACACCCACTGGTCTCTGTCTCCTCACACCCACTGGTCTCTCTCTCCTCACACCCACTGGTCTCTGTCTCCTCACACACACTGGTCTCTATCTCCTCACACACACTGGTCTCTCTCTCCTCACACCCACTGGTCTCTCTCTCCTCACACCCACTGGTCTCTCTCTCCTCACACCCACTGGTCTCTCTCTCCTCACACCCACTGGTCTCTCTCTCCTCACACCCACTGGTCTCTCTCTCCTCACACCCACTGGTCTCTATCCCTTCACACCCCCTGGTCTCTATCTCCTCACACCCACTGGTCTCTCTCTCCTCACACCCACTGGTCTCTATCCCTTCACACCCACTGGTCTCTCTCTCCTCACACCCACTGGTCTCTCTCTCCTCACACCCACTGGTCTCTCTCTCCTCACACACACTGGTCTCTATCTCCTCACACACACTGGTCTCTCTCTCCTCACACCCACTGGTCTCTGTCTCCTCACACCCACTGGTCTCTCTCTCCTCACACCCACTGGTCTCTCTCTCCTCACACCCACTGGTCTCTCTCTCCTCACACACACTGGTCTCTCTCTCCTCACACCCACTGGTCTCTCTCTCCTCACACACACTGGTCTCTATCTCCTCACACACACTGGTCTCTCTCTCCTCACACCCACTGGTCTCTCTCTCCTCACACACACTGGTCTCTCTCTCCTCACACCCACTGGTCTCTCTCTCCTCACACACACTGGTCTCTATCTCCTCACACACACTGGTCTCTCTCTCCTCACACCCACTGGTCTCTGTCTCCTCACACCCACTGGTCTCTGTCTCCTCACACCCACTGGTCTCTCTCTCCTCACACCCACTGGTCTCTGTCTCCTCACACCCACTGGTCTCTCTCTCCTCACACCCACTGGTCTCTCTCTCCTCACACCCACTGGTCTCTCTCTCCTCACACCCACTGGTCTCTGTCTCCTCACACACACTGGTCTCTATCTCCTCACACACACTGGTCTCTCTCTCCTCACACCCACTGGTCTCTGTCTCCTCACACCCACTGGTCTCTCTCTCCTCACACCCACTGGTCTCTCTCTCCTCACACCCACTGGTCTCTGTCTCCTCACACACACTGGTCTCTATCTCCTCACACACACTGGTCTCTCTCTCCTCACACCCACTGGTCTCTGTCTCCTCACACCCACTGGTCTCTGTCTCCTCACACCCACTGGTCTCTCTCTCCTCACACCCACTGGTCTCTGTCTCCTCACACACACTGGTCTCTATCTCCTCACACACACTGGTCTCTCTCTCCTCACACCCACTGGTCTCTGTCTCCTCACACACACTGGTCTCTATCTCCTCACACACACTGGTCTCTCTCTCCTCACACCCACTGGTCTCTGTCTCCTCACACCCACTGGTCTCTCTCTCCTCACACCCACTGGTCTCTGTCTCCTCACACACACTGGTCTCTATCTCCTCACACACACTGGTCTCTCTCTCCTCACACCCACTGGTCTCTCTCTCCTCACACCCACTGGTCTCTCTCTCCTCACACCCACTGGTCTCTCTCTCCTCACACCCACTGGTCTCTCTCTCCTCACACCCACTGGTCTCTCTCTCCTCACACCCACTGGTCTCTATCCCTTCACACCCCCTGGTCTCTATCTCCTCACACCCACTGGTCTCTCTCTCCTCACACCCACTGGTCTCTATCCCTTCACACCCACTGGTCTCTCTCTCCTCACACCCACTGGTCTCTCTCTCCTCACACCCACTGGTCTCTCTCTCCTCACACCCACTGGTCTCTATCCCTTCACACCCACTGGTCTCTCTCTCCTCACACCCACTGGTCTCTATCTCCTCACACACACTGGTCTCTCTCTCCTCACACCCACTGGTCTCTATCTCCTCACACACACTGGTCTCTCTCTCCTCACACCCACTGGTCTCTCTCTCCTCACACCCACTGGTCTCTCTCTCCTCACACCCACTGGTCTCTCTCTCCTCACACCCACTGGTCTCTCTCTCCTCACACCCACTGGTCTCTGTCTCCTCACACACACTGGTCTCTATCTCCTCACACACACTGGTCTCTGTCTCCTCACACACACTGGTCTCTCTCTCCTCACACCCACTGGTCTCTCTCTCCTCACACCCACTGGTCTCTGTCTCCTCACACACACTGGTCTCTCTCTCCTCACACCCACTGGTCTCTCTCTCCTCACACCCACTGGTCTCTATCCCTTCACACCCACTGGTCTCTCTCTCCTCACACACACTGGTCTCTCTCTCCTCACACCCACTGGTCTCTCTCTCCTCACACCCACTGGTCTCTCTCTCCTCACACCCACTGGTCTCTCTCTCCTCACACACACTGGTCTCTCTCTCCTCACACCCACTGGTCTCTATCTCCTCACACACACTGGTCTCTCTCTCCTCACACCCACTGGTCTCTCTCTCCTCACACCCACTGGTCTCTGTCTCCTCACACACACTGGTCTCTCTCTCCTCACACCCACTGGTCTCTCTCTCCTCACACCCACTGGTCTCTGTCTCCTCACACACACTGGTCTCTATCTCCTCACACACACTGGTCTCTCTCTCCTCACACCCACTGGTCTCTCTCTCCTCACACCCACTGGTCTCTCTCTCCTCACACCCACTGGTCTCTCTCTCCTCACACCCACTGGTCTCTATCCCTTCACACCCCCTGGTCTCTATCTCCTCACACCCACTGGTCTCTCTCTCCTCACACCCACTGGTCTCTATCCCTTCACACCCACTGGTCTCTCTCTCCTCACACCCACTGGTCTCTATCTCCTCACACACACTGGTCTCTCTCTCCTCACACCCACTGGTCTCTATCTCCTCACACACACTGGTCTCTCTCTCCTCACACCCACTGGTCTCTCTCTCCTCACACCCACTGGTCTCTATCTCCTCACACACACTGGTCTCTCTCTCCTCACACACACTGGTCTCTCTCTCCTCACACCCACTGGTCTCTCTCTCCTCACACCCACTGGTCTCTATCCCTTCACACCCACTGGTCTCTGTCTCCTCACACCCACTGGTCTCTCTCTCCTCACACACACTGGTCTCTCTCTCCTCACACCCACTGGTCTCTGTCTCCTCACACACACTGGTCTCTATCCCTTCACACCCACTGGTCTCTATCTCCTCACACCCACTGGTCTCTATCTCCTCACACCCACTGGTCTCTCTCTCCTCACACACACTGGTCTCTCTCTCCTCACACCCACTGGTCTCTATCTCCTCACACACACTGGTCTCTATCTCCTCACACACACTGGTCTCTCTCTCCTCACACCCACTGGTCTCTATCTCCTCACACACACTGGTCTCTATCTCCTCACACACACTGGTCTCTCTCTCCTCACACCCACTGGTCTCTCTCTCCTCACACACACTGGTCTCTCTCTCCTCACACCCACTGGTCTCTCTCTCCTCACACCCACTGGTCTCTCTCTCCTCACACCCACTGGTCTCTCTCTCCTCACACCCACTGGTCTCTGTCTCCTCACACACACTGGTCTCTCTCTCCTCACACCCACTGGTCTCTATCCCTTCACACCCCCTGGTCTCTATCTCCTCACACACACTGGTCTCTCTCTCCTCACACCCACTGGTCTCTCTCTCCTCACACCCACTGGTCTCTCTCTCCTCACACCCACTGGTCTCTCTCTCCTCACACACACTGGTCTCTCTCTCCTCACACCCACTGGTCTCTCTCTCCTCACACCCACTGGTCTCTATCCCTTCACACCCACTGGTCTCTGTCTCCTCACACCCACTGGTCTCTCTCTCCTCACACACACTGGTCTCTATCCCTTCACACCCCCTGGTCTCTATCTCCTCACACACACTGGTCTCTCTCTCCTCACACCCACTGGTCTCTCTCTCCTCACACCCACTGGTCTCTCTCTCCTCACACCCACTGGTCTCTCTCTCCTCACACACACTGGTCTCTCTCTCCTCACACCCACTGGTCTCTCTCTCCTCACACCCACTGGTCTCTATCCCTTCACACCCACTGGTCTCTGTCTCCTCACACCCACTGGTCTCTCTCTCCTCACACCCACTGGTCTCTGTCTCCTCACACACACTGGTCTCTATCCCTTCACACCCACTGGTCTCTATCCCTTCACACCCCCTGGTCTCTATCCCCTCACACCCACTGGTCTCTCTCTCCTCACACACACTGGTCTCTGTCTCCTCACACACACTGGTCTCTCTCTCCTCACACCCACTGGTCTCTGTCTCCTCACACACACTGGTCTCTATCCCTTCACACCCACTGGTCTCTATCCCTTCACACCCCCTGGTCTCTATCCCCTCACACCCACTGGTCTCTCTCTCCTCACACACACTGGTCTCTCTCTCCTCACACCCACTGGTCTCTGTCTCCTCACACACACTGGTCTCTATCCCTTCACACCCACTGGTCTCTATCCCTTCACACCCCCTGGTCTCTATCCCCTCACACCCACTGGTCTCTCTCTCCTCACACACACTGGTCTCTGTCTCCTCACACACACTGGTCTCTGTCTCCTCACACACACTGGTCTCTATCTCCTCACACACACTGGTCTCTATCCCTTCACACCCCCTGGTCTCTATCCCCTCACACCCACTGGTCTCTCTCTCCTCACACCCACTGGTCTCTATCCCTTCACACCCCCTGGTCTCTATCCCCTCACACCCACTGGTCTCTCTCTCCTCACACACACTGGTCTCTGTCTCCTCACACACACTGGTCTCTGTCTCCTCACACCCACTGGTCTCTCTCTCCTCACACCCACTGGTCTCTCTCTCTCCTCACACCCACTTGTCTCTATCCCTTCACACCCACTGGTCTCTGTCTCCTCACACACACTGGTCTCTGTCTCCTCACACACACTGGTCTCTCTCTCCTCACACCCACTGGACTCTATCCCTTCACACCCACTGGTCTCTGTCTCCTCACACCCACTGGTCTCTATCCCTTCACACCCCCTGGTCTCTATCCCCTCACACCCACTGGTCTCTCTCTCCTCACACACACTGGTCTCTGTCTCCTCACACACACTGGTTTCTGTCTCCTCACACACACTGGTCTCTGTCTCCTCACACCCACTGGTCTCTCTCTCCTCACACCCACCGGTCTCTCTCTCTCCTCACACCCACTTGTCTCTATCCCTTCACACCCACTGGTCTCTGTCTCCTCACACACACTGGTCTCTGTCTCCTCACACACACTGGTCTCTCTCTCCTCACACCCACTGGACTCTATCCCTTCACACCCACTGGTCTCTCTCTCCTCACACCCACTGGTCTCTATCCCTTCACACCCCCTGGTCTCTATCTCCTCACACCCACTGGTCTCTATCCCTTCACACCCACTGGTCTCTGTCTCCTCACACACACTGGTCTCTATCTCCTCACATCTGCTCCTTCTTATCTCCTCATCCCTACTCTTCTTCATGATGTTGTATCTACTTCTCCTGCCTTGGTCTGTGACTAGGACTCACCCTCCCAGGTAAAGTGGCAGCCTCGGAGCTGACATCCTTCCTGTGTTCCTGACCTTTGGAAAAATATTCCCCTCCTCACCATTAGGTTTTCTTCTCTCCCATACCAGTGCTGCTTCAGCCTCCCTTTTGTCCTTTCACTGCCACTTTCCCCTTGAGGGCCGTGTTCTGAGATGGTCCCCATTCATTTATCACTCTTTCCTTGGCTAGACAAGTCCCTGCACCCTCAGCTCCTGGCCTCTTTTCTTCTGCTCTGAGCCTGGTGAACTCACTCATGTAACTTTCGAATTCCTGTGCTTAGCCTCCCACTCCGTCACACGGATCAATCAAGCCCTGTCTTGGGAAACCCATCTAGGTAGCACTCTGGTCAAAAGTGCTTCAGCTGACGGTCCCCTCCTGCTCCCTGAGCACACAAGCCCTGATTGCCTGTCCTCTCTCTGGTTTGTGAGTATAAACACTCTCGTCACCATCCTGGTCTGTGTCCTAACTGAGCTGCCCTTCAGTGCACTGGCCTAACTTACCGGCCTCCCTTAACAATTGTAGGTGTGTGTCAACTGCAGTTCTTTCTGCAGATGCTTTTCATCAGGCGGCAAGTTTCTTTCTATTCTGAACTTGCTAAGAGTTTGTATCACCAGAGTTGGTTTCGTCAAGTGTTCCTTTAGATCAGTTGAGACTGCACATTCCATCTCTCCAGTGTCCTTCTCATGTGGGGAACAACACTGAGCAGTTTACAAGCAATCATCAATCGTCGGTCATAGCCATGACAGGTAAGTGTGGGCTTGCGTGTAGGAGTATGGAGGTGGTGTGGTGTGGCATGCGGGTGTGTGTGTGTGGGGGGGGGGTGTACGTGTCTGGGTGTGTTTGAGGGGAATGTAAGTGTGTGTGCAGTGTGTGTGTGCTGGACGTACCGTGCACACGCGCGCGGGCAGGCGATGCTGACGTACTGCTGAAATGTCGTGATTCACAAGTCACACTTTCCTTCCCTCCTTTCTGTGATCTTCTGGGTTCGACTTCAGAGCTGTGCTAGGCTGTCAGTGACCTGGAGTGTGCACTCACCCCTTCACACTCACAGTGTGTGTGGATCGCTACACTTTTGCTTCAGATATCTAAGAAAGTGTGCTGGTGTCTGTCCTTGCAGCTGAATCATGACTGTGTGACAATGTGACCTGCCTTCAAGTCACGGTGAGAGTTCAATGGTGTGTCATTGCTCAGCAACACCCAGTCAGCCCACGCTGGGGCTGCCGCCACTGTGACGGGCACCGGGTGAGGCAGGGCCACTCTGTGTGGAGCTCTAAGACCCAACACGGGCCACTCGGGCACATGTCCCTGGGGAGACCAGAGAAACTTCAGGAAGGAGCAGCATGTGAGCTCCGTGCTGAGGGGGTGGGAATAAGTCACCACGGTGGTGGGGAGGAGAAAGCCCTCAGGCCAGGACAACCGGAAAACAGGGCCACGGGCTGAGAGGAGTTGTGGTCAGGTGTACGCGGCTATCTGAGCGCTGTGGAGAAGTGGGGTCCTGCGTCCTTGACTACAGGGTTTCATTTTCCGGATTTTACTTCTATGCTCTTCACGTCTCTGATTCTCTTTCCATGGGTTGCTCCAGAGAGATAGATGATCAGTAAATTCTAGAGGCAACAACATCATGGCTGTGGGGACGTCTGAGAGGGTGTCCTCGCCCGAGTGCCAGGCGGGAGGCGAAGGTGAGGGAGACTGAAGAAGCTACCACGTCCAGACCTGCTCCCACCAGAGCTGCAGGCTCGGGCTTCCTGGGAATCCTTGAGCTCGGCGGCAGGAGCTGGGCAGAGTCTGGATCTGGGCTGCTGGGGGACGGAGGCTGGGCCAGCAGGAAGGGAGAAAGCAGGCCCACTCGCACGCAGTGCTGGCGCCCCTGAGACATCGGCGGTCGGGACGTAAGGGGACAGCTGGTGGCTGAGGACTGACAGAACCAAGACGAGAAGTCACAGGCAGCAGGAATCCTCTGCACGGCGAGGAAGCTCCTGCCTGCCCCCTGCTCCTGTCAGCCCGCACCCTGACTTCCCCTCAACAGCCGGTCCAGCTTGGCAAAATAGAGCCAAGCAAAGCCAACCACCCCCTCCGCCTGAGACTTGAAGCAGAATTCACAAGCTCTGCGACTGAACCCACCTCAAATCCAATAACGAGCAGCCATTGTCTGCAGCTGTCCATAGAGAAGAATCAGCCGGAGTCCCCCGGCGCGCACGGTGATTAGTGACTAAGAGAAAAGCAATAATCTGCACGTCAGAAACGCTCTCCACTGACTCCGACTTACTTCAACATCCAAAGAAAAATCTTAAATTCCCTATTTTGAGATTTTTAAAGAAGACTTCAGATGACAGTGCCTCTGTGACCAGGAACAAAGGACGACGGAGGGCGAGGACAGAACCGAACCGGGGAGTTCATCGGCGGATTCAATGACCAGCTGGAGAATTTCTCCCCGGACTAGAGAGAAAAAGGATAAAGAGAGGAATAAAAGTAAAACATAGAACAAAATCAAATGCCCGGGCCCTCTTAAAACCGACCGGCGGGAGGTGCAGTCTGCGGGCTCCGGGCTGCCGCTCCTGGAGTTCCAGCCGAGCTCCCCAGCGCCGCCGTCGGAGTCAAAGCCTCACTCCCACAGGCGAAATACGGGGCCACTGGCTGAGTCGTCCTAGGACTGAAGGAGGAAATGCGTCCCCGGCACGTGCCTGCCCGAATGACGCACGCAACAAATAGTAGATTTTATGAACGTCATGAAAGCACCCAGTCACATGGGAACATGGGAAGAGATGCCACCCAGCATCTGCCATGCTAGGTCTGCAGGGGGCCCCACGGCAGGCTGCCCTGGACGCTCCAGCCCAACGCCACCTCTCGTCCCTGCACCTCGCTGGCTGGGGTCTGAGGGCCACCGTGGCTCAGCCACCTCCCAGGATGGAGGATGGAAGGGGCAGCGATCTTGCTGCTGCATGAGGCTGCACTCGGCTTCCTCGGTTGCCCACCGACCAACAGGGAGAAAGCCCACCATGGCGCCCACACACCCCTTCAATTCCTAAGCACGTCGAGGAGGGCGAGCGTGCAGTGCGCTGGCTAACACATGGACAATCTGCTGCTGACACTGGACTATCCCAAGGAAGGCCAGGCCTTCCCAGGACAGCCGCCCCGACACTCTCACCCATGAAGCAATAAAGAGGCAGAGCAGATGGGTTGCGCCCCTAACGGAGAGGGAGGAGAAGAGCAGGACGGAGCTGAAGAGCGAAAGCAGCACAGCTGGAGAGGGAAGAAGAACTGAACCTGCTTCAAGGGCAGAACGCACCGATTTTGTTTGTGGGCTTCCAATTAAGGCAAAAAAAAAAAAAAAAAAAACTGATAATGAAGAAAGATAAGTGAATTAGCAGAAAGGAAGCCTTCAAATCCAGCAGAGAAGAGGACACGGGAATATCAAACCCTGGGAATGAAAACAGACGATAGCAGACAGGTCCCGTGCTTGCAAAGGCGGAGAATTGAAGGCTGAGTCGTCAAGCTCCCGGTTCGGGGACACTCCTCGCCCGGAGCTGGGAGACGCCTCCGCGGGAGCAGCACCAGCCCAGGCCGCAGACTCTTCCCAGAAGTGTCGCCAAGTCCCTCAGAAGTGCAGGGCCCACGCGAGCCGTCCCTAGCTGTCAGCAGAGAGAGCATGTGAGGAGGGTGTCGGGACCAGGCCAACGTTTCCATCCTGCTCGGGAAAACACTGGAAAATGTAAATGAACCAATAACGCTGAAAGAAATAGCACCAAAGAGTAAGTAAACGAGGCCCCATTCCATCAGGACTAAGGCCTAAAGCAGCCCATTACAGAGTGAAGGTCACAGGGAAAGATGGCTAGGCTTTATTATCCAAAGAAGGCAAGATCCACAGTACACACTCAGAATTATCCAATTTCATTAAGAATGATGCACAGAGAAAATGCGTCCTGTTTCCTGAAGTGCTTATGTGTGCTCTCAGAGACAAAGAAGAAAACTTGTTTGTGTCTGCTCAGAAATGGGAAACGAAGCATGAGATAATCAGAAGAGAATTTGCTCTATCTATATTTTTAAACTTCTGCAAGGAAAGTATATTCATATATAGCTTGTAGTAAAAAAAAAAATTTAAAAGATGAAATGTTTAAAGTCACCCAAGTACTAATTTCATAAGATAAGGCAAGTCCAGGCATTTTTATGAGCAGGTAATTTCAAATCTCAAAAAGAGATCATTCTTCTGTTATTTAAATTATTTCACCACATGGAAATTTGGATAACTTCTCAGTTCATTGTACATAACACTGAGCAAAAAAAAAAAAAAAAAAAAAAATTAAAGCAAAAATAAAACCATATAATAATTTTAGCTCAGAGTAAATATTTTAAAATTCCAATGAGGATTGGACAATAAATTTTTCTATCAGAATATCTAAAATTATGGGAAATGATCCAAATGTTTTATTCTAGAAAAATACAGTAAATTTGTTAGTATTATTTGTCTAAGAAAAACAAACCATATGATTATTTTAATAAATGCTTAAAAGTCATTTGGCCAAATTTGACATTGCTTCCTGATTTTTATGGATTATTTATAAAATAAGAATAGGAAAGTGTTGCTAGGAATGTGTTAAAATGCAATGAAGATGGAGTCATCTCCGACCTCTGCCTTCCTTTATGGAATGGGTATGGCAGGAGAACGCACACCCCTTTTGTAAGGAAAAATGCAGCTCAGCTCGGGACCCACGGTAGTTCCAGCCCCTTCGACAGAACTGGCGCTCCGTGTGCCCGGTCTCAGTTGCAGCTCAACAATATTTCCCAGAAAATCCACGACGGACACAGGGCCTCACGCAAGAGACTTCATTGTGCAAACGACTAGCGCATCCGCTCCGGGGTTGAAAAAGAAGGAAAAGAGAAAGATGGTGGACGCTTCTCCCAGATATTGGAATCTCCGGGGCTGGAAGGAACCAATAGCGGAGGAGAATACTTGCAAGCTGACTGATGAACCAATAGCTAGCTAGCATGTTCAGACTGACAAGCTAGGACGTAACGTGGGAAGCAGGAAATGGCTGTGGTGTAGGCTGGAAATTCCTATAACGTAAGAGGGAGTGGAGCACAGATTGACAAGTGGTTGGGAGGCGGGGAGAAATGGCTGCACCTGAAAGGGCGGGGTGTCCACTTTGTACTGTACTTTTCTCTCAGCACCCTTCACAGGACACTCCTGTGGCCAGCTCTGTGGGTTTCCTCATGCCAAGCAACCCACCAGAGGCACCAGCTGGCTCCTTCCACCAACTCTCCAGAGAGCAGACCCCGCCATGCAGAGACGCTCCTACCAGCATCCCTACTTCCCAAGCCAGTGGCAAGCCCAGGCCACAGACCTCCCACCCCAGGGGTCAACACCCCAGCATAAGCCGTTGTTCTCAGTACCTGCCTCCTCCTGCTCAGTTACTTGCTAGGAAGGGTCACAGAACCTGGGGAAGCACACAGTTGGCTTATTATGAGGGATATTCCAAAGAGTGCTGATGGACAGCCAGAAGGGAGAGACAACAGCACAGGCTAAGGGGCACCCCGCCCCCTGCCCCTACCCAGAGAGTGAAATGGAGTTGGCATTTCCTACTTTATAATCCTGGTGGTCTCCTGGTGACCAGGCCCCCCCAGGAGCACCTCAGGGGTCCATCTGCTCGAGAACCGATGTTCCTACAACCTTGAAGTTCCGAGGAGCTTGGGAACTCTGTAACAGAAACTGGAGTCAAGGACCAAACATCAGGACTAAAGATGCTTCTAGGTTCCCTTTGGCTCAGGAAGTCTGGTGCTTTAGTTCAGCATTTCTGTGGCAGAAGGGGAGACAAAGACCAAAATATATACTTAATATAATCACAATATCTCACTATTAAAGCAGAAGGCTCATTTTCACCACTATTTCTGAAGTCAATGCAAACTTTTAAATATAAAGAATTTCCACTATAAAGACTTTTGAGTTGGGGTCTCCCTGTGTTCCCCTGGCTGATCTTGAACTCCTGGGTGAAATGATCCTCATGCTTTAGCCTTCTGAGTAGCTGGAATTATGGCACATGCCACCGCACCAGGCATTATGGTAATTTTTTGTGGGTGATGTGAATTTTACCTTAGAGAACTAAATAAAATGTATTAGAAGCCTCTGAGTTACTATTCCTAATTTTAGTAGACTCTAAACCTATCTACTTCACTAGAGTCCAGTAATATCCAAATAAAATAAAAGAGCCCAAAAGAGCCCACATAAACCCACTCAAACACTAATAGGGATCCTAGAAACCAAAATGTTCTGAATCGGGCAAAATCCACCTAAAAGCAACTGCATGTTATGGAAATCATGAAAATGACTTGCAGAATGAAGGCTTCTCGTGTTCTGACGAGACCTCTCATGCTCACCTTTGCCACACTTCCCTCTAAGATTCTGCACAGGTGCCACAGAACTCACAAGTCAACGATGCAACTGAACAAAAGTTTCACAAATTATTTTGAAAAAGAAAATGTGTAAGAATATTAGAGAAAAAATAAAGCGTAATCAAGTCACTTGCCTGTAAAATATCAAATGACCCATCATGTGGATACAGTCGCCAGGATAGCACAAGCATCTCTGCGCACGCACACACAGGATTCGGGAAGGGGCACAAAGCACTGGGATGAAATCTGTCAAGGAACAGGTCTGCGTCCACACCACCCCTTCCTTCACCTGCAATGCTGGGAGAGGCGCCTTACTCCCTAAGTGGTGTTTTAAATCCCACAAGCCAGGGGCTGGTGTGGGGACCCTCCCTTCTCAGCCTACGGCCACATCCATCTATGGTGGACTGAGGACTGAGGTAAGAGCCAGCAGATGACCTTGCAGGAAGCACCCACACCCACAGCCTCAGAGCAAGGGCGAGTAGACAGTGTCTCAGACCATGGCAAACTGCACCAGGGACCGTGCAAAAGCACAGAGTTCCATGTGTGAGCACCACAACAGGAAGCAAAGGCCCACGGAGACACTGAAGCCAGGCACGACCTGGGCTCTGTACCCCAGCACACAGTTCCAACGAGTCCACGTAGAGGCCACCACGGAAGAGAAATGCGAGCAAAGCCCAGGCGCCGGGAGGGAGCAGGAAGAGCTTGGGAAGCCCTTTAGTCTGGAGGCCACGGGAGAACTCTGAACTGTGACAACAGCAGAGAAGCCAGGCTGCCACGCGCGCAGATCAGCTTCAGGCTTCTCACAAGGCAGATGGGTCTCGTATCTAATGTGCTAATGAAGACAATAATCAGAGACAAGTAACAGCCACGTACAAAAGAAAACCAGCTTCCAACACGTTTGCTGCTGTTGTTCACCCACTTCTGATTCACAACCAGAAGAAAACAACTTTAGCACACCTGGAGTGTTAAAATAGTCCGTCACACAGAGTCATAAGTAACGATGGGAAACTAAGAAACCTTCCAGCGAACATAAGGAAAAACAATACAGTCACTCTCGCAGTGACTTCGATTCTTTCAAAAGTGTGGCCAAATGCAGTAAGTTAGGAAATGAAAAGAAGTTAAAATGAGACCTTCAGTTTAAAAAGAATTTTTTTTTTAAGGAGGCAAACATTACAACCAAATCGAGTGCTAATGCAAAACTTCATCTGGGGCAATTTTACCTCTCTCTCTACGATAAAAAAGATAACACCTGAAAAGTACCCAGAAAAACCATTCCAGACCCAGGAATTCACACAAGAGATTTTATTAAGCAGACAGGCAGACCATCTGCCCCCAGGGTGAGAGAGTGAGAGAGAGAGAGAGAGGGGGGCGGTGGGAGAGAGAGAGGGAGAGAATGGCGTGGAACCATTCTTAAGTAGTGGAATTTCACAGGCTAAAAACAATGGACCAACGACTGCCTAGGGAGTTTACAGGTGAACGATCAGGACCCTTGACTGCTGAGAAAGTTCTCAGGCTGACGAGTGGACCAAAGGCTGGCTAGAATGTTCGCAGACTGATGATCTGGGTTGAAAATGGTGTGGTGGGGACAGAATACTGGCAAAATAACAGATCTGATGCCAATATTCCTCCCTTTTTGTTTTTACTGATGCCGGGGGCGGGACAATGGTCTTTCTTCTGTAGCTTCTTCCTGCTGGTTAGGGGCAAAGAGTCTCATTCTGCCAGTAGAGGGAAGGCTGTCCAGAGTCGAATTCTGTGGTGGACAAGGAGGTCATCAATGGTAAGAGGCAGAAACACCCTGTGGTGGATATTGGCCAGGGAGGAGGGGGCATGGTCAAGGCGACTCGGATCCCCATGAGGGGAGAGCCAGCAGGCAATGACTGTGGATCCCATCCCCCAGGATTCGTCACAGAAAAACTTTCCTACCCAGAAACATTTTCTTCTCCCTTCTACTAAATATATTTTTGTACTTAGAACCTTTTTATTTTTCTTTCCTATATGTTGACCCCTTTTTGTTCACATTCTGAAACAACTCTTATGAAATTTCTGAATTTGGATAAATTGTTCCATTTTAATAAGATGAAATATTTTGTTATGTACAGTACTCTAATTGAAACACAGTTGATACTTTTGGATCCCTTTGTATATAGAATTGTACCTGTTAGGACTTAACTCTTAGTAACCTTGCTTTTAGTGATGACACAAAGCAATTTTAAACCCCTTTTATTTACCGACCTATGAAAACACCAAAAATGTTTAAGTATGTTACTCCTTGGAATTTAAGGAGTTAAGAGTACTCGATGTTATTCAACAGTTAGCATTTTAACTTTGTAAATTAATCAGATGTCTCTAACAAACACATTTGAGTCACATGAATTAAAGGTAGCTGGATCCATTTTTAAATTTTAATTTTATGAGTGTTCATTATTTATGTCAATTTTGTGTCAATACTTAGACAACAGGATATACACACAGCACAAAAGTAAAGGCCTTGTAGCTTTTTGTAGGTGAATCTCCATTGCAATGTAACAGATGTTCAAAAATAACTCTAGCATTGAATAAAAATAGAACTGATCAAAAAAACATTAACCTAGGTGTATAGGATCAAAATTGGGAGCTCAAAAATATAGCATTTAAGAAAAACAAAACAAGAGTCCTAGAAGAAAAAGTGAAAATGACCATTAATTATAGCATGAAAGAGGAAGAAAGAGAAAGGCAGAGAGAGGGGGTGAGAGAGAGAGAAAGTTCGGTTTGCAGGAAGAGCAAAGATCACAAGAAAGAGAAAACTTGAATGTAGGGAAATCTCTTTCCATTTCCTGAGCACTCTCATAAATTTAAAAGATCCCTAAAAATGTTGGGCTTTAAAGTGCCGTTTGGTTTGAAGTCCTGGGTGGGGCGGAGGGACTCTAAATTAGCTAAGAGACACCCCAGGGGGGTCTGGGTGGGGACTGAGAGTGAGCTGCCCATTGTGAGAGGAATTGGTGAATCAAGGTGAGGCATCCCTCGGCCCCAGGGACCCACCCGAGCGAAGGACGAGTTCCCCAGGGAGTCATCACCACCACTAGGCAAACATCAAGGCAAAGCCTATGGGGGTAACGAGGTGCCCGGTGCTGGGGCTTTTGTAGAGACAAAAGTGTCCTAGAGAGAACCCAGGACCGGAGTAGATCTGGCAAGAGGCAGCCCTCTTGGGGAAGAGCCCCCGCCAGCCCCGTCTCCCCTGCCATCAGTATAGGGATCTAGCCGTAGTTCCAAGTGCCGTGGCTGGGGTTCACCCCACCCGCCGAGAGTCTCAGGGTTCAGGACGCACAATGGTGGCATCTCAGGTCAACAAAAGGGTTTAAGTCGACCGAGAGGAAACTCACCAATCTGAAACAGTTGTGGATGTGGAGCATCTGGGCTAATGGAAGGTGAGAGCAGCATCTGGGTGGGTCTGGGGCGACAGATGGGATTCCACTCGCCTTAGTGGCAGTAGAAGGGCCCAGGCACGTCATGGCACCAACAAAAGCACCCAGAAACCACTCCAGACCCGGGAACCCATGCAAGAGATTTTATTAAACGGACAGGCAGTGTCTGCCCGCAGGGGGAGAGAGAGAGAGAGAGAGAGAGAGAGAGAGAGAATGGCAGGGAAGCTATTCTTAAGTAGTGGAATTTCACGGGCTAATAGCAAGCAAACCAATGGCTGGCAAGGAGGTTCGCAGGCTAACAATCTGGACCAATGACTTGACTAGGAAGTTCACAGGTTAGCAATCTAGGTTGTAAAATGGTAGGGGAGGAACAGAATATTGGCAGCAAAATAGCAGAGCTGATGCCAATAAAACCTACATAAAATCTTAGAAGGAGCTACTCAAAGACATTTAGGAATCTGTGAGCATGGACAAACAGGAGGGGAGAGTCCATACTATTCTTTAAATGCAACTGAAAGGAATGAGAATGGCACCTGGTGGCCTCTGGGCCCTGGAGGGCTCCCAGTACCATTCAGGGCAGCAGAACTGCCCCTTTCCTCCTGCAGGGACTGGGACCAGAAGTCAGGACTGCATGCATCAAGCGGGACTGGCAAGGGAATGTTCTGGGAGCCAGGGTCCAGCAGAAGGCCTGAGGCTAAAGCATTCAACATGAACTGCACCCAGATCGCTGGCTTGGAAATCTGAGCACTTGTCGGGAGTCAGTCACTTGTTGGGAGGGGCTCTTTTGGGAAAGTAGCGCTGCACAGGTGAGACCTGGCTCCTGCTCCTCTGCTAAGGGAGCCCACTCCCAAACACAAGCTCAGGTGGTAGAAAGTTAAGACCTCGAGGGCCTGGCTTGCCAGAAGTCAGAGCCTCAGACGGCCAGAGCTGCAGGAAGTTGGGCAAATCCCGGGAGAAAGGGAACCTCAGAGAAGCTGAGCTCCAAATCTGAACATGATCTCAGCCTGGATCTTTGATGGATTAACAAATGACTCAGTCACAGGTTAAGTACCAAATACATAAAGAGCTATGACAGATTGGTTTTTAAAGGATTGCAATGAAATATAAATATTAGCAAGCATAATTTACAAAAGCGGACGACATAACAGAAGCGGGAATACCCCAAACAGCAAAGCTTTCAGCAGCTGCATGACATTTAAAACCAAGCTCATAATCTGAGGCTAAGCAAGTTAACTGCAAGTTAGGACAAAAATAAATGCTGAGGACACAGCAGACTCCAGATCTCTGTGCAAAGCATCTATCTAATTTTAAAACCCAAGTTTTAGACATGCAAATGAAGAGAAAAGTACGCTGTAGACACAGGAAAAAACAAAGTCAGTAAAAGTGACCTAGATGTTGGATTTAATAAACAAGGATTTCAAAGGAACTCTTGTAAGTAGAATTAAAGAATAAAAGGATAAGTGGCCTGAATAACTGAAAGTGTAGGAAATCTCAACTGAAAAATTATAACTATAAAAATGGAAATTCTAGAATGAAAAACTATGATAACTATAATTTTAGAAATTCAGTGTAAGGACTCAGCAGCACTTTGGTTGGTGATGTTCTGAAGAAAAGAGCAGTTCACTTGTTGTAGATGAGAAGAAATTCCTGAGCCCGAAGAATGGCAGGAAGAAGAGTCCCTCAGAGACACGTCGAGCGTCCTTAGCACACAGCACCACAGTCTCGTGACGAAGGGAGGAAGAGGGCAGGAAAAAAGTCACGAGGAAACATTACAGGAACGTCCTGAAGCTGGTGGACAACTTAAACTACAGACCCCAAAGTCAACAAGCCCCAGCAAGCTAAGCACAAGCCTCCACCAGGAAGGAACCATGGCGCCAGAGAGGAAACGGCCGGTCACTCCCAGGGAGCAACGGCAGGTAAGAGCAGCCTCACTGGAGCCTCCAGGTCAGAAGGTCAGAAGATAAGGTGTTAGTAGAAGAGCAGGTGTCCACCCACATGCCACGTCGCTGGCAAAGCGCTGCTTCTCCAGTGCGGGCGGCATGAGATGCCGTCAGACAGAGGATCACCGAGAGAGCTGAGCCCCAGGGACACGCACAGGGACAGTGCGGGAAGGAGCCCAGGGCCCCAGAAACGGCCGCATGTGGGAAGGGAAAAGGCTGTTTTCCTCTTCTTTTCTCTGAAGACATATGACTGAGCAGAGATGGCCAGGCTGGACAGGGTCACCATGTGTCCAGCCAACCCACAGGACAACAGCGATGAAGCTGCAGGAGATGCCCGTGGATTTGCAAGGTCTCCACACTTGCCCACAGTGGCCCAGTGCCAACTTCAGGTGGGTGAAGGGAGGCGTGTTCTGATCTAAGCGCTCGCCACCTGCAGGCAGGCAACAGGATACAGCTAGGGAAACAACAGAAGAACCTGAATGGAAAATTCTAAAGTTCTTCATTAACACAAAATATGGCCAAGTGTTTCAAAAAGAGGAGATGAATAAATGACACATGGAAAAGCGACTTGGTGGCAGACCAAATAGAACTGTCAATCACTCAGGGAACGTAAATGAACTGAATGTCTCAACCAAAAGGCGCGCTTTGCCTTTCTGAGGGGGGAGCAAGAACAAGCTCATTGATATCCATCAGTTGTGCTTTAAATGCAAAGACACAGAAAGATTGGAAGTAAAAGCCCGGGAGAAGACACAGCATGTCACCAGGAAGCACAAGAAGCTGCAGCTGCTGTTGATGGACTTGTGGACGTGGTGTTATCAGTGACACAGAGGTGCTGCTCAAGGGACAGAGCCCACAGACCAGAAGGGTTCAGTGACAGTAACACATCAAGACGCACTGCAGGGAGAAAGGAATTCACAATTGAAATAGAGGCCTCCACTAAAGAGTGGGCACAGATATAGAGGGTTTGACGCAGTACTGACAAGCATCCAGTCCGTAGCTACCCCAGTGAGCACAGAACAGCTTCCCCTGTGTTGTGCGGGTGGGATGGGCAGCAAAGTAAAACAGGTCTTCAGCGCCCACACAGTGGTGCATGCTATGACCCCAGCCAGCCTCAGCCACTCCGCAAGGCCCTCTCTAAATAAATATAAAGAGGGTGGGGATGTGACTCGGTGGTTACGCACCCTGGGGGGTTCAATCCCCAGTACCAAAAAAAGTCTTTATCAACTTCAAACTGTTGAAATCTCCTGGAAAACACTGACCACAGCAGAACCAGGCTGGACGTGTGTAGCAATGAAACATCTTTATGTCCCAACATCTCCATTAAACAAAAATAGTGCACAAATGAAGGAAGAAATTACAAATCAATTGAGAAGGAAAATTTTGAACTAAATGAAAGTTCAAAAGGCAACATATCAAAATTTGAGGAGGCAGCTGAGGAACTGCTGAGAAGAATGTTCAGAACTTTAAATGTCAGTATCAGAAAACAAGGAAAGATTAAAATTTAATAACCTAACTTTCTGCCTCAGGTAGGCATGTACGAAGAGCTATTAAACCTAAAGAGAAAGAGAAAGAGAAAACAGAGACAGGAGTGAAAATCAATGAAATCAAAACTGGAAAAAATGAAGGGAAGTGGGTTCTTTGAAAAGGTGTGTTCAGTTGAAAACGCTGCACACACAGAGAAAAGGCTGGTCCTAGTTGACAATGTCAGGAATGAAACGTCAGGTGGTATGGATGCTCAAACGGCAGAGAGGGCATCACTGATGCAATGTCACAGCAGTCAGTCTGATACCTGGGGTTAGAAGTCAGACTGTCAAAGCGGACACGAGCCTGCGGAGGAGCAGAACCCGGCAGGGAGCAGCCTGTGCAGGGCAGCTGGCAGGCAAGCCGGTAGCTGCCGCCCTGAGCCAGGAGGGTCGCACCCCCTGCACCTGGCGGTGGGAGCCACCTGGGTCACCACACTGACACCATGCCTCAGGACTTACCAGGACACTGGGTGGAACAAGGATGGACAGAGGCCTGTGCAGCAGAGTCCAGAGTCCAGAGGTGGACCTGCCTGCATGTCTTCCATTGGTTTTGACGAAGGCGCCACCACAGCTCAGTGGAGAAGGCAACCTGTGTCTGCAGGGGCTGCTGGGGCGTCGGGATGCTCATGTGAAGGGAAGTGAGACACAAGAGCGTCCGGGTGTTGCACAGGCCTGCAAACTAGGAGGGTAAATACGACATTTCCAGAAGGAAACCTAGAAAAACGTCTTTGCCATCTTGTGCTGGTGACAGATTTCTCATGGAAGACAGAAACACATAGTTTTTATGACAACAATGAGCACACAGCTATGCATCTCCATGCAAATGTGAGTGTGCCCGCTTACACCCAGGAGCCCAGCTCACACCCAGAGCCCAGCTCACACCCAGGTGCCCGCTCACACCCAGGAACCCGCTCAAACCCAGGAGTCCCGCTCACACCCAGGTGCCCACTTAAACCCAGGTGCCCACTCACACCCAGGTGCCCTGCTCACACCCAGGTGCCCTGCTAACACCCAGGAGCCCAGCTCACACCCAGGTACCCCGCTCACACCCAGGAACCCCACTCACACCCAGGAGCCCAGCTCACACCCAGGTGCCCTGCTCACACCCAGGTGCCCTGCTCACACCCAGGTGCCCTGCTCACACCCAGGAGCCCGCTCACACCCAGGTGCCGGCTCACACCCAGGTGCCGGCTCCACACCCAGGAGCCCAGCTCACACCCAGGTGCCCTCTCACACCCAGGTTGCCCGCTCATACCCAGGGCCCCGCTCACACCCAGGAGCCCTGCTCACACCCAGGAACCCGCTCAAACCCAGGTGCCCAGCTCACACCCAAGTGCCCGCTCACACCATGGTGCCCGCTCCCTCCCAGGAGGCCCCGCTCACACCCTGGTGCCTCTGGATTCCGGCCCAGGCTTCGTGTCTCCCGCGTGGTCTCCCATGACTTTCAGGTGTTGCCTCGAGTCGAAGCAGTCAACACCAAGTCCAGGCAGAATCCCACAGACTCTTCTTTAACCATTAAGTTGTTCTAGTGGCTGGAAGGAAAACAGACATTAATGACAAATAAGATAAATGAGAAGACCAGCCCTGGTAATTCTAAAATACGTTGAAAAATACCAAGATCAAAAATGTCACACTAACCCCAAATTGGCCACAATCTGCTGGTGCATCCTCCAGGGGGCGCTGACATGGAAGCAGCTTCTATAGGGCGAGGAGAGCAGCCCTGGCGAGGAAACCCTGGAAGCAGGCGCGGGAAGGGTGCTCCTGGGGCGAGGCAGGGAATGGCGTTCTGCTCGGTTTGCTTTCCAGACCGAGGCATCTTTCCACCGTGAGCCTCGGAAGAGAAACAGACCCGAAACCCTGTCTCCACCCGGCGTGGTCGGACTCAGCCTTTGTCAAAGGGGACAGGAGGCCCCGGCTGGGGCAGCAGGTGAGAGAGGATCGGCTGGGACCTGCACCCAGGCCAGCAGACCCTGGCAGGCCCACCACACAGCCAACGCTTACCTAGGGATAAGAGGGTCCAGACACAGCAAGCCCCCAGGCCCAACCAGTGTCCTGCGCTAGTCACAGAGGTGGCCCTCTTCTGCCGATCCCTGCCCACATTGGGGTAGGACGGGAGAGAAGTGGCAAGAGACAGAGAAGGGCCCTGAGGAGATGGGAGCAGAGCAGACGAGACAGCTTCTCACGCCAGCTTGGCCGTTTTCTCTGCTTCGACTTAAAAGAGGAAGGGCGAAGGATGGAGGTTCCTGGAGGGGCGGCCTGGCCCGGTCCCTGGGAAGCAAATGAGAGCCCTAGCCAGCCTCAGAAGCACGGGGCAGGTCCAGCCTCTGCTGGGGGCCTCACCCCTGAGGTAACGGTCACTTCACAAGGATGCTATCGCCACAACAGAGTGACGCAGCTACACGCTGGGCTTGTGGTGTGATAGCCGTGCTCCTCGCTGTCCAGCCCAGGTGCCTCCAACAGGGCCTCCCCACAGACATCTGCACCTCGCTGAGCTGGGAACTGGCAATGGTGACTTCCTAAGGCCACCCGTCCACAGGTGGGGAGCTGGGGACTCCCACCAAGGCTCCGGACCCAGGTGCTCGCTTCCTGTGTCTCCAGGCCTCCCTCCACCGGTCTCCCTCCGCCGGCCCCCGGGGGGCAGCAGACAAGAACAGGAGACACATGAGATCACTCCTTCTCCACCAGGTGCCCTGGACAAGCCAGAACAGCCCTCGGAGAGCCAGCGGCTCCAAGAAACAGGCCATCCTGGGGCTCTGGTGAGTGTGACGATTGCAGAACATTTAGAATCGCCTTCTCTAGAAGCAAACCCGGGAAGGACGGAAGGGAGCCCCGGGCCTGCGGTTTCTCCCCCCCGTGGGCAGCTTTGTGAGCTCCACTGCTCTTCCAGTCTCCGTGTTTCTAATATTTTCTGCAGTAAGATGTGCTGCTCTTTCTCGGGAAATCCACCACCTTTCCCTCAACACGGAGCCAATGGCAGAGTGTGCCGTGGGGCGTCCAGGTGTCAAACGGCCAGTCACAGGACCACCCACGAGGGGGTGAGCATCCCAGGGTCCCAGACCTTGGCCACTGGCTGCACAAGAACAGGCTCCACCAGGTGCAGGGCCCTTCTTTCTCTCTCCAGCGCCCACCAAGCGGTTGGGAGAGGTGGTCCCAGAGACGGCTGGGCTGGTGGCTCCCGGAGAGGCGGTGGGAGGAGAGGAGCAGGGGCGGCAGGAGGAGCCTGAGGAAAGGGCAGGCCCAGGCAGCGCGAGCTGCTGGCTGATGACAGGGAAGTCGCAGTGCAGCGTCCCTTCATCCCTGTGGACTGTCTCGTCTGCCGGTCTGCTAAGTGTTCAGGCCTAAATCACCGCAAGAGTGCAAGCTAAACAGCAAGCCTCTTCCGCGTGGTGCTGAGTTCGCAGAGCATCTGCCCGTGCATGTCCCCGGAGGACCTGGCCGGGAGGGCGAAGTCCACACCTCCCTCGGGATCTCAGCGCAGATGAAGTTAGGGTTCCAGGCCTCGCCCGGCAACAGGTTCTTATTTCCAAAAGGAAAGTGGCATCCAAGGTAAAAAAGGCTGAATGCCAAGGTTCCCTGCTCCGGAGCAGCTCAGGACTCAGGGGCATGAGAGTCATTCCCTTGTTACATGTGAGAAATCTCCCCAGGGAGGAAACCCCAGGGACGGTGGGGTGGCAGCTGGAGCCCGAAGCTTCGGGGAGGCCTCCCCAGATCTGTGCTCCCCAGCCCAGAATCACGCCGAAGTTAAGACCAAACAGAGCCATCCCTCTGCTAAGGCTGTCCCAGGATCTCCACCACCTGCAAAAGGCACATCTCCCACCAAAACAAACTTACAACCGAGTCCTGAGCCCACTGCAGTGACAGTCATCAGGCAACAGGCTAGCCAGTCACGCGAGGAAGACACACAGGTAGGAATGGCTCCCATTCCGCTGACATGACTGAGTGTCCCCCGCACCCAGAGGATGAGGCATTGCCTGGGGATGTGCAGAAAGCGGGCAGCAAGCGCATTCAAAGGCGCTGGGACTTGAGGAAGAGCACTCTGTGTGGTCCCAGGCCACTGGCCCGACAGGACCTTCTTCTTGGGGAACCGTGGTGGCCGCTCAGGCTGCAGCTGCCCCACACTTGCCCTAGGACTCCAGTGCTGGCCCTCGGCCAGTGCTGAGTGAGGCACGGACGAGCACATGGACCCGCCAAGAGCACGAGGCCAGGGCTATTCCCGGAGCAGGGCGAGCCCAGTCCCCGAGGAACCCCATGACCTCTTCTGTGAGCCTGGACGTGCCTGCCACTCACTCCTTGTCCCCCACTTCAAAGCACAGCCTGGTAAATGTGGGGCTCTGCTGGGCTCCCTCGCTAGGGTCTCTCCAGCAAGAGCCAGCTGCAGCCTCACCCTAGCCCCCAGGTGAGAGCCACATGGCTCTTGCGGCCACCGACTGGTGCCAAGGGTGCTGTCAGGGGTGTGGGGAGAGGCTGTGGGACCCCTCATTGCTAAGCCAGACTGTGGCCCCTACAGCCAAGGCCCTGCCAGACTTGGCCCCAGGAAAGCTGCTGACCATGGCTCCTCGTCTGCAGGGTGTGGAGAGACTCGGGGTAACCGTGGGCTGGCTGACCATCTGCACATCATGGAACATGCCCCAAGCACGGGAAGACACCTGTCCTGCAGCCTGAGGGCTGGGGGCAGCGGCAAAGCTCTCTTTTCTCCCTCCGTGCTCACTGACGACTTGCTCTCGCAGGGACATCACAGGTTTTGACCGAGCCATCTCCGAGCCCGTGTGCACAGCCCACAGGGCCCTGCCATGCAGGAATGACACCTGCTGCTTTTCCAGGGATGTCCTCTGTGCTCTGTGGGAGAGGCAATCAAATGGTCCCATAGGGGAGGCCCTTCAGTAGCCTCTCTCCAGCAGGGACACCCTTCCCCACCTTGACCATCAGAACGTGAGGGGACACGTCCTGAGGGAGAGCAATGCCCTGGGGACCCGGGACAGTCCTGAAGGACAGCTCACAGGGCGCCCTCTGCGGGAACTGGGCCACTGTGGGCAGTGGTCCAAGGCACCTTGCACTTCCAGCTCCCAGAGGGTGAGCAGTGACGTCTGCTGTCCATGAGCCACGCAGCCTCTGGAACTTCACCACAGCAGCCTGCACAGACGAGGACGGTCCCCACGTGCTGGCAGCTACCAGGAGACGGAGCTCAGGTCTCCTCACCTGGAGAAAACTGTCCCTCCAGGGGCATGCCACCTCCCTGGACATAACAAAGGGAAGGGCCCCCATCCCACCTCAGGACAGCTCCACCCTTCCTGCAAAGGTGCTGGGTCTCTGCACCAGCTGGAGGCTGGCCTCCCTAAAGTCCTGCACATTGACTTCCATTGTGTGCACACGGGTGTGTCTGTGAGTCCCTGCTGCCTAGAAAAGCCAGTTGAGACAAAAATATCTCGGCCCTCTGAAGCCTCCCTGAGCATTCCCTGCCTTGTCTTTTCAATGAATTTTGAGTTTATTTCTTGTGTTTGGTTTTAATATCTTAATTGCATATAACTTCAAACCTGCAAACAGTAGTCTGTGGGTTTTAACTGCATACACATGACGTTCTCTTTCTACGGCTGTCTCGTGTTCAGCGCTGCTGCCAGGTCTGGCTGTCAGTGCCTCTGGTGACGCATCCTCGACGCTCAATCATCTCACTGCTGCAGCAGTCTGTGCTGTAGATGGCCCCACGTGCTGACGGCTGCCTGTGGACGTGAAAGCTGTCCCCGTGGCTCATCACTGCCCACAAGACTGTGACCAGCAGTGCTGTGTGCATCCTCTTAGGCCCCCTGTGCCCAGGAGCAGAGCTGCTGGGGTGCCTTCTTGCTGGTACTGTCTATGCCACCTCTGCTGAGAGCCCTTGGCCATTTGTCCCCCATCCGCAATGTCCCCGCCCACCACACACTCACCAGCACGCAGTTTGCTCCACTAGAAGGCATCTCAGGGTGGCTTGGCTCAAGCCTGCATAATCAGTATTCACGAGTTGAGCGGTATTGACGGAGGGAGAGAGGAAAGGTAGGATGGCGCCCACGGAGCTCAGCAGAACCCTCCTTCCAGGTTTCCGGGTGTGAGTTAGTGCAAACTTTCCTCTAAGCAGTGACTCCGCTGCATCCTCCGGGCTTTGCACAGGTGTTTCTATTAGTGCCGATCTGTTAACCAGGCCCTGTTGTGTGCCCACTGCCCATTGGGCATCATTCTGGGTGCCCAGGGTAAAAGTTTGTAAATGCTTCATGATTACCATAAGCCATAATGTCCCATCTTATGAGCACCTTTTATTTATTGTCCTAAGAACAGAGAGCAGTTGTATGTAATATGAACTCTTTGGAATACGAGTAAGTCTCTATTTCCTAGGGCATAATGACGATTACACATTTACTTTGAGTAAGATAAGAGGATACGCATGTCTACTTGGAGGAAATAAACTTCGGTGTCTATATCACCAAAGTTCAGTCCCCTTTTCTAAGTGTCTGTCCGATGGTCAGATTCCTGAGGAAGAGGCCCACCCCACACTCCAGCGATGTGATGGAGACTCCTCCTCATGATCTCTCACTGTTCGCCCGCTACCTTCTGAGTCTATGCTAAGTGCACATAATTTCATCATTATTTCATCTCTTGTTGATTTCTTCTTTTATTACAGCTCCTCAAAATTAAAAATAGAATGAGGTTCAAATCAAGGGCTAAGTGGGAGTATTAACGGGAATTCTCAAAGAATTTCAAACATTGTTGGCACAAATAACTCACCAGTTTATTATGTGAGAGGCAGGGTTCCATCTCTGCCCTGTGCTGGGCGCTGCTGGGTCTGGATGTGCATGGATAAACACCAGTCCTGTAGCTCCCGCCCTCCAAGCCTTAGACAGACATCCCTCAGATAACCCCAGCCTCGTGTTCAACAGGACAGAAGAAGATCAGAAGGGAGCAAAAAAGAATGGGGGCACCTGGGGGTCAGGGAGATGGTTCCATGGAGGTGAAGCACGGGCTCCAACCTGAAGAACGTGCAGAGCTGAGCCAGGCGAAGGGCAGGTGGGAGAAACAGACAGGGCTTAGGTGGTAAGCAAAGGAATAAAACTGTTCTGGAGATAATGTGCTTATATGGGTGGAAAATCCAAAACATTCTACCAAAGAAGCACAAGAAGCCATGGGAGACGAGGCTATCCAAGGCCAATATGTCAGGATCAAGTGAATCTCTATCTCCATCATGTAAATACACGACACAAATACGTCAAAATACTATTTATAATATAGAAATAATCAGGTACATTGACTTCAGGTAAATAACAAAATATTGATGAGAAGTCAGTGGAGGAAAATGTGTAAGCCTTAAGTCAACGGAAACGTGAAGGGGAGAGTTCTCTCCAAACATCTCTCGATGCCAATCCAACCGCGACCTAAAGGTAACATGTTGATAGAAAAGGCAGGAGGAAGGCAGAGTCCTCGCACAGCCCAGACTCGGGAGAGGCGGAGCTGGCCCAGATTGGAGGTCTTAGCAGGTGAGCAGTTGTAACCAAGGGAGTGCAGTATTGGTAGATAGAAAACCCACGGACAGACCCACGTGTCTATGAACACGTGTCTCCAATCACAACAGGCTGCAGGGGCGGAGGCTGACTCCTGTGTCTGGTGGGGTGCTGGGGATTTGATCCAGGGGTCCTCTACCACTGATCTGTATCCCTGGTCCTTTTATTTCTGTACTCAGACAGGGTCTCCCTAAGTCACCGAGGCTGGCCTTGAATTTGCCATCCCTTATCTCAGCCTCCAAGCCCCTGGGATGACAGGCGTAGCCGCCATGCCCAGCCCAGCTTGGCTCTTAAACAGCTTGTGCTGGGGCAACTGAGTACCCGTGTGGAGCAGCGTAGGCTGACCAGCACCCTGTGCCATACCCAGACCTCAGTCTCAGGGAACTGAAGAGGTGAATGCAAAAATAGGAGCAATAAAAGTTTCATTAAAATGTAGGAAATATTTTCAAGTATTGGGTAGGAGAAGCTTTCATAAACAGATTTAAAAATCTCACCATAATGAGAAACACTGATGAACTTGATGCTACTAAAATTAACAGCAGCTATGGCATCTAAAATCACTACTAATTAAGAGAAAAGACAATCAGAGAGAGAGACATTTTCAGCGCACATGGGGACTGGAGGGGCGATAGTCGGTCTGTAGAGGGTTCCTGTAAGTCACTAAGGAAAACCCTAGAAAATGGACAGTCCCTGAGGCAGGTGCTCCACACAGGGTCAATCTACCAGCACTGGACAAGTGGGGCCACCTCACTGGGAGCCAGGGGACTGCCCGCTACAAAACCAAGGACGTGGCCAAAACCTAAAGATACCAACACCCGGCCTGGATGAGGACACAGAGCAGCTGGCCCTAGGTCGTTGCTGAGGGAGCACAAACAGGCCCAAGCCATCCAACAAAGCTCCGTCGACCCTCGTGCAGCAGATGCACGTGCTCCACGAACCAGCAGAGCGCAGAGACGTCTGCTCTGAGAAGCTGCACCTGCACATCCAACACTGATGCACCAGAAGATTTCGAGCAGCACTGTCCCCCTTGCCCCAACCTGCAAGCGACAAAGTCTGCCAACACTGGAATACATTGGCAAGCCCTCCGACCGTGGCGTCCTTCCACGATATTCTACCACCTCACAATGAAACTGGACAAACGACAGCTACACAGTGGAGGTGACTCAACATCATTTTGAGGCAACAGACACCAGACCCAAGTGAGCCCCCCGTCATCCCACTGAAGTGGCCTTCAGCGCCAGCCAGACCTACCCTCCATTGATCAGAGGCAAGCTCGAGGGTAGAGCTGTAAAGAAAACCAGGGAAGGAGGTGAGTCAAGTTCAAGAGAGCGGCCCCAGGACAGGGCGCAGCAGGGACTCAGGACCCGGTGTCCCAGCGCTTCGCCCAGGTGGAGGCCGGGCAGAATCTGCCCTCTACAGTGTGTTGTTCCACACGTTTCCTTTTGGTCTCATTTTTATGTGTCTCCCAACACAGAGGGAAAGTAACTGCCACCCTGTATTCATACATTATTCAAGTTTAAAGAAGAAAAGCGCACAGAAGGGAGACACTCTAGTGCAGAGAGAGCCCAGGCAGGAAGGACCCCGAGCTGCAGGAGAACCAGAGCAAGAGCCACAACACACCAGCCAGGGCTGAGGGCCCAGTGCCAGGGAGGAAGCAGAGCGTGGAGTGTGGAGGCCCAGGCGTTGCGAGAGCCCGTTCCCCCCACTCATAGCTCAGGGAGCACAGAACAGATTTTCAATACACCAGAGATTCCAGTTATAAAAATATTAAAGACATATTCTGCTTGAGGGTGTAGCTCCATGGTAGAGTTGAGCTCTAGCATGCATGAGGCCTTGGATTCAAACCCCAGCCCTGAAAAAAAAAAAAAAGATTATATATATATATTATTATATATATATATATACACACACACACATACATATGCACATATGTGTGTGCATATATATTCACACGCAAACACAGACTGAGATCTGAACGTCCTCAAAGCATACACCATGCAGCAGAGAGCAGGCCACCCAGGACACAGATCCCAGAGCTCAAGACGTGGGGGAACTTCAAGCCTGAAAGGAGCGACTTTTCAAAGCATGTGAACCGTCCACCGGGAATGGAGGGTTGGGGACATCAACTGGCAGGTGGACACACAAAGCAGTTTCTCCTGATCACACAAAGTACCTGGGAGAGGCAATCACAAAGAGAAAGCTCGATTTTAGCTGTTTCAGAGGCCCCACCCAGGTCAGGTGGCCCGCTGCTCTGGGCCCCCAGTGAGGTGGCACATCATGGGATGGTAGGAGCACAGGCAGCATGAAACCCCGCTTCATACCAGGAAGCGAAAGGGGCAGAGGGGACCAGGCCACAGATCCCTCAAGGCCATGTCCCAGGGACCAAAGTCCTCCCTCCAGGCCCCTCTTGAAGGTCCTGCTACCTCCCAGAGGTCCCAGCTTGGGGACCAAGTCTTCAGCACTCCTGGGCTTCAAACCACAGCTGTGGACTAGGAACGGCTCCATCAAAAGAGTATGTGGGTCTTTATTTTCTTTCCTTTTTTTTTTTTTTTTTTTTCTGGCAGCAGGAATTGAACCCAGGGACACGTAGCCACTGAGCTATATCCCCATCCCCTTTTTAAAACTTTTTTATTTTGAAACAGGGCCTCATTGGGTTACTGAGACTGGCCTTGAACTTGCGATCCTCCTGTCCAAACCTCCTGAGTTCCTGGAATTACAGGCGTGCGCCATGCCTGGCTGAGAGTATGCCAGCCGTGCCTGGCTGGAGTCCAGCAGCACCACGGGGGAGTCTGGGGAGGGCCTGGGAGGGACCTTGGAAGCTCTGTCCCTGGGGTCAGGCTTGGACTTGCAAGTGCTCAGGAGCTGGCACAACAAGAAGCAAATGGTTTTGTCTTTTTTCAAGCCACACTTGGATCCACGCTTTTAGATCCAGTTCTTTAAAAAGAAATGCTGCTTCTGAGATCTGAAGTTTTGGCAACAACCCACGTTTGTCCTTTTAAAAGCAGCACCTCCAGACACACCTTTGTGTTGGAGGCATTGATTTTTCTGGGCCTTTCGCAGTCTTGCCGAGGACTTTCCTCCTGCATTCCCACTCTGATGTGCCAACAGGAGATCAACAGGTGAATCACCGGGCGCTGCTTCTATCAAGAGCAATAGACTGCAGGCACATTCCTGGCTAATAGGAGCCGCCCCCAGCCAGCCCCAGATTGAGATTCCAGACAGCGTGCAGCAAGCGTCTGTAGGGCTCCAGGTTGCAGGCTGTGGGAGACGCAGCCCACTCTGCAGTAGTGGACCTGCCTCCTGCTCTCTGGCTCTAGGGAGCATCAGGCTGATGGGAGGCTGCCTGGGCTGTGCACCTTGGGCAACGGCATTGCCATGCTATGTGCTCCGCTCGTTAGCCACCTTCTTTATTGAGGGAGATATTTATGGCTCCACAGGATCGTAAATGTTATGACAGTGGGGAAAAAAATCAAGCTGAGAATTTCTTGTCTGACCCGGTGCCATTGACACATCCATTTAGATCTCAAAATTAAAATTGCATGCCACAAAGTCCTCAAGAATATAGCAAAGGACACCACAGAGCTAACTCTCATGACAGAAGAGCATTCAATCACGAATACAACACGTCGCATTAAAGCAAGCCCTTTGTTAATTTGAGCCACTGGAATTTATTAATCATTCATTGTGTGCAAAGCATTGTTCTGGGGACGACAGCCACCCTGGAATGCACAGGAAGGACACAGAGGCTCTGCTGCCTATGGCAGCCAGTCACAGGCCAGCAGAGGCAGGTGAGCAACTCAACTCCAGTGCAAGATGAGAAGACTCGGGCGAGGTGGAAGGTGGAAGCCAAGGAAATGAGCGGCGAGCTCCACAGAAGGGCAGACGGTGGGAGAGAGCAAAGCAGCAGTTGTCTCCAAAACTACTGCACCTCCTGGTCCCGGTGTCTAAGGCAGGCCTGGCATCCGCCCCTCGCCCTCCAGATCCTGGACACCATCCTGGACAGCTGCTGTCCCCTCCAGCCACATGCAGCCCTTCTCTGACGGCGCTGTGCAGGCCCTCTCTAGCCCTCTGCTAGAGCCCAGGCCCAGCAGTGTTATTCCCCATTGTGCCGAGGTCGGAGTATGCTGCACACATGCAGGTTGGACACATCAGCCCTGGGCTCAAACCACAGGACACTCCATGCTGCCCGGGCCAGGCTCACAGGAGGCTGGAGAACTCCCCCTTCCTGCTCACATCCGATCCTCCGGACCAGCCAGCTCCTGGCACGCAGCTGCATTACTCTGTGCCAGAGCCCCTCGCCCCCTCATTCCTGTGACATCTACTCGTCCTTCATGTTTCACCATGGAAAGTACTTGCTCCGTGACCTGAGTCTGCACAGTGTGGCTTCCTGCTCATTGCCATCATGGCCACTGCCACTGGACTTAGCATGTGCCTCCCACAATGTGTCATGGCCACCTCTTAACTAGACCAGGATCCCCACTGTGTTACCACCACCTATTTACCAAACCAGGATCCCCACACTGTGTGTATAGTGGCCTGTTAACTAGACCAGGATCCCCACACTGTGTTATGGTGGCCTGTTTACTAGACCAGGATCCCCACACTGTGTTATGGTGGCCTGTTAACTAGACCAGGATCCCCACACTGTGTTATGGTGGCCTGTTTACTAGACCAGGATCCCCACACTGTGTTATGGTGGCCTGTTAACTAGACCAGAATCCCCACACTGTGTTACAATTCATTGTCAACTAGACCAGTTCCCAGCAGTCAGAGACATGGAAGAATGGGTCTCCATGTTTGTCTCAAGCACCTGAAAATGCCTGATCCATAGAGGTGCTTGGTGCATGTGAAAGTTTCTACTGCGATGGAGACGTGGACATGGGCCGTGAGGCATCACTAACTGGTTCCTGGAAGGTTTGGGGAAGGACATTCAGTGTGCACAGAAGCTCAGAAGCAGAAACGCCAGCAGACTATGAGAAGTCATGCTGGAAAGCCAGGTGAGCCAGACCACAGGGGGCCTGAGAGTCAGGCTGAGTCAGGAGTCGGGAGAGGGAGGTTTGCTACACCCAGAGGTCGTGACAGGAACGGGATTTACTGTGCCAGCTGAAACAAAGAGGAAAGCAGACCAACCAGAGTGACCACTTTCAAGACACCAGAGACCACGAGGAAGACTGGGGTCTGTGAGGGCGGGTTCATCAGCAGGGTGAGCCTTCCTGAGATGGCCCTGCTGCTGTGACAGAGCTCCAGCCTGGGCACAACAATGGGGAACCCAGGGGGTGCAGCCCGTGGAGCACGAGTCAAGGAGACAGGCTCTGGGGAGCCAAGATGGCTAGGGTTGGAAGCAGGGCACCAGCAGGGCACAGACAGAAACCTGACGCTCCACCAAAGACTCCAGGAGGCTCAGCATCCTGGGGGAGTCCGCGGGTCTACATGAGCTCATGGAAGAACTTGCCAAGATCAGAAGCAGTGCCTCACGTAAGCTCACAGTGGTGCTGTGTCCCCATCCAGACTGCGACATCTCCTAACTCACGGGGCACGGGCAGGTGCACAGGAAGGTCTCGCCTTCAGGGTGGATGATTAGTGATAGACACTCCACACCCACTGCACAAGTCAGAGGCAAAACTGAAACAAAGAGAAGACATGAACTGGAAAACGAGCTGACTACCCCCCGACGGCAGAATCGCTGGTGGCAGCCGTGCCGTGAGAGCCATGTCAGTCTCCAGGACGGATCAGGGAATTGGCAAGGTCGCAGGTGCAGCGTCGGTATTCAAAAGCTGCTCTGTCTGCATCCCAGCAAAAATCAGAAACCCAAATTAAAACAATGCAATTTAAGTTAGTGTAAAAACATGAAAAAGGGAAATATAACCAAAGAACTGAGTGAACCAAACTATCCAATACTGTTAATAGAAATTAAAGACTTAAGTGAGTGGAGACAGACACTGAGCTCATGGCTTACAAGGCTCAGTGCTGTTAACAAGCCAATTTCTCCAAATTGTCTTAGGGATCCAATGCTGTGCCAGGCAAAATCTTATCAAGGCTTTTTGTTGAAACTGATGAACGTATATTCTAAAATGCATGTGGAATTTCAGAAAGGCCTAGAATAATGCAAAACCATGTTGAAAAAGAAGAGCAACCTTGGAAGGATAACTCTACTTAACTCAAAGCCTTATTATAAAGTTACAGTAACCAAAAAAGTATAGTTTTCCAAATAGACAAATATGTCAAAGGGACAAAGTAGGAATTCCAGCAGTAGACATAAACATAGACACTGCCTTTGACTTTCAGTGGGGAAAGAATAGTTTCCAACAAATATCCTGAAACAACCAATTTTCTATATGAAAAAAATTAAACATTACCTTGCACCATACAGAAAATGTAACTCAGAATGTTGCATAGACATAAGGTGAAATCTAAGCTCCAAATCTTCTAGAAGATACTTCATCAAAGATTGTTCACCTATGAAGACACACGGCCACCAAGCAATCACATAAAAGCGTCCTCCATCAGTCATTATGAAGTGTGAGTTAGACGGTAGGGAGAGTCCACTATGGGCCTGCTGCACTGCGGGGTCATTGAGATGGCCTGTACCCGGGCTGTTGAGGACGTGGGGAATGGAGCTCCCGCGGGTACTGCACAGGCAATCGCCTTCAGAGCAGCTTCTCACACCTGAGCTCGCACTGAACGTCTGCCTTGCAACCCACCACGAGGTGTTTACCTGAGAGTCAGCAGCGTACAACCAGCAAAGACGTGACCGTCAAAACCGGGGCGGGGGTTTCCACCCAGATGTGAGTGGACAAACACCCAGCGGTGCCCAAAGACACCACTCGTGTGACACGGAGTGATGGGCCATCCACATGGGCAGCGTGCCAGTGAATCCCAGAGTAAGTGTGTGAGTGAAGGCGGCAGGTCAGGGAGGCGTGCCCTATGATTCCGTCTCCACGAAGCTCTAGGATCCTGGAAACCGGAGGCAGACGAGGGGTGGCTGGGGTGTGGGAGGGAGGGTCAGGGATGCAAACGGGCTGCTGCTGCCCAGTTTGTGGGTGCAGATTTGCCAGCTGGCCCTGCCTCCTGTCCTTGGGTGTCCACCCAGGGAGGTGAGAATACACGTCTGCGCAAACATCCATGCAGCACTTTGCTGGGTCCTTCACAACATCTCCCCATGGGCAGCAACCTGAGTTCTCCGACTGGTGACTGCGGAGACAGTGGACACTACCCTGCACACACAGGAGACGGCTGGACGACCCAGGACACAGCGCACAGTGGGGAAGCCAGACAGAAGAATCTGCAGAGAATCACGATCCAGCCTGAAAGAATAAGCCAGGAAACGCCACAAGGAAGTAGGCCAGGGCTGGCTCGGGTGGACCAAGGTGCAGGGCCTGACGCAGGAACAGTGGGTGCACAGCCTTGTTCGCTTACAAGAAGTCATTGAACTGCACATTTGAAAATGTAAGACACATGGTACTCAGAATATGCCTCAATCAAGATACTCAAAACGAAGAAAGGAGTGGTTTCAGAAAGTGCTAAGGAGATCTCAGGGGATTTGAGAACTTTTGACATGACCCAACCTGAACGTTAAGAGGCTAACTCTGAACAGTCACATGAAGGACCAAGGGGACAGGTGAGGGGCAGTTCTGAAGTGACAGAGCCACGGAACGTGCCACCTCTCGGTGGAGTCGAGTGTAGACTAGTGTCCGAGGGCACCACGGGTCCAGTTTAGAAGCTGAGGAACAGCGTTGGCACAGGCTCTCCTGGCTCCTGAGTCCCCCGGACTCCCCCAGACCCAGCAGGGTCAAAGGAAGTCAGGCGGCCATGCAATGGCCTCCCTCCCAGAGCCACCTGCTCTCTGTGACGCTCAGCACGCGTGAGGGAGGCTCAGCACAGCGCTTCCTCTGCAGTAGAGTCCCCTTCCATCACAGCACGTTGGGGATGTGACAGTGCTGATGTCCCGTGCCAGGCCATTCAGCAGGTGACTGATCTGCCTTCCCGGACAAGGTGCAGCCATCAGCCAGCTGCAGGTGGAGTTGGAGCAAGGTGATGCATGTGGCCAGCCAACCTCTGACGCAATGCCTCATCAGAGCCAAAGCTGTGATGTGTGCAACATCAAAACTTGTCCCAGCCTGGAGGAGGGAATGTGCCCTCCCGCGAGTGTCTCACCTAGGTGTCTAGATAGAATTGCCACTTGAGCTTCACTTTTAAATCTGTCCTGGGGGCCCTCAGCATCCCCCACCCTCACACACCCTTCTTACACACCGCTGGGAATCGTCGTTAGGGGTTTGTTCTTCGTTTCCTTTGGGCTGCACTGGGTTTGACGCAATGCATCAAAGCAAGGCAGAACCAGGGTGTTTTAGTCAACCTTTTCACTGCTGTGACTGAAGACCTGACAAGAACAATTACAGGAGGAGAAGTTTATTAGGGGGCTCACGGTTTCAGAAGGCTCCGTCCATAGACAGCCAGCTCCATTCCTCAGGCTCAAGTGAGGCAGAGCATCGTGGTGGAGGAATGTGGTGGAGGGAGCAGCTCACCTGGTGATCAGGAAGCAGGGAGAGACTCTACTCGCCAGATACAAAACAGACCCCACAGCCACACCCAGGGCCACCTTCCCCTGTCACACCCTAACTGCCTTCAGTTACCAATCGGTTGATCCCCTTCAGGGGATTAATTCACTGACTGGGTTGAGGCTCTCACGACACTATCATTTCTCCTCTAAACCTTCTTGCATTGTCTCACACCTGAGCTTTGGGGGACGTCTCCCATCCAAGCCGTGGCACAGGAATTTCCCTGCTCCCTCACGGCACTTGGGATCGCTCTCTCACACTTGTCTGAAACGTGGCCAGTCTCTGTTCAGGGTATGGTTAAGGCTGAAATGAGGAAGAAGTGATGTCCTCATCTGAGGGTCCTGGGTGGAGACCCACATTGCAGACGAGCTGTTCACAAAGCAAGAGGCAGTCAGGGGAGAGCAAACTGGCCTCACAAAAATAGAGGTCAGTTCTAACTTCCAAACACAGATGGCAAGGAAGCTTGAGACTCACACAGGGTGGGAGCCTCCCACCACCATCCACAGAGAGTCCACTGAGAGTCCACTGAGAGTCCACAGAGCATCCACAGAGTGTGTCCACAGAGCACCCATAGAAAGTCCACAGAGAGTCCACAGAGCACCCATAGAAAGTCCATAGAGAGTCCACAGAGCATCCACAGAGCATCCACGGAGCATCCACAGAGTGTCCACAGTGTCCACAGAGCACCCATAGAAAGTCCACAGAGAGTCCACAGTGTCCACAGAGCACCCATAGAAAGTCCACAGAGAGTCCACAGAGCATCCACAGAGTGTCCAATGTGTCCACAGAGCACCCATAGAAAGTCCACAGAAAGTCCACAGAACCAAGACAGGTGGGCAGTGCAGCAGAGAAGATGGGGCAGACGAGGCGGGAAGGAAAGAAGTTCAAAGAGTGATATAAACTTGAAAAGGAGCACACAGAAGTTCCCCAGTCTGGAACGCAAGCTGAAAACAGCACATCGCCAGATGGCAGAGCAAGAGACCCATGGCCCCAAACGCTGGCGAGGACCTGGAGGAGGGGTTCCCACGCACCGTGGCTGGGTGTGAGTTGGGGCCGGCAGCCGGGAATCACTTGGCATCCCTACTAGAGCTGAGCGAGAACCTCCTTCCCGGAGCATGCCCCGCAGACACACCACACACAGAGCCCGCCTGCACAAAGGCCACGGGTGCCACAGGGGTGGCCACACAAGGCTCCCGCCCTGGTAGGAATAAGCTCCAGCGCCTCACCACGCTACGTTGCATGAATGTGGCCAGTCCACCGGACAATGCTCTGCCGGGTCGGGTGAACACGCTCGTCTCCACAGCCTGCTTCCCGCCTGCCCCGCGGAAGCCAGGCCCTGGTGATGGTGGACTTCAGTGTGAAATAAACTACAAAGCCATAGAAGAAAATTAGGAAACTGTCCTGATAAACTTGAAGTTGGAAATAATTTTTAAACAAGAGAAAGAAGCACAGCATAAAGGAAAATGGTAGATAAGTTTGATTTTATTAAAATAAAATGTCTGCTGATAAAGCCCTATTAAGCATGTGACTGCATTGTCAATGATTGTTTTTAAAAATCACAAAAAAAGTTATGCATCTATGATTTATACCATTTTAGGCAGTTTTTTGTTGTTGTGACCAAAAGATCTGACAAGATAATTTTAGTGGAGGAAAAGTTTATTTGTTGCTCAGTTTCAGAGGCCTCAGTTCACAGATGGGCCGGCTCCATTGCCCTGAGCCCAGTGTGAGGCAGAACTTTCACGATGGAAGAGGAAAGCATCTCGGGGACATGGCAACAGGAAGCAGGGAGAGCTCTCTCACCAGGGACTGCAAGAGGAACCCCAATGGCACGCCTCATGACCCACTACTCCAGCCACACCCCACCTGCCCTGCAGTCACCACCAAGTGAATCCACTGAAGCAGATCACCGCCCTGGTGAGGTTCTCGAATCCCATCAGTCTACCTTAACCTTGCCCTGTTCACATACCAGTTACCTAAACCATAAGGTGCACTTATGAATACGTCAAAATGAGCCCCACTATTACGTACAACTAACACGAAAAAGTAAAAACAATTGTAAAAATCACAAGGAGTGTCCAGAATATGTAAAGAGCCCCTCAACTCAACTTAAAAAAAAAATTAAAATAGATAACAAACCTTTCTCAAAGAAGGAAAAGAAGCTCCGTGGCCAGTATCCCTAAGACAAGAGGCTCAGCTTCTCCAATACTCATGGAAGAGAGTGGCCAGAGCCATGGCAGACACCCGTCACTCCCGCTAGGTGAGGAAGCACCACGACCAAAGCCTCACAAGAGCATCTCTGACAGGAGGAGCTGAATTCCAGGCGGGAGTGCAAAACAGAGCAGCCCATTTAGGGAAAAGGGGTCATGGTCTCATTAAACTGAAAGATTTGCACATCCCGTGCCCTGAAGAGTGTGTGTGTGTGTGTGTGTGTATGTGTGTGATATCCATCACTTTAATCCACCAGGAGACAAGTTTAAGAATATTTATAGAAGCATTTTGTAACGGCAAAAGCCTGAAACATAATCTATTGACAGATAAATGGCTTTATCATCCCATCTCCATTTAGCAGAATGTTATAAAGCAATAAAAATGGATGAACTATGGTTCCTTCCATTCATTTGTCACCATGGATGAATCTCACAAACTTAATATTAAGCAAGAAGGCGAACCACAGAAGAACACGTACAGTGCTGTTGTGATCACAGGAAGTCCAGAATTTCTGCAAAACTAAATAAAACATTGCTTAGGGACCAGTATGCATGCAATAAAAAAATAAAGAGAGGCAAGGGCTGGTAACACTTAAACGGCACAAAACTCAGCTCAGCGCTGCTCTCCGACAGGACAGGAGAATAGCCAGGAGAAGCGGCCTCGCTAGGCCCCTGAGGATCACAGGCTGCCTTCCACAAGCGGCGGGTGTGCACGTGAGCGTCTGGCTCTCTTGGGCTCGCCTTCGGGCCCGCGTACTTCACACACGATTTCATCCAAATGCGATGCTCCATGAAGCATGCCCCTGTGTGACGCGACCCTGCTTCTCCTCTTGCTCTCCGAATTACTCCTGTGCTCCCTTTCCCCATGGGGGCCTCTGACACCAGAGCTCTCAGGGGTTGCCCTGTCTTTCCCGCTGCTGTCTGGGCACCTCACGGTTAACCTGGGCCAGTGGAGCCCCTCAGAACCTTCCCGGGCTACCCCATGTGCACACGCTGCCAAGACCAACCCAAGGGAAACGTCAGGGACCAGTGAGGCGCGAGGAACGTGAAGAAGCGTGTTGATGGCAGGACTCCGGGTGGCAGCATTCACTTCTGTTGGTCCTCGCGTGCCGACAGCAATGCTGGACGCCTAGAATGGTCTCTTCCTGGACGTTGGACAACGCACCTTGAACTCTGCAGGACCTTCCCTCCCACTCAGGCTCAGACTCACGCAGAGCTCACGCCTCCCGTCGCTGACGTCAGGGACGTTCAGAGGAAGTTAGAAGTCGCTCGCTCCTCCGCGGGCCACGCGGACGGAGAGCCTCGGAGCCTGGGATTTCTGTGAATTGCGGAGAGCAACATCTCTTGAGGAAAAAATAGTCAAAGTTTCAAAGAGTGCATATGTCCCAGCCAGTAGGCAAAACTAAACTCCCCGTTCTCGTTACTGGAAATAGCAGGACCTGGAAAGATATACCAGGGCGAAGAGAGAGACGATACAGGGAAAACAGCAGGGAGAGAGGGAGAATGGCAGCCCTGAGAAGGACGGGCAGCTGCAGGCCAAGTCGGCCAGGAAAGCGCTCAGCGAGGTTTTGAATCGCCCTCTCAGGAAGCAGGGCGGGTCTGTCCTGTGTAGGGGATGACTCTGCAGGGCACTTGGCCCTGCGGGCACCGGCTCTCCAACTCTGCACACTATGGTGGCAGGAGGGGAGTGTCTGGGTGACAAGGCAGCCGCCGGCGGTTGGGCAGCACTCCATGTCGTGAGTGCTACTGGCAAGCTTGGAAGGTGTCTTGTCACTGGTCCAGGAGGCTCCGTTGTGGTACGTGTGCGATTGTCAAATACACAGACTTCCACATGGGTACACCCGGGGAGCCCCGAATGGTCTGCCCTTGCCAGCCACAGAGAACCTGCTGGCTCGCTGGGCTTCTCCGGCCCCTCACCCTGCCCTCCTCCCTGGGGTCTTGAAGCCGCATCAGACTGGGCAGACGGCAAAAACAGGAGAGGTGCACTGCAGGCTGGGGGCCCTTCCAGGACCTGTCGAGAGGGTTCCGGAAGCAATAGGCTTGCAAGAGGAGCAGGTGAAAGGAGCGGCGTCCTTCGGGCAGCTGGGCCTGGGTAGGCACTGAGTGGGCTGGGGCCCACAGGTGACTTCCCCTTCACTGATCGGCGCAGGCCTCTGGGACACTGGGGTTCAAGCCACACCAAACGGCATCTGCGCCTTCATTTTCTTCAATCACAGACTGATTGTGGAGTTCCTGGAGAAGACTGATGTGCTTCATTAAATGCTCATGTTGGCCACCGCAATTATGTACACTTTATTTCTCAACCTGAAAATTGCAATATTTTTTTTTATTTAAGCACTTCCTTGATGGAGCTATTGCTCTTGAAGGGTTTGCAAATGCATCTGGTTTGTAATCATTTAAATATATTCCTACTTTAAATATACAAACATGGCAACTTTTTATTTTTCAGAAGCACTGAAAAGCCCATCTTTCTAAGAACTCAGAGAGTTAGTGAAGGTTTTTGCTCTTCCTACAGGCTTCTTCCTGTAGTGCTGGAAGACACAGTAGTTCAGTTTACTGAAGCAGTGTTGAACAGAAAGCTGGCCCTTTACAACCTGCCAAAGGACAGAAGTGACATACAATACCTGGGCTGCAGGTAGCACAGGAAGCTGACAGCAGCCTGGCTAAGTCCTGCGCCCAGGAGCCCAACACGGTATTATCAAAGGGCATGGAGAACTCTAAGCAGAATGTACAAGAGGACAAAATTAATTCCAAAGAAAATGAGAAATCAAATGAGACTTCATAACTAGTAAATAGGCAGGTCCATGTTCCCAGTGAATCATCCTACAGTCTCAAAGATTCACTGAAAGCTGCCAAGATACACCACCTTTCCATGGTTGGAAAAGACTGACAACTTTCCCACCCTTAAAGAAGCTACCCAGCAGCAATGTCTGATGAATCTTGTTGGCAATTAGGTGGACAGAGTGGATGGGACGGGGTGGAGGGGAGGCAGCAGGTGGCAAGGTGTCACCTTAGGGAGGGCATCTGTTTTTCCAGCTGGGGTCTGGGGAGGAGGGGGAGGACAGAGTGTGGACAGCAGCCCTGGAGCAGGACCAGGGCAGGGACAGGGACTGGGAGAAAGAGGTATGGGGAGAACACAGATTTGTGTCAGGTTGTCCAGTGGATGCCGTGATGCTGAGTGCAAATCTAACTACCAGAACCCAAGGCTGAGGACTGAGGCATGGAAGCCTCCAAGCTCACCCATCTCCAGATAAGACCAGGGCTGGCACCTGCCAACCTCCACTGTCAGCCCAGGGCTCCCCACCCTGGCCCTCAGAGATGGGGGAGGGGCACTTCGGAGCTCTGTCCCTGCTGCCTGGGGTAAAGGCAGTTAGAAGGACGTGTGTTCTGGGGTTGGACGCCTAAAGGCCAGCCCACAGCTTCGGGCTCTTCTCAGTACAGGTGAGGAGAGAAGACGGCAGAAGCCGGGTGGTGGTCAGACGAGCCCCTGCCTCCACCCGAGGAGTGCCCTGGCTGTCGTGGACACTGCTACAGGAATGGGCTTGAGCGATCTTGCCTGATGTCCAGCAAAGGGGAGGCCCTAGGCAAGGAGACCAAGGAGCTGCCTTGGCAGAGCCAGATGGCAGGAGGGGGGCTGGCTGAAGTGACCGGAAGTCCACTCTGGATGTTGGCCAGGAGAGGGCACGGACCAGCCGCCACAGCGCCACCAGCTCAAACAGGCGCTGCAAAGTCGAGAGGACTGCACTGGGGTCAGACAGGTCTGCCCGAGCTCTCCGAGGAATCTCAGACCGCACAGGCTTTCACAGGAAGGAGACGCAGAGCACAGAGATCCCAGGAGCTCTGTGTGTAGGCGCCTGGCGCCGAGGAGCCACCCGCCTGGGGCTGCCGGGGCTCGGACAGGACGGACAGCAGTGCTCACTGAGGGACGGCCCGTTCAAACGCTGTTCACGTTCACCATTCAAGCTTGCCCAGCCCGGGAGGGTTCTTCCTGGGCAGTCGCTGACCTGTGTAGGAGTCCTGATCCCGGATGGCTGCCGACTCCATTCTGAAATGCCCACCAGGGCGGCCTTTTGTCCTGGTTTTCTTCTGCATTTCACACCACCATGTGTCCTCCACAGCAGCCAGAGACTCAAGTCCCTTTTCACACCTGGTCTCCCCACCCTGACTCACCAGGGACACAAGGGCCCAGGAAGGGAGGGGAGGCCATGAAACTTGAACACCACCTTCCTCACTGCAAGTCTCTGAAGTCTCATGGGGCAGGGGAGAAGAAGAGACTGGAGTTCAAGGTGAATTTGCCTGGACTTGTTCCCGAACAGAAGTGACCAAAAACCTGTGGAATCCTCCAAGATGCCATCAAGAGGCAGGAGCAGGCCACAACATACAGCTGAGAGTGATCAGAATATATCAAATTATTTCTGCATGGACCCCACTGAGCTGGTAAGCCAAATGTTAGTGTTTGGGTCAAAGGTGAAGGGATAGAAAATAAGAAGACAGGCTAGCGGGAAGTCCTCCAGGTGAGAACACCAGCCACAGAGCCACCGACCGTCTTCAGCAGGGCGGGAAGGCCACACGCCAGTGTCCGGTGGAGACCCCCAGACACAGTGGGAGCCGAAGCCCCCGCCGGGCTCTGCGGGTCCTGAGGGGACTGGTTGGCATTCGCCCACTTCTGTACAGTGTGACAAAGCAGAGCTTCGAGCCCGCCCTAACCAGACCACCTAGACCGTGTCCGTGGAGAAGTCCTGCTGCCGCCAACGGCCCCAGCATTCCCAGGCGCAGCAGGAGAGCCCGTCTTGGGAGGCAGCAGGGTGCAGGACGGGCTCCTTGGCTCCAGTAGCTTCCTCCATTCAGGAGAGAACACTTGGGCCCCTTCCCTGGCCACCCATGTCTCTCCCAGCGCTACTCAGCAATTAAGGTACACCGTCTGGTGCAGCACGACCGGGCTTCACAGTGAACCCATGCTCCCCGCACCGATCAAGCTCAGTGGAGCGCAGACTCCAACTGGAAGGACGTGCGTCAGGGAGAGGAACACATTTCCTGAAATTGGCATGTCTCAATGGCTACAATCAAGTCAGGCAGCCCTGGCATCCATTTGTCAGCTAAAACCTGCAACTAAAAGGGAAGACAGGAGCTGTTTTGCTCAATTTAGAGTCTGCTTGAAATTAATGGAGAATAAATGCTTGGAATTCAAACCTTTCAAGGGACAATTTCCATTAAGCCTGAGCTCGGCTTCATTTCTGATCCACTGTTGCAGGGAGTAACAGCTGTTAGGGGCACTATAACTGCCATCGAACCACTGAGGCCATAAACTCTAAAAAGAAAACTCTCCTCCTGATGGCCACCAGGAGAGGAGGGAGGGAACAGCACGCGGTCAGAGACCTCACCACCCTGCCCGGTGCTCCCCGTCCCCAAAGCCACACTAACTCTGCCTGCACAGATGCCAAGCCACCAGCACGGCCCTCAGCCTCCTGAGCAAGCCAGACAACTCCACCGAGCGGCCGGAGGAGAGGGCGGCAGGAGGGTGCTGGACACAGGCTCCGGGCTTCCGGGGTGCAGCAGGCAGTCAGCGCTCGGGGGTGGCCCCGGCCACGAGCTCCTCCAGCTCTCAGCCTTCCAATCACGCGGACCCTCTGCTGGGCAGCTCTGAGCAGCCCCAGCCTTGGGAATTCTCCAGAAAACAAGCCTCACACTTCTTTGTGTGTGTTTACAACCAGCGAGTGAGGCAG
Organism: Sciurus vulgaris; assembly: GCF_902686455.1. Taxonomy (NCBI): domain Eukaryota; kingdom Metazoa; phylum Chordata; class Mammalia; order Rodentia; family Sciuridae; genus Sciurus; species Sciurus vulgaris. The sequence continues at coordinate 2,589,296 of NC_136464.1, forward strand.
AGAGGGACAGAGCCTCGCCTCTAGAAGCGACGTGCCCTCTGTGGCGATGCTCAGTGTCAAAAGCAGCAGATTCCGAGTGCGTCATAGAGACATCCCACTCTGCCTTCAGACGTGCCCAGCAGGAGGACAGCAGGGCAAGCATCCCGCCTTCCCAGCAGAGGACAGCGCTAAAGGAAATCTCCCAGGTGAAGGGAAGCATGGAGAATGCTGGCACTGAAGCTGATGCACACGGAAGAGGGGAAGGAAGCCGGGCAGACCAGGGGGCAGGGGCCTGGGGAGGCCTCACGGGCCACATCTGCAGGCCCTCTGTCCATCGGAGCCACCTAGACTCATGGTTTCAGCAGGACAGCGCCCAGCTCCGACCACGATGTCAAGAGCCTATCTGAGAGTGTCGCAGGCCAGCGTGGACGGGAGGAAGCAGGCAGGACTGTGGAACTGCAGTCAGTGGTGGGTAAGGCTCTCAGGGCTGGGACAGAGCTGGCTGTGGCAACAGCCCCTGGTGTCAACAGTGGCACATCCTGTCACCTGTCACCTGTGCTGAATCAGGTGCCGGAGGGGCGGGCAGGGAATGCCGGCCCACACTGCACCTCAAGGGTGCAAGACGCCGTGGCACCAGGAGGCGGGACGACGGCGTTGGATGGTTAACTGTCCTGCACCAAAAGCTCTACTTCCTCTGGGGTCAGACTCGTGACCTCCTTGCTATCGTCAAGGCAAAGTCACACATGTTGAGCATGTGACCTAGACTCGCTTTCCAGCCCTCTCGGGTGTGTCCCTGAGACGCGAGCAGGAGGCATGTGCAGAAGTGGGCAGCCAGGACCAGGTCAGCCTGTGCGCTGACCACTCATCTCCTCAATCTGCCATGTTTTCCTGAAGAAAAGTCAGATCAAGCTTCACTTAAAAAGTAAAGAGAGGCACTTTCCAGAAGGAGGTGGCTTAAGTGTTTGCGCAGTGGAAAAGGGAAGCCGCTGGGCCGGCGAGGAAACCTCTGGACCAGCCCCCGCTTTTCTGTCCTGGTTCTCAGCTCCCTGGAGAGAAGAGAGGATGGCAGGCAAGGACCCCAAAGTCCTTCCAGCCTCAGAGGCTTCCCACGACTGCGCTGCTCTAAGGAGAAAACTCACTCATACATCAATTAGAACGTGCTTTAAAACGTTCCTGGTTCTTCCAGAAAAAAGCAGCAGGCCCCCATCACTTGGAAGAGGCTAGTAGCCCAGAGCCAGCTTCCCTTCCCCAAAGGCTCTGCTTCCACATCAGGTGCGGGGCTGGTGACCTGGCCAGCCCGGGCTCTGGTCACCCATCAGCCACCAGCATCTGGTTTGGAGCCCGGCTCTCCCCCCACCGCCTCCAGCAAATTCAAGCACAGCCGCACTTTTCGCGGAGGGTGTCAGATGAGGACCTTCTCAGATTATTTTCCAAAAGAAATTGCAATGGAAATAAACATTCTTGCTGCTATAACTTTATGACTATGATTTTGAAGCAGGTGGCAATCAGCTTGTATTTATTTTTAGAGAGCAGCTTGGACTCGATGTCATCTCCTAAGTACGTGGTGCTCCCCAGGGACACATGATCAGCATGGAGGGATGATGTGGTCTACATAAAGAGCCAGCTCCTCACTGGAAGCTCAGCATAGCTCCATGTGCCACACACTCGGGAGACCCCTGGTGCCATGTTGGCAAGCGTGTAAATTGTCATGCAGCCCCAGGGACACATCCAGGGCAGAACCACAGTCCACCCTCAAGACACCTTTGGAACACCTGTCTCTCAGCCACTGTGCCCAACGACCAGATAAAACTGTCCCAGCACCCTGGATCCAACCTGCCCTCAGGTGTGGTGGGGCCTTGCCCACCTGCCCCTCTGGGACTTGGGTGCCCAGGGTTGGGCCTCCACTTTCAAATAACAGAATGATATCCCAGCTCCATTACATCTTCATGATATTTTCTTCTGTCGGACTTATTCTAACTATAACTAAACTGCAATTCATACAATTTCTTGATTATGTCTGACTTCTCCTGGATGAAGCTTGGATGTGGCAGGGACCACATCTGTCTTGCTAATCTTGTTGTCCTTGTGCAATCATGGAGCCCCACATGTAGGAGAGACCTGACCAACTTTGGGAGGACGAGTGGAATGAACGGATCAATTGACCAATCAAGCAGTTGATGTTCTACAATGGTATCTGTTTCTTTTTGCTTAATTTTGCAGGATCAAGTTGCTGGTAATCTCAGAGAGAACAGAAGATGATAGGATAGGAGCCTCTCTTCTCTCTCTCTCTCTCTCTCTCTCTCTCTCTCTCTCTCACACACACACACACACACACACACACACCACACTATTCATGCAGGTCGGAGTGAGATCACACTGAATTCTACTTGCAACTCCAATGTGTTTGAGACCCTATGGGCAATTGACCCCTCCCAGGCTCTGCAGCAGGGTTTCCCAGATTGATCCTGAGGAAGGATCCACAGCCCCAGTGACCTTCACCACATCAGACGAGGAAGAGTCTTCCCAAGAGGTCACCTCTGTCCCAGGAGCATCCACAGGTAGTCACGCTGCACGATGCCTAGGTCCTGGTGGACAGGAGAGGAAGTGCTTCCAGTTGCTGGAGATGAAGGTGCCGCAAAGTCAGCTTCCTTGCCCGGGCTCCTTGCTGCCAGGGCTCTGACCCCACATGGGATGAGGAAGGAGCTCAGAGGCAGAGATCAGATGCCACAAGCTGCACACAGTGAGGAAGCCCCATGCGGTGGACTGTCCTGTCAACACACCTCAGCTCACAAGTGTCTCTTCTGTGCTGTGGCACACTACGGTCTCACTCTGCTCCCTCCATGTGCACCACCTAAAGAGGTCCCCACTGCCCTGTCCGTGGGCTCCAGGGGATGAGAGAGCCTTTAGCCCAACTGACCTTGTAGACTTCTGCATCCCTGCAGATGGTACGAATCCACCCTGGTCTCCCCCAGAGGACCCCCAACATCCATGTTCCCCTGCTCCAGCTGCTCAGGACAGGGGGTTTCATAATGCACATAAAAAGAAAAAATATGTCCGCAATAAGACACACCACTTAATATTCACAAGTAAGAAATCTCAGATGAGCAGCACAACAGTGTTGAGAACTTAATAACAGGAGGTTAATAAGAATAAAATAACCGGATCCTTTCTCTCGCAGGCCTGGGGAAATTCCAGCTGTCACAAGTGATACCCTGCTCCTGGAAGAGACTCAGACGGAGCAGGAGACACCTAGGCCTGAGCTGACATGTGCCGCTGCAGGACTATGCCAGGGGTCAGGTGTGTTGAGTTCTTCAGATGGTGTCTAGGTGGTACACCAACAAAACAGGCCACACAGGACAGGCTGCAGGACGACATCGCCACAGTGTTACACTCCAAACCTACGAAGTGGACTCATCCCAGTGATGATTGTTAGGTCAGAAATTAGGCGACCATAGGGGGCACAGCTGAGCAGCTAGGACAAAGACCAGCTGGCCAAAGGTGACCAGAAAGTTCGCAGCAGGTGTGATGGAAAGTTCCACTGACCCTTCACACCCACCTGTCACTCAAACAAGACCCCCTCCCATCCTAGTCTATAAAAACCCTGGGCAGCCAGGGCCACGTGCGATTTTTCTCTGGGTCCCTATACCCCGGGGGTCTGGGAATTTCGCCCGAGAGCCAAATTCCAATAAAGCTTACTTCGGCCACTTTTCTGTCCCATTTTATTTGGTTGCTAAACTGAGCCGCCCAGACCCACCGAGCTTACATTTGGTCCCGCCGCGAGCCCGCCTGAGCTTACAATGATACTCCTAGAGAAGTCAGCCACTGTGAAAGCTCTGTGGCTTCTAGGCCCTCCAGCGTCCTTCTACAAGCCTGGACTCCTGGGGATTCACAGCTCTAACCACTGAACACCCAGCCTCCAGGTGGCCAGGAGGGCTGGCTTCCTTTTATCAGTGAGAAAGCTTTCAAACCCTCCAGCATCAGCCTGCTCTGCCTACCCCACACACTCTGGAGAAATAAGGACATTAACATGAACTACCAGCAACAAAGACGTGACTGATCTTCCCCCCAACCTGCCAGGGTGTTGACCTAGCCTCCTGACAGGTCACTGGGGAGCCACGCCCACCTTCCCTGCTGGCTGGCAGTGGCCTTCAAGATGGCTGGTGCTACAGACACAAGTCGAGCATGGCCACAAAGGCGAGCAGGTGCCTGTCACCACAAGTGGGGCCAGTTATGGAGGCGAGGTAGGAGTCCCAGAGCCCATGTCCCTGCAGGAAGACGTCTGCCGCACACGGTGCCTCAGGAGCCCTCTCAGCTGTGAGGGGAGGTGTGAAGAGTCCCGTTCTGTGCTCAGTCACAAGGACGTGGACCTTGGCACATTTTCTTTGCAAACACACCTCTCCAAGTAGAAGCTTAAATGGAAGATGTTTCCCAAGCAGAATCCTGAAATACTTTGAGCAAACATTTACAACAGTTTCATGGGGACGCTTACCAATAGCGTCCCACTTGGCGTCTCTTCACTGTACTGGAAGTCACCGCGTCTAAGGGCAGAGGTCCATGGGTCCTGCTTGTCCCCCAGCAGTGGGCAGAGCCACAGGAGGGCTTCAGGGACACTCCTCCCTGCACCGACAGGTCATCTTCCCTGGGTTTCCTGCCACAGGAGGACACAGGGTCCCTCACTGTCGATGCTGCACAGTTGGCCACCTTGTGAGTCCAGAGCCCTAGAAGTTCACAGCACAGGCACCTCTGTCCCCTCCATTTGATTCACAACCCATGAAGGAGCAGGGCTTGGAGAAACCTGACAAGCACCACCTGGCCAAGTGACCAAGGTCAGAAGGAGCCGTGGCCAGTCGAGCTGACAGGGTCCCCCTCACCACGATGTGAAGCATGGGCACTGTGGTCTTGCTATGACCAAAACCCACGACCGCAGTCTTGCCATGAGGAAAACCTCTGAAAATTCCCAGTGAGAAAATTCCCTGCTCCAAACCCCTCAGCCATGAAGGTCTTCGAGAGCAAGGAAGGTCCGAGGAATTCCACAGCCGGGGAGCGCGGAGGCCTGGAGGCTGGATGCAGTGTGGGCTCCTTGGGGATCCTAGGACAGGAGAAGGACACAGCACAAAAACTAAGGTGCATGAGCAAAATGTGGACCTAATTAATAACAAGGTATAAGTGTTGGTGACTTGCTGTGACAAAGAACCCGCTTGGAACTGTAGGAGTCAACAGGGGAACAGGATCCAGGGACCCTGGAATGCCCTGTATGTCTTGGCAAAATTTCTATAAATCTGAACCTATTCTAAATTTTTAAATAAAAATTAACCCCACCAAGCTCACCATGGTGCCTCCCAATGTCACCCCCCCACACACCGCTCAGTCAGGCTGGCTGCAGGGCCCGGGGCACCCGAGAGCCCCAAGAGTCTGCAGGTGGACCCTGACATGGTGGAGAGCGTGTTGCTCCTAAGTCGGTGATGAGATCCGGTTCCTTTCTAACAGCATCAAGAGGCAGACCTTCGAGGGGTGAGAGGCCACCAGCACCACATCTCCTGACGGAAGGGCCAGCCGGCCCCTCCTGCTCCTGCCCACAGCCTCGCCTGCAAGGGCATCCGGCCAGGCGCCAGCACCTGGATCCTGCCCTGGACTCCAGAACCACAGGCGCTACATTTCTATCCTTAGGCACTACCTGAACCCAGGTGTTCAGACTGAGGCGACCGTCAGGCGTGGTGTTCCAAGGGTGGAAGAGGGCGTGGATTCTGGCACATGTCACGCTGGCATCTATGTATTTATTTAGGTGCTGGGATTTAACCCAGGGGCGCTTGACCACTGAGCCACACGCCCAGCACTTTTACATATCTTATTTAGTCAGCCTTGCTAAGTTGCTGAGGCTGACTGAAGTCACTAGCGCTTTAAAGTGAAGCTGGCTTCTCAGACGGACATGCGCCAATGGACCCAGAGTGCAAGGCCTACGCGCCCACCATGCCCGTCCTCCCCGGCAGAAGCTGCCTCTTCTCTAGCACCCTTCCTCTCAGACCCGCGTCCCCGCTCTCTCCCCCCGTTCCCCGCAGAGGAGTTGGCGCGCACATTGGAAAGTGTGCTCCTCCACATGGGCACCGATCCCATGCGTTTGAATCACACGTACACACACATCATATACACACACACCTCACACACACAAACCACACCACACACACACAAATCACACACACACACACACACACTGCACATACTCCACAAACCACACTCACAGCCCACACACCATATGCACCACATACACAAACTAGACACAACACACACACAACTGTACACATACCACAAACACACCCCAAAAACCACACACGCATACACACTTCCAGTTTCCAGTGAGTATGCCTCTAATTGCTAAGGAACTTGCTCAGGTGTAGCCGTCCACACTTCTACCATGTGACATCCGCCAAACCAACTCAACCTGCCGGCTGCCTTTCAGGAGAAGGGGCCGCTTTCCCACAGGGTCCCTGGTCCTTGACCACACCTACTTTTGTGGGCCTGGGTCGAGCGCGGCCATGATTCCTGCTGTGTTGCTTGGTGCTGTGGATGTGGACGCCGAGAAGGCTGCTGAGCATCTGGGAGGTCCTCCTGGTCACCCTCAAACAGGGCAGCTCAGTCAGCGGTGAGCTGTGACTGTACCTCAGCTCAACGGCCAGACCAGGCCTCTTCAGTCCATCCTGAGGCATCGCAGCTGCCGCCCACGCGGACTCCCCGCCACACTGCCCTGGCGCCTGCTCTGGAGCAGCGGCTTTACTTCTGGGCCAGGTCTGGCAGCCCTGGCCAGCCAGGGGTGGAAACAGGCCCTGAGACTAGGCAGGAAGGCAGCCCGCACTGCATGAATGGTCCCCTGGGAGGTGCCCCTCTCTGGAAGAACCACAGGGCGCTGCCTTCCGCAGGGAAGGTCAAGCCTTGCACTGCAGCTCAGCAAACCCAAGACCTGCCCCATCTCTCTGTGGAGTCAGGGGACCAGTCAATCGCTCAAGATCTCCCTGGCTTCCAGGAACAGACCAGCGAATCCCCCTGCTCATTCCTTCACGTCTTGAGGAGCAGACCTGAGAGACGAATGTCCAAACTCACTCACTGAACCTGTAAAGCGCCCTCCGTGAAGCAGGATGACCGCCAGGTGCAAACCTCCCCCTGCCAGGCTCTGCCTCGGGTCAAAGAGAGAGCCGTCTTCAGGAAATAAGGCTGCCGTGAGCGAGCAGGGCCTGCGAGGAGGAGGCAGGGCGCCTGGGGAGAACAGCGGCCAGGTCTTCATGACCCACGCACGCCCAGAGTCCCAGGCACGATTCAAGCTGCCGAGGTCAGGGAGGAGATGGCACGGCATCCCCCATCTCCTGCCCACAGTACCAGCAGGGCGGACACTGATGGCCCAGAGGAGCCAGGGGCCACAGGAAGGAGCAGGGATATGCAGTGGGGGCCTGCCGTCCCTGGAGATGGATGGTCCCAAAGGCCACAGGCCAGAGCACTGGAAGGCAGAGAGGCAGCATCACCACCCACTTGGGCCCTGAGGTAGACGGCCATGGACGCCAACCCCTACCCCGTCTCAAGCCAGGCATGGAGGCCAATTACCTGCTCTGAGACTCCTCACTGCCATCAGTGCCTGTGCAAAAGTTCTCAGATCTCATTAGGTAGAGTGGGCACAGCCCCGTGGGAAGTGTGGCATGACAGCAAGGACAGTGGCACCACCCAGCCCTGCCGTCTGTCCTCCATGACCTCAGGGGCCAGACAGGGCTGCTGTCAGGTGCGATTTCACTCAGGGCTGGAGCTGCTCCCTGGTGCCCTGCCTAAGACGTGCCCGGCAGATGTGAATGCAGTCTGATGGATGTTCTCCAGCACCAGCTCTAGGCAGGCTTGTGGCAATGCCAGCCCCAGAGGCAAGCACCAGGCCCCAGGCCAGGTCAGCCACTTCCCCGCGCAGACGTGGGGCACACGCACGGCTCAGAGGTGGCTGTGGTCGGCTCCTGCCCTCCAGGAGGTGCTCGCAGGCAACAGGTGGCAGGACCCAAGGCCTCTTCCTGGAAGCCTGGCATCCAGAGCCAGCCTGGTGAGAGGACGCCAAGAGACAGGATTCCAACTGTGTAAACGGCAGTTCCCAGATACAGTGGCAGCCAAATAATCACCACATGATCACGGTTCATGATCAGTACATTGCTTCTGAAAATAAAATGGAGGCCTGGTGCTGCTTCATATGACAAGAAGAGGAGACACATCTGCTCTGTCAAACACGGGCTCCAGTGTCCAGCATAACTGGCCCCAGGCCTGGGGAGCAGTGGCCTGGCCTGACCCACCCAGGGGAGCAGGGTGCTCCAGGCTTCTGTGCTGAGCCACGCACATCTGCCACTGGCAACAGCAGAGCGAACCACAGGGGATCCCCGGGCACCAAGGCCAGCACGTTCCAGAAAGTCTTCTAGGTTCATAAGTAATTGCAGCCCAATTCTGTGACATTTTATGAGCTTATTTTTGCAACTTGAAATAGCCAAACACAGAAATGCGCTTTGCATTCCGTCCAGGTACAAATCCCACCACTGCTACTTTAAAAGGTGCTGCGGCTCTGTGACTCTTCCTCCAAGAACCAAAGGATGAGGACAGCCGGAAACACGGCCCAAGCGGGTCTACGCAGAGCAGCCTCTCGCTGCAGAGGTCTCTTGAAGAGGCGGAGACACGGGAGAGCTGCCTGGCGCGCTTCCTTTGTCTGGCTTCCAGTCCCCTGACGCAGTGCGACCTCCGTCTGTGCTCCAACATGGCCCTGGACCGCGAACAGCGCAGGCTGCTTTGTGAGGCTCCCTTTGAGTTGAGCATCGTAATTAAAATTCACAGCAGATGCTGCTGAAAACATGTAATCTATGCACAGAGGAAAAACAGTGAAACAAAGAAATATACCAAGCCCGTGAAATTTCTAAAGAAAATTTCAAATACTAAAACAAACGCAGGGAAAGAACAGTGGTACCGAGTGGTTCCCACAATAGAATAGGAAGCGGTCCTCCAGGACCGGGCTTAGCCGCCCCCTGCCGGCTCTGCCCCCGGCAGGAGGTGGTCACCGCGGGACCTGCTTGCTCTTCCCATGGTGGCTCGCTTGCCCTGAAGGCTCTTAGCCTTGTCAGCCTCCACCTAAATTCTGGAAGAAAACCGAGGCCTGGTGCTCTGCTCCCTCCTTCCACCCAAACATAGGCACTCACAAAACAGCTCTGCGTCCACCCCCACTCGCCTGGGTAGTGAGGGCCCCACGGCAGTGCGGACCACTCCCCGGCACCCCCAGTGCACTCTCCATCCTGAGTCCCCGCCTGGATGCAGTGGGCCTTGGGGCTGGTACTGCCTGTTACAGGGGCCTCTACTCGCAGCCTCTACTCTGACCCCCAGGTGGTCCCCACTCGGTTCCACCCCTTCAGTGGAGTTACACCAACGAACTCCACAGTGGATGACGCCCGAGGCCCTGGATGACCACGCGGAGCAGCACCCCCCTCCCCCACACAGGCACTGGCAGGGCGAGAAATATGCGTTTATTGGGTGAGGTTTGTGGTTTATCCGTATGAACAGCTGGGGTCACCATCTGGACTAGAACGCCATCTGCTGCCCAGCTCTTGGGAGACCTCTCTGGCTGGAGCATATCCGCCTCGCTGGTTGGTCTGTCCTCAAGGCCTGGACCGGCGCCTAGTCAGAGGAAGTGCTGGCGCCATGTGTTGAATGAGGGACACTGAGCACACAGGAGGGCTTATTGTCCCCCTGGAGAAGGGTCTGGCACAAGCTGGATGAGCCCTAGCAGGCACACAAGGATGGACACTGGCCTGCCAGAAGTCAGCCTGGCTCATCTGACTCTTTGGAGCCACAGACCCCTCTGCCTTGTTTCCCTCTGTCTGTCCCTCCAGGCAGGCCTGAGCCCACTGGTAAATGACTCCTGCTCAGAGGGAGTCAGAGTGAGTGACCATGCAGGGACAGGAGAGAGGTCAGGAGGCCAGGGGCTCATGCAGGGTCTTAGAGGAAGGGAGCTGGATTCCAGAGTCCCTCCTCCCTCCAGGAAGGTGTTGAGGAAGCTACTCCAAGCTCAGACGAGCTTTCTCAGTCTGAGATAATCAGTCTTCCAAACTAGACCAGGAGCCCAAGTCCTGAAATCTGGTCCCTCCCTGTCCTGAGCCCAAAGACCAACATGTGCTGCCACTGAGGGCTGGCCTGCCATGGGCTGAGCAGGTGGCCCCCAGCAGCCCAGGGCTACCATGGGTTCTGCCCCTGCCCTTCATGAGCCTGAGAGCCAGGCTCTGCAGGGGGGCAGGAGCAGGAGGTACTCATGCCACCCTGGACAGAGGACCCCCTCCTTCCCCACACAGTGTCTTCAGGACACTGAGCAGGAGGAACACAGCCCCTCACCACTGCCCATTTCCCTGGCCTCCCCAGGGCTGGCCACAGGAGGCACCAGGCAGCACCCAGGCCCACAGCCCTCTGGGAAGCTTCCTGAGCAGGCTGCCACCCTGGGGAACCAGGGCATGAGGGAAGCAGCACCAGCCACACTGCAGCCCTGGGTCCCCTGCTCCCAGTTCACAGGCAAAGGCCGTGATCTGTGTCTGCTTTGTGTGAAATCCTCTAACAGTCACTGCTTAATGCCAGCAAGGAGGACCCTGATTACCTGATAAGAGGGCAGATTTTGAGGCCCGCGAGAGGAAGAGTGCATTTCAATGTTCCCTCCAACCAACATGTTACTCTTCCATTGGTGACAACGCAGAGGCCAGAGGCTAAAATTGCTGTCTATGACCAAGTGAGAGCTAGGTGTCAGCAGGGAGTCAGCTAAGTGTCACCCCACGGGAGCCCATCAAGCCTCTGTCCTGGTCCGTCCCCACCCGTCTTGAGGAGAGACTCACAATGGTGAGGGGCCTGGGCATCCTCGCCTGGCAGCACGGGAAGGGACCAGATTCTCCTGAATCCAGACCCTGCAAGACACCCTACCTTCCTCTGGCTCAGGAATGGAGAACCAAGCTTGGGCAGGGGGGCCCCCAGGGTCCTGCCTCTCCTGCAGTCAGCAGAGCGACCTCCAGCGCGGCTCCCCTATCTCTGTGCCTCCACTGGATCAAAAGGAGAAAACACCACGGCCCGCCTGACAGGGGTGGACAGAGCAAGACAGACAGACCCTCAGGACACACGCAAAGCAGGCTGGCACCAGGTGGGCAGTGAGTGACTCAGACACCCACCTGGCCTCGCAGGCTCCTGGAGCTGGGCACCTGGGGTGCTGAAGGTGCTGCGGGCTTGGCTTTGCCTCGTGCCTCTCTTGGCTCTGGCCCTGTTCACTCCCTCCCCATAGAGGCCCTGAACGCACGGTGTCTCCCGTCCCAGCTGGCCTCTGGAGCAGGCTGGGAACTAGGGTGGGCTCTGCTGTTGCTGAAGAGGAGCAAGCGACATTACCCAGAGAGCAGCGGGCCTCCTGCAGGGCGGGCGTGCCTGGCAGCACCCGCTTGGTACTTAACAGTCCACTGGGTCCTGGGCTCCCCTGAGGAGAGACAGCCACACCACAACTGAGGGGGGCTACCTGCCTTCCTGGGCCACGGTCCGCCCCAAGACACCTGGAGGGAGATGGGACGATGGCATGCCCAGCAGGAAAGCAACTGGAGGCCCCTCCTGCAGGGACCCACCCCTTCTCCATGGACCCTGCACCTGCCTCTCCTCTCAGCCCCCAGCACGCCATCAGCCTGGCGAGGACACCAGACGGATCTGCCTGGGCAGCACTGGAGCCAGTGCTGGGAGTGCTGGGGCGGGAGACTGCCCAAGGACCCTGCAGGTGGCTGCACGCCTGTCAGGTCACCTTCCTTTGTGGCTGGGTCCTCAGGGCAGCAGCTCCTTCCCTCCTCCCTCACGTGCTGATGCCCTCTGAGCACCCCAGCCCACTGCCAGGGAGAGGCTGCTCAGAGGTACCTCCTGAGAAGGGAGGCTGGGGAGACAGTGCACCCGAAGTCCTGCTCGGACTCTGGAAGCGACTCCCGAGGATTCATGCGACTTCTGCCATAGGGCTGCTTATGTATGTTCATTTGGGCCAAAGTGTGACCATTAAAATTCACCAACGTTTGTCAAACGCCTGCCCGCAGATGACCGACCTCCGTGGCTCAGCCCGCAGGGACCTCGAGGCCAGGCACAGGTCCACGCCAGAGCTGGGCTCGGGCCCCGGGATGTGCAGCGGGCTCCTCCAGGGCCTTGCTCGGCAGCTACGCTCCTCCACCTCGCTGGCGGAAATGACTCCTCTCAGGAGGCGCACAGACTCCTGCTGGAGGTTCAAGTACCTCTCTCCTGGAGAGGCTCTCTGCTTCCATCGGCAGTCCCCGCACGCAGACTCCACTGCAGGCAGATACCATCGCGGCAGAGAAATTGGAATTTCAAAATATTAAGAACTTAGAGTTTTAGGGATTTGGTTTTATAATGGAAACAAATAAGTCTTGCCATGTTGGCAAATAAAAGCTGACAGTTACGAAATTAGATTTGCATAACAAACATTTCATACTGTGAATTAACTCTGCTCCTGGTCTGCCCAGAACTGGGAGAGAAGGGAGAAGCCCTGGACCATCAAACTTCTACCCGACATGGCCACTGGGTGCGGAGCAGCCAGAGAGCCACAGTGGGGACAGAAACGGGCTGCCCACCAGCTGCCTGGAGGGAGGGGCTTGCTCACCTCCTAACTGAAAGGCACCTGGTGCTTCCTTCTCAGCGAAGCCACTGGAAAGGCACAGGCAAAAACTGCAGTGTGACTGCCTACCCGTGGCTCTGGCCCCGCTGCCCACGGCGGCCTGTCCCCCGGCCCTGGTTGCAGCTGGGAACAGAACCACGGGACTCACCGGACGGCTCAGGTCCATCCTGGCCCTTGTGTGTCAGCACTGTCCCCTCCTTGCACCGGGCAGCTTCCTGGCTTCAGGTCACCCAAAAACAAACCCCTCACCCCCCACTGGCCCTGCTCATGGGTCCAGCAGCTCCTCCCTCCTGCCCACTGCAATGGCAATTTCATGTCACTCCATGAGCTGCCCAGGTAGCTGGTAAAGGGCCACTTCTGGGGTGTCTGAGAGGGCGCTCCCAGGAGTAGAGAGCATGAGAACCAGTAGACTGAGTGAGGAGCATCTGTCCCGGCCAAGCTGAGTGGACAGCCATCCACGGGGGCCCAGGTAGAGCACCAGGTGGAGGAAAGGTCGATCCTCCCTCACTGCTGGAATGCCCAGCCCTACCCACTCGGGTCCTCAGACCTCCCACCTCAGACTGAACTGCGCCCAGCGACCCCAGGTCTCCAGCTTGCATGCAGCAGACCCTGGTCCTCTTGGCACCTGTCACTGCTGCAATGAACCCCTATTCCCCTCTTCACATCCTATTGGTCCAGTCTGCTGGTAACCCGACACCCCTCTGCATCCCCAGTGCAGAGCACGGGGATCAGCTCCCAGCAGGTGACCAAGGACCAGAGAATCTGGTCCTCACCCTGCTTCCTCAAAAGACAGAAGAATTGGTCAGACCTGGCCAGGGTCAACACCACTTCCTCACACAACACAGGACCTCTGGCCCCGCCACCACAGAGGACTGGCATGAATGGTCACTCCCAGAAGAAGTGGGCAGGGCTCTCCTGGGGGGTGGGGGGGGCAGGGAAAAGAGCAAGGGCAAGCAGATTGCAGCAGACGAAGACTGAACCTGGGACAGCACGCCCCATCAGAGATGGACGCTTGCTTCTACAGGAGTGGAATCATGCCACACAGCCCTGGACCTCGACGCAGGACAAGTCTCATTTTGATCTAGGCACAAGGTGGGGTTCAGTGTCCTCACTCCATGCTTCCCGGCTTTTCCCTCTGCCTTCGCGGTCCGTGGCGTGGTCTGTGCGTGGTCTGCGGTGCCGTCCCTGGCAGGGCAAGGCTACATGGGCTCCCACAGCCTGGGGACAGTGGGGTGGACTGGGTGGCAGAGCAGAACCATGAGCTCACCTTGCAAAACAGATTGCTGTGGGTGGATGCCATGTGTCCTGTGGAGGCCAGAAGCCCCCAGAGCCAGCACCGAGTCACTCATACAAAGCCCTGGTTCATGCCCATCACCTTTAGTGGGAAGAGCAGGTGGCAAACCTTAATGTGCCCAATGGCAAGAAGCACTGTGGGAACCAGAGCTGGGAGGGGACACGAGGATTGTGACCAGGCTGAGTCTGTATCAGCTTTCTTTACTTTATTGTCCACATGCAAGGTACACATGATCTGGGTACAGAGGAATGAGTCTACGGCCAGCTGCCAAGACCTCACCTTCCTTGGTGACCCCCTTCAGTAAGGGCCCCTGAAACCTAGCCTCCTGGCAAGTCCCAGCTACAGTGCCCCTAGTTCACCAGAGTCCTCCCGCTGCACATTGGCCCTCTAGACTGTCATGCCCCATAACTGCCAGTCTGTACGCTTTGACCCCAGCCGGCCGCACCCCAGCCCGGGCGACCACTGTTCTGCTTCTGTGCTTCTACTTTCTTTTGACTCCACCTAGGAGTGAGGTCGTGCAGTGCCTTCTTGTATGCGGAGCTCATTTCACATAGGGTGTCCTCAGGGGCCTCCACGTTGTCAGGATGGCCAGACCTGCTCTCCTGAGGCTGAAGAACAGTCGTAGCTCCCACTCTCCTATCCACTCACCTGTCCGTGGGCACCTGGACTGTGTCCACATCTCGGCTACCATGAAAAGTGCTTCCGTGAACACGGAACTCAGCTACCTCATCAAGGAGCTGGGTCTCCCTGGCTCCGGGCACAGCAGAGGCCATCAGCGGCTCCCTTGGACCCTTTGAGGACCCTCCACGCTGCTCCCTCTCAGCACAACGGTGGGCAAGGTTCCTCTCCCCACCCTCCACTGTTACCTCTGTTTCCACAGCAGCCACTCAAGGGTGAGGCGACGCCGCATGGTGGTTTCAACTTGCATGTCCCTGACGATGTGGCATTGGGCACCTTTCCGTCTACCATTGGGCATTTGCATGTCTCTTTGAGAGAACGTCTCCTCGGGTCCTCTGCCCATTTCCATCGGGCTATCTGGGTTTTCTACCATGCGCTATGGGCGCTCCTTCCATGTCCTGGGTCGCCTCCTGATCAGAGGTGAGGCTGGCCAAAGTCCTCTCCAGCCCAGAGGCTGCTGCGTGTCAGCTGTTCCTCTGCTGTGCGGAAGCGTAGTGTTAGATGTGGGACCACCTGCCCGTTTTTCTTTTTTGCCTGAGTTTTTGTGAATGCCAAATGCCACGGCCAAGGCCCACCTCAAGAGCTTTTCCCATTTTCTTGTGGTTTTACAGATCTGCGTCTTACATTTAGGTCTGTGATCCCTTTTAAGGTGAGTTTTATGTTTGGTTCAATTTTAAGTGTCCAATTTTTTTTAAAATAATAACTTTTTTATTTATTTACTTATTTCATGTGGTGCTGAGGATCAAACCCAGTACCTCACACGAGCTAGGCAAGCATTCTACCACTGAGCTACAACCCCCAGCCCAGGGTCCAATTTTGTTCTTTTGCATGTGATCACTAAGTTTTCTCATAATATTTATGGAAAAAGCTATTCTTCCCCATTTCTAAACACTTGTGAAAAAAGTTGTTTTAGTTTGTTCAAGTGGCTGTATCAAAAATATAGATTATGGGGGCAACTTCTAAGCAACAGAAATTTATCTCTCACACCTCCAAGACCAGGGCAGCAGCAGGTCAGTGTCCTGTGAGGATTCCCGTCCAGGTCACAACCCGTTCTCACTGCCCTGCTCTCTTGTGGTGGAAGGAGAGGAGCGGCTCCCAGGCTGTTTATCAGGGGGCTAATCCCACTCAGGAGAGTCCTCTTGGGAGGCCCCTCATGGCCACTCACCTCCGAGACCCCGCCCCTTAGCACCATCACCCCGTGAGGATTTCCAGGCCTGAAACTGGGTGGTGAGCATTTAGACCACAGCAATGGGACCAGGCGGATACGCTCCTCGGCCCAGCAGTTCCAGCCTGGTGGAGCTCTGCCCAGCCAGTAGCAGGCCTCCAAATACATAGTTGACTGATTTTCTGTCTTTAAATCTGAAATCCAAACAACTGCAGGCAAAGAAATTGAGAAATTCTCAGCAATTGTGTGAAATCGGCTCCCAGGGCCTCGTAAGCACAGGGCTGGGGGGATCCCGCAGCAGGAGCGAGGACATCCACCGGCCTGGGCAGGCGCCTGCGTGGCCCACGACAGGCTGGGCAGCTGCCCCCCTCGGAGGCCGTGGAATAGGCTCCAGGCCACATTTGCTCTTGCTGTGGCAGCTGTGGCTGTGTGGGCTCTCAGCCTCTCCACCTCTGCCCGCTCCATTCCATTTGTGGGCTGGGTGGTCCCTGGGCATCCTGGTGATTATACCAGGGAGACCCTCCCCTGGTACTGCTCGGGATGGGGGCTCCCCTGAACAGAGCAGACACAGAGGTGAGTCTTTAAGTAAGTGGCTTATGGTGTGGCTGGGGCTGGGTCCAGCATGGAGAGGAGGATTTGGGCTAGGGCAGGGGCCCTGGGAGGGAAGCGACCCTTCATGAGGACACTGCCCAGAACCCAGCACAGACCTCAGGGAGCCTCCTGAGGTCAGGCACAAGATAAGGAATGAGATTTTGCAGAGAACTGAGTGGCGACAACCTGGCTCCTTCCCGCCTAAATCGTAATTCCTTAAATTCTCCTTGTCATGATCTTTTGCAGAGCAAAATTTTATATGCATAATATTAATCACCTGTTAACTTAATGCAGAGGCAATTAAGATAAAGTTGATTATCACTGTTCAACACATATTCAAAATATTTGGCCAACACCAAAATAGCCTGGCTGATTTCTCTCCATCTAATTATCTTCAACGGCAGCCTGGGACTTCATCCCCATTAACACCACGGCTCTAAAGCCCACCAAGTAAAGCCGAATCATAATTTAAGCACTTTGTGGAAATAGTGCATGAAACCAGAATTGGTTAGCTCAGCCAAGTGAGCTCGATTGGAAATTCACTTGAGTTCTCATTCTCTGAAAAGTTGTCGAATGCCTTTAATTAAAGCATATCCCTAGGATTGTTTTAGAATAAATGATTTTTTAAAGCATCAAACTTGAGCCAGGATCCAACTCTGACCTCTCTGAGGAAGGAGAAGCCACGATCACTGGTTCCGGGAGACGGCAAAGCCACAGAAGGGTCGACCTCCTGCTCCCCAGCCAGTTCCTCCACGGTCACCAGAGACCTACCCTTCTGCGAGGGTGCTGTCCCCCAGCAGTGATGCTTCAGCCGAGGCAGAGCCCGGTGAGCAGCATTCGTGGGTGCTAAGATGCACTGCCAGCCCATTCTGTCTCAGTTAAGCTGTGGTATTGACCATGACTTCCCGATAGGACCACAGACCAAAGGTGCCACCATGACCAGCATGGGGAAAGCAGGCTCTGTCACGTGGCAGAGCTTCTCAGCTCGTCCTGGGCTGCCCATGGCCCTGCCTTCCACTGGTGCCCTGAGCACGTAGCACCCAACCCAAGCCTCCCATCGCTCCAGATGTCTCCTCCCCAGACGCCAGCATCAGGCACCCGCAGGAAGGAGACCGCGTGGCCAGCCAGAGCACATGGCAGAGCAGCCTGACACCCCCCTTTCTGAACCAGCCATGACCCACCCGCACACGTGCCACCACCGAGGGCGCCCTGAAGAGGCCCAAGGCCCATGGCAGCTTCTTCCCAGGCTGGGGAAACCCCTTGGCCCAACAAAGAAACAGATCCTCAGGGAGCACTGGAGTCTCCCCAGGAGGAGGGTCAGCTCAGCAAGTTCTCCACCCTCTGCAGAACCTGAGGCAGGTGTGTCTCACCAGCCCCTCTGAAAGGCCCTGGCCACTCCCAGGTGCAGGAGCCGGCTGTGAGCCCAAGTCCAGTGCACAGCTCCCTGACCTCATCCCTCCACCAGTGACGGCAGGGTGGGAGGCCCAGGGTGTCTAACCAGCCACCCTCCAGCACAACCACCCTCCAGTGTAGCTCTTTCTGCACCCGGCAGGTGCCCTGTGGGGAAAGCCGATGGCCGTAGGCACGTCGGCCACACCATCACTCCGCTCTGAGTTCTGGGTGATTCCCGTTATGCACAACTGACAGGAGCTGCCAGGCTCTCTGTGGCCACTTCATGGGACTTGGACATGGAGCTGCTAGTTTAATGGTGTAAAATGTGTGGTTGTTTCTATGCATTTACTTCACATTACTGGTCAGAGTTGGTATCTGGGGGGAATTTTGTCAAAAATGTGATTCCCAATGAAAACAGTGTGTTCAGACCAGAAAACACAGCGTGTGCCATGGAGAGCTGCACACAGCGGAGCGGTTCTCTGTGGCTCGCTAAGGTGAGAAATGGGGCCACGTGTCACTTAGCTTTCATTTTATCCAACAACATTTTGCCTTTAAGTAATCTGTTTCTGCAAATACGATTGTGTAATTGGAGCATCTGTCTTGATCATTATTTGGCAAACGTGCCTTTTTAGCACCAGTCCAAATGAAATTTGGGAAATTTGGCTAATCACAATTTAACAGATGTTCTGTCCAGTTCTATGCAAGCTTAATTTTAACAGACATGAATCCCTCCCTCCCTGAAGTCCTAATTGGACTCCCTCCAGGCCTACGGAGAACTGTAAAGGTGAGAAAATAATAATTTTATCACATCTAGTCTTGGTCTTGTAGCTGTAATTAATTTAAGTGAGATCTCATTTGACCTTGATAGCAGCAATTACTTAACGGGAGCCTTGACAAAGTGATTCACGCAGCCCGTGTTTCTCGACAAGACATCTCAACAGCCTCACAAAGCTGGCATCTTAAGCAGCCTGCAGTGGGAGCAAGGGCATCCCCACATGATCGCACGTGGCCACGCCCTCCTGCACAGGAGAAGCAGGAGTCCACTCCAGCAGGCAGAAGGCGCAGAAGGCCACTCCGCCAGGCGAAGTCACCTTGCAGCCCTGTCAGGGACATGGGGCCGTGACGAGGATATGACGAGGTGGACCCCCGCCACGGGGACGGGCAAGCCCTGGCCTTCCAAGGACCCTTCCTCATGGAACTGAATCACAGGGGCTGCTGGCCCAGATCCCAGGAGCTTGCTCTCACCTTAGGTGACTGGCCTCTCAAAACCAAGCAGACATCTTGTTTACTTTGAATAAAAGCAAGACCCTTTTCACGGGAATATGCGAGAGAAATTAGAGGAGTCATTATTGTCTCTTGTCTAATAGATGTGACCGTCACATCGAGAAATGAAGGGAGGAGACACGCTCTGAGGGAGGAAGGAGGCCATGTGGCTGGTCGGAAAGCCCCGCCCCGCCGTCTGCTCATCTTTAACAAAGTCAGGCCTCTTCTCACGCACAAATCGGCAGTGTGCCCACCATTTTGCAAGATCCCTGGGTTCCCCCCACTTTCAGTAACAGAAGTGGCCACTTGACCCAAGCCATTCCCTGGTGACTGCAGTGATGCCCCAGGAGTCTGAGGCTGGAGGCATCGGGCACCTGCCGACTGGCCGTGGGACTCTGGCAGACAGTAACCTCCGCAGCCGCAGCGTCTTTGCCTCAAAGACGAGGACCCCCCTCTGCAGACACAGTAAGAGCCACCTTCTTTTCATGGAGGCAGACCCGGAGCGACCAGGCTGGCTGCCAGACCACAGGGCTTGGCAGTGCCCACACCCTCCTACTACATCTCTCTGCATCCTAGAGCCACACACGATCTACTGACCAGCCCACACACTCCCTCGGCCACAAGGACCAGGGACCCCAGCGCTTCCAGGATCACACCCAGAGGGCCTTCCCAAGGGGCTTTGCTGAGTGGCACCTACCACCTCCCACAGAGGTGCCCTATCAGCCCCAGGTGTGTCTGTGTCCCTCTGGAACCAAGCACAGGTCTGACCCAGATCAACACTCGCTCACACCTGTGACCTCCGGGTCATCCTGGAGGAGAACAGCTAACCAGAGGTTGACACAACCCAAGAGCATCTCTGTTCCCACGAGATCCCAGCAAAGACCCTCGGAGCCCCATCAAATCCCCTGCGTGGGAAGCACATTCTACTAAGGGCTTTGAAACCCCATTTCTTAGCTTCCTTTAAATAACAAACACAAAAATGGAAAAAGGAAAGTGATTCTACTCTAGAGCCCAGGAGGCACCTAGTGGAAAGCACCCTCTGGGGGCCAGAGTGGGCACCCTCGGGAGTCCTGACCCCCACCCCAGAGGGCTTGTGGGGCAGCACGCTGAGACTCAGCTGGGCCAGCTCCTGAGGCTGCTAGTGTGGACGTCATCACCGTCATCGCCAACGCACTGCCCCAGCGTCTGCCAGGACGAGCACCAAAGGCACAGAGAGGAGCGACATTCTGTCCCAACACCCCCTCAGGGTCACACGCAGGACAGCAGGAAGAGGCTTCGGCTGCCCTGCTCCCTGCAGCTAGACCCACCACACAGAGCGGGAAAAGCCCACCCCTGAGAAGCCATGGCGCCTGGGACTCTGGCCTGCCTTTCCTCTGACTTTCTCAGCCTCCAAAACCAGCCTCAGCCTCCAGCTGCCAAGAGCACTTGCCTCCATGGAGCCACGTTGAGACAGGACTGACGGCCAAAGCCAGGGCAGGAGTCCCGTCTGCCTCGCGCCCGAGGCAACCCCAAGGCAGGTGCCAAGGAAGGAGACGTACCTCCCTCCAGTCCAGGGAGACCCAGTGTCCCCCACGAAGGAGTGAACCTCAGACCCTGTGAGCCAGGTTTCCACCTCGGCCTCCGCACGCCGTGGGCTGCTGTGGGGACCCCAGGAGTACTGCGAAGGGGTTCCCCTGGCTCCCCAAGCTCACATCCCTGGAGTCTCCTGGAGCCTCCGGGGAGCAGAGTCAGGTTGGAACACGCGGGCTGCACAGACCGCGGGGCCACAAGCACCCAGAGCCCCGCGCCCGTGCAGTGTGCATGCTGGGCTGCCTCTTCCACCGGCACCCCGGGGGCTCTTCTTTGAGAAACAAATTATGAAACCCTGCAACCTAAAGGTTGAAGATACTGCCCGAGGGGTTTGGGAGATTCTGTTGAGCTGTGTGTTTGACAGTGAGAGTCAGGATGCTTTGTAAATGTCACTGGGGTTTCAGAGAGATCCAAGAGGGTATTACAATAGAGACCAGAACAGCAGAAGAGAGAGGAAAGAAAACGTGAACCCCAAACCGGAGCTGAGGCTGGAGGCTGCCGAGAGCCGTCTCCATGGGGCAGCCAGGAGAGGGACAGGGCAAAGCACCTCAGAGTCAGGCAAGCAAGGAGGAGGCCAAAATGAAGATGAGGGAACACAGAAACTGACCCCAGACCCTCAGACTAGCACAACTGGTGTTTCCAGAGGAAAAGCGGCGGCATCTCCAGCTCGCCCCCACCAGAAGACCCACTGGGCGGGAGGCCACGGCCGCTGACAGGGGAAGCAGCGGAACACCAGGCCCACCCTCAAGGCCCCCGGAAGCCTGCTCTGCCAGGCGGTGACCAGGAGACAAACCAAAACCCAGCATCAGAAACACAGGCAGGTGAATAACCATGGCGCTCACCACTGATTCTCCCTTGTAAGTCTGCAGGAGGCTGAATCACGTCTGTAACCACCTTGTGAAAGCGCAGTGTATGCAGAAGGATGATAAAGGAAGTTGTCTCCGAAAGAACCCCAGTCTCCTGTTGGATTCGTGACGTCGGCAAGGACAGCAGGCCCAACGAGGGAGCTACATGACCAGCCCCCCACAAAAGGCGCAGCAGGAACCGACGTCATAAAACTAGGTTTCACAAAATCATAAAGTCAGCACAATTTAAGCTTGACACATCATTTGAGGAGCTAAAGGCAAATGACTCCGACTTACTTCAACATCCAAAGAAAAATCTAAATTCCCTATTTTGAGATTTTTAAAGAAGACTTCAGATGACAGTGCCTCTGTGACCAGGAACAAAGGACGACGGAGGGCGAGGACAGAACCGAACCGGGGAGTTCATCGGCGGATTCAATGACCAGCTGGAGAATTTCTCCCCCTAGAGAGAAAAAGGATAAAGAGAGGAATAAAAGTAAAACATAGAACAAAATCAAATGCCCGGGCCCTCTTAAAACCGACCGGCGGGAGGTGCAGTCTGCGGGCTCCGGGCTGCCGCTCCTGGAGTTCCAGCCGAGCTCCCCAGCGCCACCGTCGGAGTCAAAGCCTCACTCCCACAGGCGAAATACGGGACCACTGGCTGAGTCGTCCTAGGACTGAAGGAGGAAATGCGTCCCCGGCACGTGCCTGCCCGGATGACGCACGCAACAAATAGTAGATTTTATGAACGTCATGAAAGCACCCAGTCACATGGGAACATGGGAAGATGCCACCCAGCATCTGCCATGCTAGGTCTGCAGGGGGCCCCACGGCAGGCTGCCCTGGACGCTCCAGCCCAACGCCACCTTTCGTCCCTGCACCTCACTGGCTGGGGTCTGAAGGCCACCGTGGCTCAGCCACCTCCCAGGATGGAGGATGGAAGGGGCAGCGATCTTGCTGCTGCATGAGGCTGCACTCGGCTTCCTCGGTTGCCCACCGACCAACAGGGAGAAAGCCCACCATGGCGCCCACACACCCCTTCAATTCCTAAGCACGTCGAGGAGGGCGAGCGTGCAGGGCGCTGGCTAACACGTGGACAATCTGCTGCTGACACTGGACTATCCCAAGGAAGGCCAGGCCTTCCCAGGACAGCCGCCCCGACACTCTCACCCATGAAGCAATAAAGAGGCAGAGCAGATGGGTTGCGCCCCTAACGGAGAGGGAGGAGAAGAGCAGGACGGAGCTGAAGAGCGAAAGCAGCACAGCTGGAGAGGGAAGAAGAACTGAACCTGCTCAAGGGCAGAACGCACTGATTTTGTTTGTGGGCTTCCAATTAAGGCAAAAAAAAAAAAAAACTGATAATGAAGAAAGATAAGTGAATTAGCAAAAAGGAAGCCTTCAAATCCAGCAGAGAAGAGGACACGGGAATATCAAACCCTGGGAATGAAAACAGACGATAGCAGACGGGTCCCGTGCTTGCAAAGGCGGAGAATCGAAGGCTGAGTCGTCAAGCTCCCGGTTCGGGGACACTCCTCGCCCGGAGCTGGGAGACGCCTCCGCGGGAGCAGCACCAGCCCAGGCCGCCGACTCTTCCCAGAAGTGTCGCCAAGTCCCTCAGAAGTGCAGGGCCCACGCGAGCCGTCCCTAGCTGTCAGCAGAGAGAGCATGTGAGGAGGGTGTCGGGACCAGGCCAACGTTTCCATCCTGCTCGGGAAAACACTGGAAAATGTAAATGAACCAATAACGCTGAAAGAAATAGCACCAAAGAGTAAGTAAACGAGGCCCCATTCCATCAGGACTAAGGCCTGAAGCAGCCCATTACAGAGTGAAGGTCACAGGGAAAGATGGCTAGGCTTTATTATCCAAAGAAGGCAAGATCCACAGTACACACTCAGAATTATCCAATTTCATTAAGAATGATGCACAGAGAAAATGCGTCCTGTTTCCTGAAGTGCTTATGTGTGCTCTCAGAGACAAAGAAGAAAACTTGTTTGTGTCTGCTCAGAAATGGGAAACGAAGCATGAGATAATCAGAAGAGAATTTGCTCTATCTATATTTTTAAACTTCTGCAAGGAAAGTATATTCATATATAGCTTGTAGTAAAAAAAAAATTTAAAAGATGAAATGTTTAAAGTCACCCAAGTACTAATTTCATAAGATAAGGCAAGTCCAGGCATTTTTATGAGCAGGTAATTTCAAATCTCAAAAAGAGATCATTCTTCTGTTATTTAAATTATTTCACCACATGGAAATTTGGATAACTTCTCAGTTCATTGTACATAACACTGAGCAAAAAAAAAAAAAAAAAAATTAAAGCAAAAATAAAACCATATAATAATTTTAGCTCAGAGTAAATATTTTAAAATTCCAATGAGGATTGGACAATAAATTTTTCTATCAGAATATCTAAAATTATGGGAAATGATCCAAATGTTTTATTCTAGAAAAATACAGTAAATTTGTTAGTATTATTTGTCTAAGAAAAACAAACCATATGATTATTTTAATAAATGCTTAAAAGTCATTTGGCCAAATTTGACATTGCTTCCTGATTTTTATGGATTATTTATAAAATAAGAATAGGAAAGTGTTGCTAGGAATGTGTTAAAATGCAATGAAGATGGAGTCATCTCCGACCTCTGCCTTCCTTTATGGAATGGGTATGGCAGGAGAACGCACACCCTTTTGTAAGGAAAAATGCAGCTCAGCTCGGGACCCACGGTAGTTCCAGCCCCTTCGACAGAACTGGTGCTCCGTGTGCCCGGTCTCAGTTGCAGCTCAACAATATTTCCCAGAAAATCCACGACGGACACAGGGCCTCACGCAAGAGACTTCATTGTGCAAACGACTAGCGCATCCGCTCCGGGGTTGAAAAAGAAGGAAAAGAGAAAGATGGTGGACGCTTCTCCCAGATATTGGAATCTCCGGGGCTGGAAGGAACCAATAGCGGAGGAGAATACTTGCAAGCTGACTGATGAACCATAGCTAGCTAGCATGTTCAGACTGACAAGCTAGGACGTAACGTGGGAAGCAGGAAATGGCTGTGGTGTAGGCTGGAAATTCCTATAACGTAAGAGGGAGTGGAGCACAGATTGACAAGTGGTTGGGAGGCGGGGAGAAATGGCTGCACTGAAAGGGCGGGGTGTCCACTTTGTACTGTACTTTTCTCTCAGCACCCTTCACAGGACACTCCTGTGGCCAGCTCTGTGGGTTTCCTCATGCCAAGCAACCCACCAGAGGCACCAGCTGGCTCCTTCCACCAACTCTCCAGAGAGCAGACCCCGCCATGCAGAGACGCTCCTACCAGCATCCCTACTTCCCAAGCCAGTGGCAAGCCCAGGCCACAGACCTCCCACCCCAGGGGTCAACACCCCAGCATAAGCCGTTGTTCTCAGTACCTGCCTCCTCCTGCTCAGTTACTTGCTAGGAAGGGTCACAGAACCTGGGGAAGCACACAGTTGGCTTATTATGAGGGATATTCCAAAGAGTGCTGATGGACAGCCAGAAGGGAGAGACAACAGCACAGGCTAAGGGGCACCCCGCCCCCTGCCCCTACCCAGAGAGTGAAATGGAGTTGGCATTTCCTACTTTATAATCCTGGTGGTCTCCTGGTGACCAGGCCCCCCCAGGAGCACCTCAGGGGTCCATCTGCTCGAGAACCGATGTTCCTACAACCTTGAAGTTCCGAGGAGCTTGGGAACTCTGTAACAGAAACTGGAGTCAAGGACCAAACATCAGGACTAAAGATGCTTCTAGGTTCCCTTTGGCTCAGGAAGTCTGGTGCTTTAGTTCAGCATTTCTGTGGCAGAAGGGGAGACAAAGACCAAAATATATACTTAATATAATCACAATATCTCACTATTAAAGCAGAAGGCTCATTTTCACCACTATTTCTGAAGTCAATGCAAACTTTTAAATATAAAGAATTTCCACTATAAAGACTTTTGAGTTGGGGTCTCCCTGTGTTCCCCTGGCTGATCTTGAACTCCTGGGTGAAATGATCCTCATGCTTTAGCCTTCTGAGTAGCTGGAATTATGGCACATGCCACCGCACCAGGCATTATGGTAATTTTTTGTGGGTGATGTGAATTTTACCTTAGAGAACTAAATAAAATGTATTAGAAGCCTCTGAGTTACTATTCCTAATTTTAGTAGACTCTAAACCTATCTACTTCACTAGAGTCCAGTAATATCCAAATAAAATAAAAGAGCCCAAAAGAGCCCACATAAACCCACTCAAACACTAATAGGGATCCTAGAAACCAAAATGTTCTGAATTGGGCAAAATCCACCTAAAAGCAACTGCATGTTATGGAAATCATGAAAATGACTTGCAGAATGAAGGCTTCTCGTGTTCCGACGAGACCTCTCATGCTCACCTTTGCCACACTTCCCTCTAAGATTCTGCACAGGTGCCACAGAACTCACAAGTCACGATGCAACTGAACAAAAGTTTCACAAATTATTTTGAAAAAGAAAATGTGTAAGAATATTAGAGAAAAAATAAAGCGTAATCAAGTCACTTGCCTGTAAAATATCAAATGACCCATCATGTGGATACAGTCGCCAGGATAGCACAAGCATCTCTGCGCACGCACACACAGGATTCGGGAAGGGGCACAAAGCACTGGGATGAAATCTGTCAAGGAACAGGTCTGCGTCCACACCACCCCTTCCTTCACCTGCAATGCTGGGAGAGGCGCCTTACTCCCTAAGTGGTGTTTTAAATCCCACAAGCCAGGGGCTGGTGTGGGGACCCTCCCTTCTCAGCCTACGGCCACATCCATCTATGGTGGACTGAGGACTGAGGTAAGAGCCAGCAGATGACCTTGCAGGAAGCACCCACACCCACAGCCTCAGAGCAAGGGCGAGTAGACAGTGTCTCAGACCATGGCAAACTGCACCAGGGACCGTGCAAAAGCACAGAGTTCCATGTGTGAGCACCACAACAGGAAGCAAAGGCCCACGGAGACACTGAAGCCAGGCACGACCTGGGCTCTGTACCCCAGCACACAGTTCCAACGAGTCCACGTAGAGGCCACCACGGAAGAGAAATGCGAGCAAAGCCCAGGCGCCGGGAGGGAGCAGGAAGAGCTTGGGAAGCCCTTTAGTCTGGAGGCCACGGGAGAACTCTGAATGTGACAACAGCAGAGAAGCCAGGCTGCCACGCGCGCAGATCAGCTTCAGGCTTCTCACAAGGCAGATGGGTCTCGTATCTAATGTGCTAATGAAGACAATAATCAGAGACAAGTAACAGCCACGTACAAAAGAAACCAGCTTCCAACACGTTTGCTGCTGTTGTTCACCCACTTCTGATTCACAACCAGAAGAAAACAACTTTAGCACACCTGGAGTGTTAAAATAGTCCGTCACACAGAGTCATAAGTAACGATGGGAAACTAAGAAACCTTCCAGCGAACATAAGGAAAAACAATACAGTCACTCTCGCAGTGACTTCGATTCTTTCAAAAGTGTGGCCAAATGCAGTAAGTTAGGAAATGAAAAGAAGTTAAAATGAGACCTTCAGTTTAAAAAGAATTTTTTTTTAAGGAGGCAAACATTACAACCAAATCGAGTGCTAATGCAAAACTTCATCTGGGCAATTTTACCTCTCTCTCTACGATAAAAAGATAACACCTGAAAAGTACCCAGAAAAACCATTCCAGACCCAGGAATTCACACAAGAGATTTATTAAGCAGACAGGCAGACCATCTGCCCCCAGGTGAGTGAGAGTGAGAGAGAGAGAGAGAGGGGGGGGGGGCGGTGGGAGAGAGAGAGGGAGAGAATGGCGTGGAACCATTCTTAAGTAGTGGAATTTCACAGGCTAAAAACAATGGACCAACGACTGCCTAGGGAGTTTACAGGTGAACGATCAGGACCCTTGACTGCTGAGAAAGTTCTCAGGCTGACGAGTGGACCAAAGGCTGGCTAGAATGTTCGCAGACTGATGATCTGGGTTGAAAATGGTGTGGTGGGGACAGAATACTGGCAAAATAACAGATCTGATGCCAATATTCCTCCCTTTTTGTTTTTACTGATGCCGGGGGCGGGACAATGGTCTTTCTTCTGTAGCTTCTTCCTGCTGGTTAGGGGCAAAGAGTCTCATTCTGCCAGTAGAGGGAAGGCTGTCCAGAGTCGAATTCTGTGGTGGACAAGGAGGTCATCAATGGTAAGAGGCAGAAACACCCTGTGGTGGATATTGGCCAGGGAGGAGGGGGCATGGTCAAGGCGACTCGGATCCCCATGAGGGGAGAGCCAGCAGGCAATGACTGTGGATCCCATCCCCCAGGATTCGTCACAGAAAAACTTTCCTACCCAGAAACATTTTCTTCTCCCTTCTACTAAATATATTTTTGTACTTAGAACCTTTTTATTTTTCTTTCCTATATGTTGACCCCTTTTTGGTCACATTCTGAAGCAACTCTTATGAAATTTCTGAATTTAGATAAATGACTCCATTTTAATAAGATGAAATATTTTGTTATGTACAGTACTCTAACTGAAACACAGTTGAAACTTTGGATTCCTTTGTATATAGAATTATACCTCTTAGGACTTAAGTCTTAGTAACCTTGTTTTTAGTGATGACACAGAGAAATTTTAAACCCCTTTTATTTACCGACCTATGAAAACACCAAAAATGTTTAAGTATGTTACTCCTTGGAATTTAAGGAGTTAAGAGTACTCGATGTTATTCAACAGTTAGCATTTTAACTTTGTAAATTAATCAGATGTCTCTAACAAACACATTTGAGTCACATGAATTAAAGGTAGCTGGATCCATTTTTAAATTTTAATTTTATGAGTGTTCATTATTTATGTCAATTTTGTGTCAATACTTAGACAACAGGATATACACACAGCACAAAAGTAAAGGCCTTGTAGCTTTTTGTAGGTGAATCTCCATTGCAATGTAACAGATGTTCAAAAATAACTCTAGCATTGAATAAAAATAGAACTGATCAAAAAAACATTAACCTAGGTGTATAGGATCAAAATTGGGAGCTCAAAAATATAGCATTTAAGAAAAACAAAACAAGAGTCCTAGAAGAAAAAGTGAAATGACCATTAATTATAGCATGAAAGAGGAAGAAAGAGAAAGGCAGAGAGAGGGGGTGAGAGAGAGAGAAAGTTCGGTTTGCAGGAAGAGCAAAGATCACAAGAAAGAGAAAACTTGAATGTAGGGAAATCTCTTTCCATTTCCCTGAGCACTCTCATAAATTTAAAAGATCCCTAAAAATGTTGGGCTTTAAAGTGCCGTTTGGTTTGAAGTCCTGGGTGGGGCGGAGGGACTCTAAATTAGCTAAGAGACACCCCAGGGGGGTCTGGGTGGGGACTGAGAGTGAGCTGCCCATTGTGAGAGGAATTGGTGAATCAAGGTGAGGCATCCCTCGGCCCCAGGGACCCACCCGAGCGAAGGACGAGTTCCCCAGGGAGTCATCACCACCACTAGGCAAACATCAAGGCAAAGCCTATGGGGGTAACGAGGTGCCCGGTGCTGGGGCTTTTGTAGAGACAAAAGTGTCCTAGAGAGAACCCAGGACCGGAGTAGATCTGGCAAGAGGCAGCCCTCTTGGGGAAGAGCCCCCGCCAGCCCCGTCTCCCCTGCCATCAGTATAGGATCTAGCCGTAGTTCCAAGTGCCGTGGCTGGGGTTCACCCCACCCGCCGAGAGTCTCAGGGTTCAGGACGCACAATGGTGGCATCTCAGGTCAACAAAAGGGTTTAAGTCGACCGAGAGGAAACTCACCAATCTGAAACAGTTGTGGATGTGGAGCATCTGGGCTAATGGAAGGTGAGAGCAGCATCTGGGTGGGTCTGGGGCGACAGATGGGATTCCACTCGCCTTAGTGGCAGTAGAAGGGCCCAGGCACGTCATGGCACCAACAAAAGCACCCAGAAACCACTCCAGACCCGGGAACCCATGCAAGAGATTTTATTAAACGGACAGGCAGTGTCTGCCCGCAGGGGGAGAGAGAGAGAGAGAGAGAGAGAGAGAGAGAGAGAATGGCAGGGAAGCTATTCTTAAGTAGTGGAATTTCACGGGCTAATAGCAAGCAAACCAATGGCTGGCAAGGAGGTTCGCAGGCTAACAATCTGGACCAATGACTTGACTAGGAAGTTCACAGGTTAGCAATCTAGGTTGTAAAATGGTAGGGGAGGAACAGAATATTGGCAGCAAAATAGCAGAGCTGATGCCAATAAAACCTACATAAAATCTTAGAAGGAGCTACTCAAAGACATTTAGGAATCTGTGAGCATGGACAAACAGGAGGGGAGAGTCCATACTATTCTTTAAATGCAACTGAAAGGAATGAGAATGGCACCTGGTGGCCTCTGGGCCCTGGAGGGCTCCCAGTACCATTCAGGGCAGCAGAACTGCCCCTTTCCTCCTGCAGGGACTGGGACCAGAAGTCAGGACTGCATGCATCAAGCGGGACTGGCAAGGGAATGTTCTGGGAGCCAGGGTCCAGCAGAAGGCCTGAGGCTAAAGCATTCAACATGAACTGCACCCAGATCGCTGGCTTGGAAATCTGAGCACTTGTCGGGAGTCAGTCACTTGTTGGGAGGGGCTCTTTTGGGAAAGTAGCGCTGCACAGGTGAGACCTGGCTCCTGCTCCTCTGCTAAGGGAGCCCACTCCCAAACACAAGCTCAGGTGGTAGAAAGTTAAGACCTCGAGGGCCTGGCTTGCCAGAAGTCAGAGCCTCAGACGGCCAGAGCTGCAGGAAGTTGGGCAAATCCCGGGAGAAAGGGAACCTCAGAGAAGCTGAGCTCCAAATCTGAACATGATCTCAGCCTGGATCTTTGATGGATTAACAAATGACTCAGTCACAGGTTAAGTACCAAATACATAAAGAGCTATGACAGCTTGGTTTTTAAAGGATTGCAATGAATATAAATATTAGCAAGCATAATTTACAAAAGCGGACGACATAACAGAAGCGGGAATACCCCAAACAGCAAAGCTTTCAGCAGCTGCATGACATTTAAAAACCAAGCTCATAATCTGAGGCTAAGCAAGTTAACTGCAAGTTAGGACAAAAATAAATGCTGAGGACACAGCAGACTCCAGATCTCTGTGCAAAGCATCTATCTAATTTTAAAACCCAAGTTTTAGACATGCAAATGAAGAGAAAAGTACGCTGTAGACACAGGAAAAAAAAAGTCAGTAAAAGTGACCTAGATGTTGGATTTAATAAACAAGGATTTCAAAGGAACTCTTGTAAGTAGAATTAAAGAATAAAAGGATAAGTGGCCTGAATAACTGAAAGTGTAGGAAATCTCAACTGAAAAATTATAACTATAAAAATGGAAATTCTAGAATGAAAAACTATGATAACTATAATTTTAGAAATTCAGTGTAAGGACTCAGCAGCACTTTGGTTGGTGATGTTCTGAAGAAAAGAGCAGTTCACTTGTTGTAGATGAGAAGAAATTCCTGAGCCCGAAGAATGGCAGGAAGAAGAGTCCCTCAGAGACACGTCGAGCGTCCTTAGCACACAGCACCACAGTCTCGTGACGAAGGGAGGAAGAGGGCAGGAAAAAAGTCACGAGGAAACATTACAGGAACGTCCTGAAGCTGGTGGACAACTTAAACTACAGACCCCAAAGTCAACAAGCCCCAGCAAGCTAAGCACAAGCCTCCACCAGGAAGGAACCATGGCGCCAGAGAGGAAACGGCCGGTCACTCCCAGGGAGCAACGGCAGGTAAGAGCAGCCTCACTGGAGCCTCCAGGTCAGAAGGTCAGAAGATAAGGTGTTAGTAGAAGAGCAGGTGTCCACCCACATGCCACGTCGCTGGCAAAGCGCTGCTTCTCCAGTGCGGGCGGCATGAGATGCCGTCAGACAGAGGATCACCGAGAGAGCTGAGCCCCAGGGACACGCACAGGGACAGTGCGGGAAGGAGCCCAGGGCCCCAGAAACGGCCGCATGTGGGAAGGGAAAAGGCTGTTTTCCTCTTCTTTTCTCTGAAGACATATGACTGAGCAGAGTGGCCAGGCTGGACAGGGTCACCATGTGTCCAGCCAACCCACAGGACAACAGCGATGAAGCTGCAGGAGATGCCCGTGGATTTGCAAGGTCTCCACACTTGCCCACAGTGGCCCAGTGCCAACTTCAGGTGGGTGAAGGGAGGCGTGTTCTGATCTAAGCGCTCGCCACCTGCAGGCAGGCAACAGGATACAGCTAGGGAAACAACAGAAGAACCTGAATGGAAAATTCTAAAGTTCTTCATTAACACAAAATATGGCCAAGTGTTTCAAAAAGAGGAGATGAATAAATGACACATGGAAAAGCGACTTGGTGGCAGACCAAATAGAACTGTCAATCACTCAGGGAACGTAAATGAACTGAATGTCTCAACCAAAAGGCGCGCTTTGCCTTTCTGAGGGGGGAGCAAGAACAAGCTCATTGATATCCATCAGTTGTGCTTTAAATGCAAAGACACAGAAAGATTGGAAGTAAAAGCCCGGGAGAAGACACAGCATGTCACCAGGAAGCACAAGAAGCTGCAGCTGCTGTTGATGGACTTGTGGACGTGGTGTTATCAGTGACACAGAGGTGCTGCTCAAGGGACAGAGCCCACAGACCAGAAGGGTTCAGTGACAGTAACACATCAAGACGCACTGCAGGGAGAAAGGAATTCACAATTGAAATAGAGGCCTCCACTAAAGAGTGGGCACAGATATAGAGGGTTTGACGCAGTACTGACAAGCATCCAGTCCGTAGCTACCCCAGTGAGCACAGAACAGCTTCCCCTGTGTTGTGCGGGTGGGATGGGCAGCAAAGTAAAACAGGTCTTCAGCGCCCACACAGTGGTGCATGCTATGACCCCAGCCAGCCTCAGCCACTCCGCAAGGCCCTCTCTAAATAAATATAAAGAGGGTGGGGATGTGACTCGGTGGTTACGCACCCTGGGGGGTTCAATCCCCAGTACCAAAAAAGTCTTTATCAACTTCAAACTGTTGAAATCTCCTGGAAAACACTGACCACAGCAGAACCAGGCTGGACGTGTGTAGCAATGAAACATCTTTATGTCCCAACATCTCCATTAAACAAAAATAGTGCACAAATGAAGGAAGAAATTACAAATCAATTGAGAAGGAAAATTTTGAACTAAATGAAAGTTCAAAAGGCAACATATCAAAATTTGAGGAGGCAGCTGAGGAACTGCTGAGAAGAATGTTCAGAACTTTAAATGTCAGTATCAGAAAACAAGGAAAGATTAAAATTTAATAACCTAACTTTCTGCCTCAGGTAGGCATGTACGAAGAGCTATTAAACCTAAAGAGAAAGAGAAAGAGAAAACAGAGACAGGAGTGAAAATCAATGAAATCAAAACTGGAAAAAATGAAGGGAAGTTGGTTCTTTGAAAAGGTGTGTTCAGTTGAAAACGCTGCACACACAGAGAAAAGGCTGGTCCTAGTTGACAAATGTCAGGAATGAAACGTCAGGTGGTATGGATGCTCAAACGGCAGAGAGGGCATCACTGATGCAATGTCACAGCAGTCAGTCTGATACCTGGGGTTAGAAGTCAGACTGTCAAAGCGGACACGAGCCTGCGGAGGAGCAGAACCCGGCAGGGAGCAGCCTGTGCAGGGCAGCTGGCAGGCAAGCCGGTAGCTGCCGCCCTGAGCCAGGAGGGTCGCACCCCCTGCACCTGGCGGTGGGAGCCACCTGGGTCACCACACTGACACCATGCCCTCAGGACTTACCAGGACACTGGGGTGGAACAAGGATGGACAGAGGCCTGTGCAGCAGAGTCCAGAGTCCAGAGGTGGACCTGCCTGCATGTCTTCCATTGGTTTTGACGAAGGCGCCACCACAGCTCAGTGGAGAAGGCAACCTGTGTCTGCAGGGGCTGCTGGGGCGTCGGGATGCTCATGTGAAGGGAAGTGAGACACAAGAGCGTCCGGGTGTTGCACAGGCCTGCAAACTAGGAGGGTAAATACGACATTTCCAGAAGGAAACCTAGAAAACGTCTTTGCCATCTTGTGCTGGTGACAGATTTCTCATGGAAGACAGAAACACATAGTTTTTATGACAACAATGAGCACACAGCTATGCATCTCCATGCAAATGTGAGTGTGCCCGCTTACACCCAGGAGCCCAGCTCACACCCAGAGCCCAGCTCACACCCAGGTGCCCGCTCACACCCAGGAACCCGCTCAAACCCAGGAGTCCCGCTCACACCCAGGTGCCCACTTAAACCCAGGTGCCCACTCACACCCAGGTGCCCTGCTCACACCCAGGTGCCCTGCTAACACCCAGGAGCCCAGCTCACACCCAGGTACCCCGCTCACACCCAGGAACCCCACTCACACCCAGGAGCCCAGCTCACACCCAGGTGCCCTGCTCACACCCAGGTGCCCTGCTCACACCCAGGTGCCCTGCTCACACCCAGGAGCCCGCTCACACCCAGGTGCCGGCTCACACCCAGGTGCCGGCTCACACCCAGGAGCCCAGCTCACACCCAGGTGCCCTCTCACACCCAGGTGCCCGCTCATACCCAGGTGCCCCGCTCACACCCAGGAGCCCTGCTCACACCCAGGAACCCGCTCAAACCCAGGTGCCCAGCTCACACCCAAGTGCCCGCTCACACCATGGTGCCCGCTCCCTCCCAGGAGCCCGCTCACACCCTGGTGCCTCTGGATTCCGGCCCAGGCTTCGTGTCTCCCGCGTGGTCTCCCATGACTTTCAGGTGTTGCCTCGAGTCGAAGCAGTCAACACCAAGTCCAGGCAGAATCCCACAGACTCTTCTTTAACCATTAAGTTGTTCTAGTGGCTGGAAGGAAAACAGACATTAATGACAAAATAAGATTAAATGAGAAGACCAGCCCTGTGTAATTCTAAAATACGTTGAAAAAATACCAAGATCAAAAATGTCACACTAACCCCAAATTGGCCACAATCTGCTGGTGCATCCTCCAGGGGGCGCTGACAT
The DNA here is from genome assembly GCF_902686455.1 of Sciurus vulgaris. Classification (NCBI taxonomy): domain Eukaryota; kingdom Metazoa; phylum Chordata; class Mammalia; order Rodentia; family Sciuridae; genus Sciurus; species Sciurus vulgaris. Next base: position 2,623,690 of record NC_136464.1, read on the forward strand.
GGAAGCAGCTTCTATAGGGCGAGGAGAGCAGCCCTTGCGAGGAAACCCTGGAAGCAGGCGCGGGAAGGGTGCTCCTGGGGCGAGGCAGGGAATGGCGTTCTGCTCGGTTTGCTTTCCAGACCGAGGCATCTTTCCACCGTGAGCCTCGGAAGAGAAACAGACCCGAAACCCTGTCTCCACCCGGCGTGGTCGGACTCAGCCTTTGTCAAAGGGGACAGGAGGCCCCGGCTGGGGCAGCAGGTGAGAGAGGATCGGCTGGGACCTGCACCCAGGCCAGCAGACCCTGGCAGGCCCACCACACAGCCAACGCTTACCTAGGGATAAGAGGGTCCAGACACAGCAAGCCCCCAGGCCCAACCAGTGTCCTGCGCTAGTCACAGAGGTGGCCCTCTTCTGCCCGATCCCTGCCCACATTGGGGTAGGGACGGGAGAGAAGTGGCAAGAGACAGAGAAGGGCCCTGAGGAGATGGGAGCAGAGCAGACGAGACAGCTTCTCACGCCAGCTTGGCCGTTTTCTCTGCTTCGACTTAAAAGAGGAAGGGCGAAGGATGGAGGTTCCTGGAGGGGCGGCCTGGCCCGGTCCCTGGGAAGCAAATGAGAGCCCTAGCCAGCCTCAGAAGCACGGGGCAGGTCCAGCCTCTGCTGGGGGCCTCACCCCTGAGGTAACGGTCACTTCACAAGGATGCTATCGCCACAACAGAGTGACGGCAGCTACACGCTGGGCTTGTGGTGTGATAGCCGTGCTCCTCGCTGTCCAGCCCAGGGCCTCCAACAGGGCCTCCCCACAGACATCTGCACCTCGCTGAGCTGGGAACTGGCAATGGTGACTTCCTAAGGCCACACGTCCACAGGTGGGGAGCTGGGACTCCCACCAAGGCTCCGGACCCAGGTGCTCGCTTCCTGTGTCTCCAGGCCTCCCTCCACCGGTCTCCCTCCGCCGGCCCCCGGGGGGCAGCAGACAAGACAGGAGACACATGAGATCACTCCTTCTCCACCAGGTGCCCTGGACAAGCCAGAACAGCCCTCGGAGAGCCAGCGGCTCCAAGAAACAGGCCATCCTGGGGCTCTGGTGAGTGTGACGATGCAGAACATTTAGAATCGCCTTCTCTAGAAGCAAACCCGGGAAGGACGGAAGGGAGCCCCGGGCCTGCGGTTCTCCCCCCCGTGGGCAGCTTTGTGAGCTCCACTGCTCTTCCAGTCTCCGTGTTTCTAATATTTTCTGCAGTAAGATGTGCTGCTCTTTCTCGGGAAATCCACCACCTTTCCCTCAACACGGAGCCAATGGCAGAGTGTGCCGTGGGGCGTCCAGGTGTCAACGGCCAGTCACAGGACCACCCACGAGGGGGTGAGCATCCCAGGGTCCCAGACCTTGGCCACTGGCTGCACAAGAACAGGCTCCACCAGGTGCAGGGCCCTTCTTTCTCTCTCCAGCGCCCACCAAGCGGTTGGGAGAGGTGGTCCCAGAGACGGCTGGGCTGGTGGCTCCCGGAGAGGCGGTGGGAGGAGAGGAGCAGGGGCGGCAGGAGGAGCCTGAGGAAAGGGCAGGCCCAGGCAGCGCGAGCTGCTGGCTGATGACAGGGAAGTCGCAGTGCAGCGTCCCTTCATCCCTGTGGACTGTCTCGTCTGCCGGTCTGCTAAGTGTTCAGGCCTAAATCACCGCAAGAGTGCAAGCTAACAGCAAGCCTCTTCCGCGTGGTGCTGAGTTCGCAGAGCATCTGCCCGTGCATGTCCCCGGAGGACCTGGCCGGGAGGGCGAAGTCCACACCTCCCTCGGGATCTCAGCGCAGATGAAGTTAGGGTTCCCAGGCCTCGCCCGGCAACAGGTTCTTATTTCCAAAAGGAAAGTGGCATCCAAGGTAAAAAAGGCTGAATGCCAAGGTTCCCTGCTCCGGAGCAGCTCAGGACTCAGGGGCATGAGAGTCATTCCCTTGTTACATGTGAGAAATCTCCCCAGGGAGGAAACCCCAGGGACGGGGTGGCAGCTGGAGCCCGAAGCTTCGGGGAGGCCTCCCCAGATCTGTGCTCCCCAGCCCAGAATCACGCCGAAGTTAAGACCAAACAGAGCCATCCCTCTGCTAAGGCTGTCCCAGGATCTCCACCACCTGCAAAAGGCACATCTCCCACCAAAACAAACTTACAACCGAGTCCTGAGCCCACTGCAGTGACAGTCATCAGGCAACAGGCTAGCCAGTCACGCGAGGAAGACACACAGGTAGGAATGGCTCCCATTCCGCTGACATGACTGAGTGTCCCCCGCACCCAGAGGATGAGGCATTGCCTGGGGATGTGCAGAAAGCGGGCAGCAAGCGCATTCAAAGGCGCTGGGACTTGAGGAAGAGCACTCTGTGTGGTCCCAGGCCACTGGCCCGACAGGACCTTCTTCTTGGGGAACCGTGGTGGCCGCTCAGGCTGCAGCTGCCCCACACTTGCCCTAGGACTCCAGTGCTGGCCCTCGGCCAGTGCTGAGTGAGGCACGGACGAGCACATGGACCCGCCAAGAGCACGAGGCCAGGGCTATTCCCGAGCAGGCGAGCCCAGTCCCCGAGGAACCCATGACCTCTTCTGTGAGCCTGGACGTGCCTGCCACTCACTCCTTGTCCCCCACTTCAAAGCACAGCCTGGTAAATGTGGGGCTCTGCTGGGCTCCCTCGCTAGGGTCTCTCCAGCAAGAGCCAGCTGCCTCACCCTAGCCCCCAGGTGAGAGCCACATGGCTGCGGCCACCGACTGGTGCCAAGGGTGCTGTCAGGGGTTGGGGAGGCTGTGGGACCCTCATTGCTAAGCCAGACTGTGGCCCCTACAGCCAAGGCCTGCCAGACTTGGCCCCAGGAAAGCTGCTGACCATGGCTCCTCGTCTGCAGGGTGTGGAGAGACTCGGGGTAACCGTGGGCTGGCTGACCATCTGCACATCATGGAACATGCCCCAAGCACGGGAAGACACCTGTCCTGCAGCCTGAGGGCTGGGGGCAGCGGCAAAGCTCTCTTTTCTCCCTCCGTGCTCACTGACGACTTGCTCTCGCAGGACATCACAGGTTTTGACCGAGCCATCTCCGAGCCCGTGTGCACAGCCCACAGGGCCCTGCCATGCAGGAATGACACCTGCTGCTTTTCCAGGGATGTCCTCTGTGCTCTGTGGGAGAGGCAATCAAATGGTCCCATAGGGGAGGCCCTTCAGTAGCCTCTCTCCAGCAGGGACACCCTTCCCCACCTTGACCATCAGAACGTGAGGGGACACGTCCTGAGGGAGAGCAATGCCCTGGGGACCCGGGACAGTCCTGAAGGACAGCTCACAGGGCGCCCTCTGCGGGAACTGGGCCACTGTGGGCAGTGGTCCAAGGCACCTTGCACTTCCAGCTCCCAGAGGGTGAGCAGTGACGTCTGCTGTCCATGAGCCACGCAGCCTCTGGAACTTCACCACAGCAGCCTGCACAGACGAGGACGGTCCCCACGTGCTGGCAGCTACCAGGAGACGGAGCTCAGGTCTCCTCACCTGGAGAAAACTGCCCTCCAGGGGCATGCACCTCCCTGACATAACAAAGGGAAGGCCCCCATCCCACCTCAGGACAGCTCCACCCTTCCTGCAAAGGGCTGGGTCTCTGCACCAGCTGGAGGCTGGCCTCCCTAAAGTCCTGCACATTGAACTTCCATTGTGTGCACACGGGTGTGTCTGTGAGTCCCTGCTGCCTAGAAAAGCCAGGTTAGACAAAAATATCTCGGCCCTCTGAAGCCTCCCTGAGCATTCCCTGCCTTGTCTTTTCAATGAATTTGAGTTTATTTCTTGTGTTTGGTTTTAATATCTTAATTGCATATAACTTCAAACCTGCAAACAGTAGTCTGTGGGTTTTTAACTGCATACACATGATTCTCTTTCTTCTACGGCTGTCCTCGTGTTCAGCGCTGCTGCCAGGTCTGGCTGTCAGTGCCTCTGGTGACGCATCCTCGACGCTCAATCATCTCACTGCTGCAGCAGTCTGTGCTGTAGATGGCCCCACGTGCTGACGGCTGCCTGTGGACGTGAAAGCTGTCCCCGTGGCTCATCACTGCCCACAAGACTGTGACCAGCAGTGCTGTGTGCATCCTCTTAGGCCCCCTGTGCCCAGGAGCAGAGCTGCTGGGGTGCCCTTCTTGCTGTACTGTCTATGCCACCTCTGCTGAGAGCCCTTGGCCATTTGTCCCCCATCAGCAATGTCCCCGCCCACCACACCCTCACCAGCACGCAGTTTGCTCCACTAGAAAGGCATCTCAGGGTGGCTTGGCTCAAGCCTGCAGAATCAGTATTCACGAGTTGAGCGGTATTGACGGAGGGAGAGAGGAAAGGTAGGATGGCGCCCACGGAGCTCAGCAGAACCCTCCTTCCAGGTTTCCGGTGTGAGTTAGTGCAAACTTTCCTCTAAGCAGTGACTCCGCTGCATCCTCCGGGCTTTGCACAGGTGTTTCTATTAGTGCCGATCTTGTTAACCAGGCCCTGTTGTGTGCCCACTGCCCATTGGGCATCATTCTGGGTGCCCAGGGTAAAAGTTTGTAAATGCTTCATGATTACCATAAGCCATAATGTCCCATCTTATGAGCACCTTTTATTTATTGTCCTAAGAACAGAGAGCAGTTGTATGTAATATGAACTCTTTGGAATACGAGTAAGTCTCTTATTTCCTAGGGCCTAATGACGATTACAAATTTACTTTGAGTAAGATAAGAGGATACGCATTGTCTACTTGGAGGAAATAAACTTCGGTGTCTATATCACCAAAGTTCAGTCCCTTTTCTAAGTGTCTGTCCGATGGTCAGATTCCTGAGGAAGAGGCCCACCCCACACTCCAGCGATGTGATGGAGACTCCTCCTCATGATCTCTCACTGTTCGCCCGCTACCTTCTGAGTCTATGCTAAGTGCACATAATTTCATCATTATTTCATCTCTTTGTTGATTTCTTCTTTTATTACAGCTCCTCAAAATTAAAAATAGAATGAGGTTCAAATCAAAGGGCTAAGTGGGAGTATTAACGGGAATTCTCAAAGAATTTCAAACATTGTTGGCACAAATAACTCACCAGTTTATTATGTGAGAGGCAGGGTTCCATCTCTGCCCTGTGCTGGGCGCTGCTGGGTCTGGATGTGCATGGATAAACACCAGTCCTGTAGCTCCCGCCCTCCAAGCCTTAGACAGACATCCCTCAGATAACCCCAGCCTCGTGTTCAACAGGACAGAAGAAGATCAGAAGGGAGCAAAAAAGAATGGGGGCACCTGGGGGGTCAGGGAGATGGTTCCATGGAGGTGAAGCACGGGCTCCAACCTGAAGAACGTGCAGAGCTGAGCCAGGCGAAGGGCAGGTGGGAGAAACAGACAGGGCTTAGGTGGTAAGCAAAGGAATAAAACTGTTCTGGAGATAATGTGCTTATATGGGTGGAAAATCCAAAACATTCTACCAAAGAAGCACAAGAAGCCATGGGAGACGAGGCTATCCAAGGCCAATATGTCAGGATCAAGTGAATCTCTATCTCCATCATGTAAATACACGACACAAATACGTCAAAATACTATTTATAATATAGAAAATAATCAGGTACATTGACTTCAGGTAAATAACAAAATATTGATGAGAAGTCAGTGGAGGAAAATGTGTAAGCCTTAAGTCAACGGAAACGTGAAGGGGAGAGTTCTCTCCAAACATCTCTCGATGCCAATCCAACCTCGACCTAAAGGTAACATGTTGATAGAAAAGGCAGGGAGAAGGCAGAGTCCTCGCACAGCCCAGACTCGGGAGAGGCGGAGCTGGCCCAGATTGGAGGTCTTAGCAGTGAGCAGTTGTAACCAAGGGAGTGCAGTATTGGTAGAATAGAAAACCCACGGACAGACCCACGTGTCTATGAACACGTGTCTCCAATCACAACAGGCTGCAGGGGCGGAGGCTGACTCCTGTGTCTGGTGGGGTGCTGGGGATTTGATCCAGGGGTCCTCTACCACTGATCTGTATCCCTGGTCCTTTTATTTCTGTACTCAGACAGGGTCTCCCTAAGTCACCGAGGCTGGCCTTGAATTTGCCATCCCTTATCTCAGCCTCCAAGCCCCTGGGATGACAGGCGTAGCCGCCATGCCCAGCCCAGCTTGGCTCTTAAACAGCTTGTGCTGGGGCAACTGAGTACCCGTGTGGAGCAGCGTAGGCTGGACCAGCACCCCTGTGCCATACCCAGACCTCAGTCTCAGGGAACTGAAGAGGTGAATGCAAAAATAGGAGCAATAAAAGTTTCATTAAAAATGTAGGAAATATTTTCAAGTATTTGGGTAGGAGAAGCTTTCATAAACAGATTTAAAAATCTCACCATAATGAGAAACACTGATGAACTTGATGCTACTAAAATTAACAGCAGCTATGGCATCTAAAATCACTACTAATTAAGAGAAAAGACAATCAGAGAAGAGAGACATTTTCAGCGCACATGGGGACTGGAGGGGCGATAGTCGGTCTGTAGAGGGTTCCTGTAAGTCACTAAGGAAAACCCTAGAAAATGGACAGGCCCTGAGCAGGTGCTCCACACAGGGTCAATCTACCAGCACTGGACAAGTGGGGCCACCTCACTGGGAGCCAGGGGACTGCCCGCTACAAACCAAGGACGTGGCCAAAACTAAAGATACCAACACCCGGCCTGGATGAGGACACAGAGCAGCTGGCCCTAGGTCGTTGCTGAGGGAGCACAAACAGGCCCAAGCCATCCAACAAAGCTCCGTCGACCCTCGTGCAGCAGATGCACGTGCTCCACGAACCAGCAGAGCGCAGAGACGTCTGCTCTGAAGAAGCTGCACCTGCACATCCAACACTGATGCACCAGAAGATTTCGAGCAGCACTGTCCCCCTTGCCCCAACCTGCAAGCGACAAAGTCTGCCAACACTGGAATACATTGGCAAGCCCTCCGACCGTGGCGTCCTTCCACGATATTCTACCACCTCACAATGAAACTGGACAAACGACAGCTACACAGTGGAGGTGACTCAACATCATTTTGAGCAACAGACACCAGACCCAAGTGAGCCCCCGTCATCCCACTGAAGTGGCCTTCAGCGCCAGCCAGACCTACCTCCATTGATCAGAGGCAAGCTCGAGGGTAGAGCTGTAAAGAAAACCAGGGAAGGAGGTGAGTCAAGTTCAAGAGAGCGGCCCCAGGACAGGGCGCAGCAGGGACTCAGGACCCGGTGTCCCAGCGCTTCGCCCAGGTGGAGGCCGGGCAGAATCTGCCCTCTACAGTGTGTTGTTCCACACGTTTCCTTTTGGTCTCATTTTTATGTGTCTCCCAACACAGAGGGAAAGTAACTGCCACCCTGTATTCATACATTATTCAAGTTTAAAGAATGAAAAGCGCACAGAAGGGAGACACTCTAGTGCAGAGAGAGCCCAGGCAGGAAGGACCCCGAGCTGCAGGAGAACCAGAGCAAGAGCCACAACACACCAGCCAGGGCTGAGGGCCCAGTGCCAGGGAGGAAGCAGAGCGTGGAGTGTGGAGGCCCAGGCGTTGCGAGAGCCCGTTCCCCCCACTCATAGCTCAGGGAGCACAGAACAGATTTTCAATACACCAGAGATTCCAGTTATAAAAATATTAAAGACATATTCTGCTTGAGGGTGTAGCTCCATGGTAGAGTTGAGCTCTAGCATGCATGAGGCCTTGGATTCAAACCCCAGCCCTAAAAAAAAAAAAAAAGATTATATATATATATATATATATATATATATATATATACACACACACATACATATGCACATATGTGTGTGCATATATATTCACACGCAAACACAGACTGAGATCTGAACGTCCTCAAAGCATACACCATGCAGCAGAGAGCAGGCCACCCAGGACACAGATCCCAGAGCTCAAGACGTGGGGGAACTTCAAGCCTGAAAGGAGCGACTTTTCAAAGCATGTGAACAGTCCACCGGGAATGGAGGGTTGGGGACATCAACTGGCAGGTGGACACACAAAGCAGTTTCTCCTGAGCATCACACAAAGTACCTGGGAGAGGCAATCACAAAGAGAAAGCTCGATTTTAGCTGTTTCAGAGGCCCCACCCAGGTCAGGTGGCCCGCTGCTCTGGGCCCCCAGTGAGGTGGCACATCATGGGATGGTAGGAGCACAGGCAGCATGAAACCCCGCTTCATACCAGGAAGCGAAAGGGGCAGAGGGGACCAGGCCACAGATCCCTCAAGGCCATGTCCCAGGGACCAAAGTCCTCCCTCCAGGCCCCTCTTGAAGGTCCTGCTACCTCCCAGAGGTCCCAGCTTGGGGACCAAGTCTTCAGCACTCCTGGGCTTCAAACCACAGCTGTGGACTAGGAACGGCTCCATCAAAAGAGTATGTGGGTCTTTATTTTCTTTCCTTTTTTTTTTTTTTTTTTTCTGGCAGCAGGAATTGAACCCAGGGACACGTAGCCACTGAGCTATATCCCCATCCCCTTTTTAAAACTTTTTTATTTTGAAACAGGGCCTCATTGGGTTACTGAGACTGGCCTTGAACTTGCGATCCTCCTGTCCAAACCTCCTGAGTTCCTGGAATTACAGGCGTGCGCCATGCCTGGCTGAGAGTATGCCAGCCGTGCCTGGCTGGAGTCCAGCAGCACCACGGGGGAGTCTGGGGAGGGCCTGGGAGGGACCTTGGAAGCTCTGTCCCTGGGGTCAGGCTTGGACTTGCAAGTGCTCAGGAGCTGGCACAACAAGAAGCAAATGGTTTTGTCTTTTTTCAAGCCACACTTGGATCCACGCTTTTAGATCCAGTTCTTTAAAAAGAAATGCTGCTTCTGAGATCTGAAGTTTTGGCAACAACCCACGTTTGTCCTTTTAAAAGCAGCACCTCCAGACACACCTTTGTGTTGGAGGCATTGATTTTTCTGGGCCTTTCGCAGTCTTGCCGAGGACTTTCCTCCTGCATTCCCACTCTGATGTGCCAACAGGAGATCAACAGGTGAATCACCGGGCGCTGCTTCTATCAAGAGCAATAGACTGCAGGCACATTCCTGGCTAATAGGAGCCGCCCCAGCCAGCCCCAGATTGAGATTCCAGACAGCGTGCAGCAAGCGTCTGTAGGGCTCCAGGTTGCAGGCTGTGGGAGACGCAGCCCACTCTGCAGTAGTGGACCTGCCTCCTGCTCTCTGGCTCTAGGGAGCATCAGGCTGATGGGAGGCTGCCTGGGCTGTGCACCTTGGGCAACGGCATTGCCATGCTATGTGCTCCGCTCGTTAGCCACCTTCTTTATTGAGGGAGATATTTATGGCTCCACAGGATCGTAAATGTTATGACAGTGGGGAAAAAAATCAAGCTGAGAATTTCTTGTCTGACCCGGTGCCATTGACACATCCATTTAGATCTCAAAATTAAAATTGCATGCCACAAAGTCCTCAAGAATATAGCAAAGGACACCACAGAGCTAACTCTCATGACAGAAGAGCATTCAATCACGAATACAACACGTCGCATTAAAGCAAGCCCTTTGTTAATTGAGCCACTGGAATTTATTAATCATTCATTGTGTGCAAAGCATTGTTCTGGGGACGACAGCCACCCTGGAATGCACAGGAAGGACACAGAGGCTCTGCTGCCTATGGCAGCCAGTCACAGGCCAGCAGAGGCAGGTGAGCAACTCAACTCCAGTGCAAGATGAGAAGACTCGGGCGAGGTTGGAAGGTGGAAGCCAAGGAAATGAGCGGCGAGCTCCACAGAAGGGCAGACGGTGGGAGAGAGCAAAGCAGCAGTTGTCTCCAAAACTGCACCTCCTGGTCCCGGTGTCTAAGGCAGGCCTGGCATCCGCCCCTCGCCCTCCAGATCCTGGACACCATCCTGGACAGCTGCTGTCCCCTCCAGCCACATGCAGCCCTTCTCTGACGGCGCTGTGCAGGCCCTCTCTAGCCCTCTGCTAGAGCCCAGGCCCAGCAGTGTTATTCCCCATTGTGCCGAGGTCGGAGTATGCTGCACACATGCAGGTTGGACACATCAGCCCTGGGCTCAAACCACAGGACACTCCATGCTGCCCGGGCCAGGCTCACAGGAGGCTGGAGAACTCCCCCTTCCTGCTCACATCCGATCCTCCGGACCAGCCAGCTCCTGGCACGCAGCTGCATTACTCTGTGCCAGAGCCCCTCGCCCCCTCATTCCTGTGACATCTACTCGTCCTTCATGTTTCACCATGGAAAGTACTTGCTCCGTGACCTGAGTCTGCACAGTGTGGCTTCCTGCTCATTGCCATCATGGCCACTGCCACTGGACTTAGCATGTGCCTCCCACAATGTGTCATGGCCACCTCTTAACTAGACCAGGATCCCCACTGTGTTACCACCACCTATTTACCAAACCAGGATCCCCACACTGTGTGTATAGTGGCCTGTTAACTAGACCAGGATCCCCACACTGTGTTATGGTGGCCTGTTTACTAGACCAGGATCCCCACACTGTGTTATGGTGGCCTGTTAACTAGACCAGGATCCCCACACTGTGTTATGGTGGCCTGTTTACTAGACCAGGATCCCCACACTGTGTTATGGTGGCCTGTTAACTAGACCAGAATCCCCACACTGTGTTACAATTCATTGTCAACTAGACCAGTTCCCAGCAGTCAGAGACATGGAAGAATGGGTCTCCATGTTTGTCTCAAGCACCTGAAAATGCCTGATCCATAGAGGTGCTTGGTGCATGTGAAAGTTTCTACTGCGATGGAGACGTGGACATGGGCCGTGAGGCATCACTAACTGGTTCCTGGAAGGTTTGGGGAAGGACATTCAGTGTGCACAGAAGCTCAGAAGCAGAAACGCCAGCAGACTATGAGAAGTCATGCTGGAAAGCCAGGTGAGCCAGACCACAGGGGGCCTGAGAGTCAGGCTGAGTCAGGAGTCGGGAGAGGGGAGGTTTGCTACACCCAGAGGTCGTGACAGGAACGGGATTTACTGTGCCAGCTGAAACAAAGAGGAAAGCAGACCAACCAGAGTGACCACTTTCAAGACACCAGAGACCAGGCGAGGAAGACTGGGGTCTGTGAGGGCGGGTTCATCAGCAGGGTGAGCCTTCCTGAGATGGCCCTGCTGCTGTGACAGAGCTCCAGCCTGGGCACAACAATGGGGAACCCAGGGGGTGCAGCCCGTGGAGCACGAGTCAAGGAGACAGGCTCTGGGGAGCCAAGATGGCTAGGGTTGGAAGCAGGGCACCAGCAGGGCACAGACAGAAACCTGACGCTCCACCAAAGACTCCAGGAGGCTCAGCATCCTGGGGGAGTCCGCGGGTCTACATGAGCTCATGGAAGAACTTGCCAAGATCAGAAGCAGTGCCTCACGTAAGCTCACAGTGGTGCTGTGTCCCCATCCAGACTGCGACATCTCCTAACTCACGGGGCACGGGCAGGTGCACAGGAAGGTCTCGCCTTCAGGGTGGATGATTAGTGATAGACACTCCACACCCACTGCACAAGTCAGAGGCAAAACTGAAACAAAGAGAAGACATGAACTGGAAAACGAGCTGACTACCCCCCGACGGCAGAATCGCTGGTGGCAGCCGTGCCGTGAGAGCCATGTCAGTCTCCAGGACGGATCAGGGAATTTGGCAAGGTCGCAGGTGCAGCGTCGGTATTCAAAAGCTGCTCTGTCTGCATCCCAGCAAAAATCAGAAACCCAAATTAAAACAATGCAATTTAAGTTAGTGTAAAAACATGAAAAAGGGAAATATAACCAAAGAACTGAGTGAACCAAACTATCCAATACTGTTAATAGAAATTAAAGACTTAAGTGAGTGGAGACAGACACTGAGCTCATGGCTTACAAGGCTCAGTGCTGTTAACAAGCCAATTTCTCCAAATTGTCTTAGGGATCCAATGCTGTGCCAGGCAAAATCTTATCAAGGCTTTTTGTTGAAACTGATGAACGTATATTCTAAAATGCATGTGGAATTTCAGAAAGGCCTAGAATAATGCAAAACCATGTTGAAAAAGAAGAGCAACCTTGGAAGGATAACTCTACTTAACTCAAAGCCTTATTATAAAGTTACAGTAACCAAAAAAGTATAGTTTTCCAAATAGACAAATATGTCAAAGGGACAAAGTAGGAATTCCAGCAGTAGACATAAACATAGACACTGCCTTTGACTTTCAGTGGGGAAAGAATAGTTTCCAACAAATAATCCTGAAACAACCAATTTTCTATATGAAAAAAATTAAACATTACCTTGCACCATACAGAAAATGTAACTCAGAATGTTGCATAGACATAAGGTGAAATCTAAGCTCCAAATCTTCTAGAAGATACTTCATCAAAGATTGTTCACCTATGAAGACACACGGCCACCAAGCAATCACATAAAAGCGTCCTCCATCAGTCATTATGAAGTGTGAGTTAGACGGTAGGGAGAGTCCACTATGGGCCTGCTGCACTGCGGGGTCATTGAGATGGCCTGTACCCGGGCTGTTGAGGACGTGGGGAATGGAGCTCCCGCGGGTACTGCACAGGCAATCGCCTTCAGAGCAGCTTCTCACACCTGAGCTCGCACTGAACGTCTGCCTTGCAACCCACCACGAGGTGTTTACCTGAGAGTCAGCAGCGTACAACCAGCAAAGACGTGACCGTCAAAACCGGGGCGGGGGTTTCCACCCAGATGTGAGTGGACAAACACCCAGCGGTGCCCAAAGACACCACTCGTGTGACACGGAGTGATGGGCCATCCACATGGGCAGCGTGCCAGTGAATCCCAGAGTAAGTGTGTGAGTGAAGGCGGCAGGTCAGGGAGGCGTGCCCTATGATTCCGTCTCCACGAAGCTCTAGGATCCTGGAAACCGGAGGCAGACGAGGGGTGGCTGGGGTGTGGGAGGGAGGGTCAGGGATGCAAACGGGCTGCTGCTGCCCAGTTTGTGGGTGCAGATTTGCCAGCTGGCCCTGCCTCCTGTCCTTGGGTGTCCACCCAGGGAGGTGAGAATACACGTCTGCGCAAACATCCATGCAGCACTTTGCTGGGTCCTTCACAACATCTCCCCATGGGCAGCAACCTGAGTTCTCCGACTGGTGACTGCGGAGACAGTGGACACTACCCTGCACACACAGGAGACGGCTGGACGGACCCAGGACACAGCGCACAGTGGGGAAGCCAGACAGAAGAATCTGCAGAGAAGAATCACGATCCAGCCTGAAAGAATAAGCCAGGAAACGCCACAAGGAAGTAGGCCAGGGCTGGCTCGGGTGGACCAAGGTGCAGGGCCTGACGCAGGAACAGTGGGTGCACAGCCTTGTTCGCTTACAAGAAGTCATTGAACTGCACATTTGAAAATGTAAGACACATGGTACTCAGAATATGCCTCAATCAAGATACTCAAAACGAAGAAAGGAGTGGTTTCAGAAAGTGCTAAGGAGATCTCAGGGGATTTGAGAACTTTTGACATGACCCAACCTGAACGTTAAGAGGCTAACTCTGAACAGTCACATGAAGGACCAAGGGGACAGGTGAGGGGCAGTTCTGAAGTGACAGAGCCACGGAACGTGCCACCTCTCGGTGGAGTCGAGTGTAGACTAGTGTCCGAGGGCACCACGGGTCCAGTTTAGAAGCTGAGGAACAGCGTTGGCACAGGCTCTCCTGGCTCCTGAGTCCCCCGGACTCCCCCAGACCCAGCAGGGTCAAAGGAAGTCAGGCGGCCATGCAATGGCCTCCCTCCCAGAGCCACCTGCTCTCTGTGACGCTCAGCACGCGTGAGGGAGGCTCAGCACAGCGCTTCCTCTGCAGTAGAGTCCGCCTTCCATCACAGCACGTTGGGGATGTGACAGTGCTGATGTCCCGTGCCAGGCCATTCAGCAGGTGACTGATCTGCCTTCCCGGACAAGGTGCAGCCATCAGCCAGCTGCAGGTGGAGTTGGAGCAAGGTGATGCATGTGGCCAGCCAACCTCTGACGCAATGCCTCATCAGAGCCAAAGCTGTGATGTGTGCAACATCAAAACTTGTCCCAGCCTGGAGGAGGGAATGTGCCCTCCCGCGAGTGTCTCACCTAGGTGTCTAGATAGAATTGCCACTTGAGCTTCACTTTTAAATCTGTCCTGGGGGGCCCTCAGCATCCCCCACCCTCACACACCCTTCTTACACACCGCTGGGAATCGTCGTTAGGGGTTTGTTCTTCGTTTCCTTTGGGCTGCACTGGGTTTGACGCAATGCATCAAAGCAAGGCAGAACCAGGGTGTTTTAGTCAACCTTTTCACTGCTGTGACTGAAGACCTGACAAGAACAATTACAGGAGGAGAAGTTTATTAGGGGGCTCACGGTTTCAGAAGGCTCCGTCCATAGACAGCCAGCTCCATTCCTCAGGCTCAAGTGAGGCAGAGCATCGTGGTGGAGGAATGTGGTGGAGGGAGCAGCTCACCTGGTGATCAGGAAGCAGGGAGAGACTCTACTCGCCAGATACAAAATACAGACCCCACAGCCACACCCAGGGCCACCTTCCCCTGTCACACCCTAACTGCCTTCAGTTACCAATCGGTTGATCCCCTTCAGGGGATTAATTCACTGACTGGGTTGAGGCTCTCACGACACTATCATTTCTCCTCTAAACCTTCTTGCATTGTCTCACACCTGAGCTTTGGGGGACGTCTCCCATCCAAGCCGTGGCACAGGAATTTCCCTGCTCCCTCACGGCACTTGGGATCGCTCTCTCACACTTGTCTGAAACGTGGCCAGTCTCTGTTCAGGGTATGGTTAAGGCTGAAATGAGGAAGAAGTGATGTCCTCATCTGAGGGTCCTGGGTGGAGACCCACATTGCAGACGAGCTGTTCACAAAGCAAGAGGCAGTCAGGGGAGAGCAAACTGGCCTCACAAAAATAGAGGTCAGTTCTAACTTCCAAACACAGATGGCAAGGAAGCTTGAGACTCACACAGGGTGGGAGCCTCCCACCACCATCCACAGAGAGTCCACTGAGAGTCCACTGAGAGTCCACAGAGCATCCACAGAGTGTGTCCACAGAGCACCCATAGAAAGTCCACAGAGAGTCCACAGAGCACCCATAGAAAGTCCATAGAGAGTCCACAGAGCATCCACAGAGCATCCACGGAGCATCCACAGAGTGTCCACAGTGTCCACAGAGCACCCATAGAAAGTCCACAGAGAGTCCACAGTGTCCACAGAGCACCCATAGAAAGTCCACAGAGAGTCCACAGAGCATCCACAGAGTGTCCAATGTGTCCACAGAGCACCCATAGAAAGTCCACAGAAAGTCCACAGAACCAAGACAGGTGGGCAGTGCAGCAGAGAAGATGGGGCAGACGAGGCGGTGAAGGAAAGAAGTTCAAAGAGTGATTAAACTTGAAAAAGGAGCACACAGAAGTTCCCAGTCTGGAACGCAAGCTGAAAACAGCACATCGGCCAGATGGCAGAGCAAGAGACCCATGGCCCCAAACGCTGGCGAGGACCTGGAGGAGGGGTTCCCACGCACCGTGGCTGGGTGTGAGTTGGGCCGGCAGCCGGGAATCACTGGCATCCCTACTAGAGCTGAGCGAGAACCTCCTTCCCGGAGCATGCCCCGCAGACACACCACACACAGAGCCCGCCTGCACAAAGGCCACGGGGTGGCCACAGGGGTGGCCACACAAGGCTCCCGCCCTGGTAGGAATAAGCTCCAGCGCCTCACCACGCTACGTTGCATGAATGTGGCCAGTCCACCGGACAATGCTCTGCCGGGTCGGGTGAACACGCTCGTCTCCACAGCCTGCTTCCCGCCTGCCCCGTCGGAAGCCAGGCCCTGGTGATGGTGGACTTCAGTGTGAAATAAAACTACAAAGCCATAGAAGAAAATTAGGAAACTGTCCTGATAAACTTGAAGTTGGAAATAATTTTTAAACAAGAGAAAGAAGCACAGCATAAAGAAAATGGTAGATAAGTTTGATTTTATTAAAATAAAAATGTCTGCTGATAAAGCCCTATTAAGCATGTGACTGCATTGTCAATGATTGTTTTAAAATCACAAAAAGTTATGCATCTATGATTTATACCATTTTAGGCAGTTTTTTTGTTGTTGTGACCAAAAGATCTGACAAGAATAATTTTAGTGGAGGAAAAGTTTATTTGTTGCTCAGTTTCAGAGGCCTCAGTTCACAGATGGCCGGCTCCATTGCCCTGAGCCCAGTGTGAGGCAGAACTTCACGATGGAAGAGGAAAGCATCTCGGGACATGGCAACAGGAAGCAGGGAGAGCTCTCTCACCAGGGACTGCAAGAGAACCCCAATGGCACGCCTCATGACCCACCTACTCCAGCCACACCCCACCTGCCTGCAGTCACCACCAAGTGAATCCACTGAAGCAGATCAACGCCCTGGTGAGGTTCTCGAATCCCATCAGTCTACCTCTAAACCTTGCCCTGTTCACATACCAGTTACCTAAACCATAAGGTGCACTTATGAATACGTCAAAATGAGCCCCACTATTACGTACAACTAACACTAAAAAGTAAAAAACAATTGTAAAAATCACAAGGAGTGTCCAGAATATGTAAAGAGCCCCTCAACTCAACTTAAAAAAAAATTAAAATAGATAACAAACCTTTCTCAAAGAAGGAAAAGAAGCTCCGTGGCCAGTATCCCTAAGACAAGAGGCTCAGCTTCTCCAATACTCATGGAAGAGAGTGGCCAGAGCCATGGCAGACACCCCGTCACTCCCGCTAGGTGAGGAAGCACCACGACCAAAGCCTCACAAGAGCATCTCTGACAGGAGGAGCTGAATTCCAGGCGGGAGTGCAAAACAGAGCAGCCCATTTAGGGAAAAGGGGTCATGGTCTCATTAAACTGAAAGATTTGCACATCCCGTGCCCTGAAGAGTGTGTGTGTGTGTGTGTGTGTATGTGTGTGATATCCATCACTTTAATCCACCAGGAGACAAGTTTAAGAATATTTATAGAAGCATTTTGTAACGGCAAAAGCCTGAACATAATCTATTGACAGATAAATGGCTTTATCATCCCATCTCCATTTAGCAGAATGTTATAAAGCAATAAAAATGGATGAACTATGGTTCCTTCCATTCATTTGTCACCATGGATGAATCTCACAAACTTAATATTAAGCAAGAAGGCGAACCACAGAAGAACACGTACAGTGCTGTTGTGATCACAGGAAGTCCAGAATTTCTGCAAAACTAAATAAAACATTGCTTAGGGACCAGTATGCATGCAATAAAAAAATAAAGAGAGGCAAGGGCTGGTAACACTTAACGGCAAAACTCAGCTCAGCGCTGCTCTCCGACAGGACAGGAGAATAGCCAGGAGAAGCGGCCTCGCTAGGCCCCTGAGGATCACAGGCTGCCTTCCACAAGCGGCGGGTGTGCACGTGAGCGTCTGGCTCTCTGGGCTCGCCTTCGGGCCCGCGTACTTCACACACGATTTCATCCAAATGCGATGCTCCATGAAGCATGCCCCTGTGTGACGCGACCCTGCTTCTCCTCTTGCTCTCCGAATTACTCCTGTGCTCCCTTTCCCCATGGGGGCCTCTGACACCAGAGCTCTCAGGGGTTGCCCTGTCTTTCCCGCTGCTGTCTGGGCACCTCACGGTTAACCTGGGCCAGTGGAGCCCCTCAGAACCTTCCCGGGCTACCCCATGTGCACACGCTGCCAAGACCAACCCAAGGGAAACGTCAGGGACCAGTGAGGCGCGAGGAACGTGAAGAAGCGTGTTGATGGCAGGACTCCGGGTGGCAGCATTCACTTCTGTTGGTCCTCGCGTGCCGACAGCAATGCTGGACGCCTAGAATGGTCTCTTCCTGGACGTTGGACAACGCACCTTGAACTCTGCAGGACCTTCCCTCCCACTCAGGCTCAGACTCACGCAGAGCTCACGCCTCCCGTCGCTGACGTCAGGGACGTTTCAGAGGAAGTTAGAAGTCGCTCGCTCCTCCGCGGGCCACGCGGACGGAGAGCCTCGGAGCCTGGGATTTCTGTGAATTGCGGAGAGCAACATCTCTTGAGGGAAAAAATAGTCAAAGTTTCAAAGAGTGCATATGTCCCAGCCAGTAGGCAAAACTAAACTCCCCGTTCTCGTTACTGGAAATAGCAGGACCTGGAAAGATATACCAGGGCGAAGAGAGAGACGATACAGGGAAACAGCAGGGAGAGAGGGAGAATGGCAGCCCTGAGAAAGGACGGGCAGCTGCAGGCCAAGTCGGCCAGGAAAGCGCTCAGCGAGGTTTTGAATCGCCCTCTCAGGAAGCAGGGCGGGTCTGTCCTGTGTAGGGGATGACTCTGCAGGGCACTTGGCCCTGCGGGCACCGGCTCTCCAACTCTGCACACTATGGTGGCAGGAGGGGAGTGTCTGGGTGACAAGGCAGCCGCCGGCGGTTGGGCAGCACTCCATGTCGTGAGTGCTACTGGCAAGCTTGGAAGGTGTCTTGTCACTGGTCCAGGAGGCTCCGTTGTGGTACGTGTGCGATTGTCAAATACACAGACTTCCACATGGGTACACCCGGGGAGCCCCGAATGGTCTGCCCTTGCCAGCCACAGAGAACCTGCTGGCTCGCTGGGCTTCTCCGGCCCCTCACCCTGCCCTCCTCCCTGGGGTCTTGAAGCCGCATCAGACTGGGCAGACGGCAAAAACAGGAGAGGTGCACTGCAGGCTGGGGGCCCTTCCAGGACCTGTCGAGAGGGTTCCGGAAGCAATAGGCTTGCAAGAGGAGCAGGTGAAAGGAGCGGCGTCCTCGGGCAGCTGGGCCTGGGTAGGCACTGAGTGGGCTGGGCCCACAGGTGACTTCCCCTTCACTGATCGGCGCAGGCCTCTGGGACACTGGGGTTCAAGCCACACCAAACGGCATCTGCGCCTTCATTTTCTTCATCACAGACTGATTGGTGGAGTTCCTGGAGAAGACTGATGTGCTTCATTAAATGCTCATGTTGGCCACCGCAATTATGTACACTTTATTTCTCAACCTGAAAATTGCAATATTTTTTTTTTATTTAAGCACTTCCTTGATGGAGCTATTGCTCTTGAAGGGTTTGCAAATGCATCTGGTTTGTAATCATTTAAATATATTCCTACTTTAAATATACAAACATGGCAACTTTTTATTTTTCAGAAGCACTGAAAAGCCCATCTTTCTAAGAACTCAGAGAGTTAGTGAAGGTTTTTGCTCTTCCTACAGGCTTCTTCCTGTAGTGCTGGAAGACACAGTAGTTCAGTTTACTGAAGCAGTGTTGAACAGAAAGCTGGCCCTTTACAACCTGCCAAAGGACAGAAGTGACATACAATACCTGGGCTGCAGGTAGCACAGGAAGCTGACAGCAGCCTGGCTAAGTCCTGCGCCCAGGAGCCCAACACGGTATTATCAAAGGGCATGGAGAACTCTAAGCAGAATGTACAAGAGGACAAAATTAATTCCAAAGAAAATGAGAAATCAAATGAGACTTCATAACTAGTAAATAGGCAGGTCCATGTTCCCAGTGAATCATCCTACAGTCTCAAAGATTCACTGAAAGCTGCCAAGATACACCACCTTTCCATGGTTGGAAAAGACTGACAACTTTCCCACCCTTAAAGAAGCTACCCAGCAGCAATGTCTGATGAATCTTGTTGGCAATTAGGTGGACAGAGTGGATGGGACGGGGTGGAGGGGAGGCAGCAGGTGGCAAGGTGTCACCTTAGGGAGGGCATCTGTTTTCCAGCTGGGGTCTGGGGAGGAGGGGGAGGACAGAGTGTGGACAGCAGCCCTGGAGCAGGACCAGGGCAGGGACAGGGACTGGGAGAAAGAGGTATGGGGAGAACACAGATTTGTGTCAGGTTGTCCAGTGGATGCCGTGATGCTGAGTGCAAATCTAACTACCAGAACCCAAGGCTGAGGACTGAGGCATGGAAGCCTCCAAGCTCACCCATCTCCAGATAAGACCAGGGCTGGCACCTGCCAACCTCCACTGTCAGCCCAGGGCTCCCCACCCTGGCCCTCAGAGATGGGGAGGGGCACTTCGGAGCTCTGTCCCTGCTGCCTGGGGTAAAGGCAGTTAGAAGGACGTGTGTTCTGGGGTTGGACGCCTAAAGGCCAGCCCACAGCTTCGGGCTCTTCTCAGTACAGGTGAGGAGAGAAGACGGCAGAGCCGGGTGGTGGTCAGACGAGCCCCTGCCTCCACCCGAGGAGTGCCCTGGCTGTCGTGGACACTGCTACAGGAATGGGCTTGAGCGATCTTGCTGATGTCCAGCAAAGGGGAGGCCCTAGGCAAGGAGACCAAGGAGCTGCCTTGGCAGAGCCAGATGGCAGGAGGGGGCTGGCTGAAGTGACCGGAAGTCCACTCTGGATGTTGGCCAGGAGAGGGCACGGACCAGCCGCCACAGCGCCACCAGCTCAAACAGGCGCTGCAAAGTCGAGAGGACTGCACTGGGGTCAGACAGGTCTGCCCGAGCTCTCCGAGGAATCTCAGACCGCACAGGCTTTCACAGGAAGGAGACGCAGAGCACAGAGATCCCAGGAGCTCTGTGTGTAGGCGCCTGGCGCCGAGGAGCCACCCGCCTGGGGCTGCCGGGGCTCGGACAGGACGGACAGCAGTGCTCACTGAGGGACGGCCCGTTCAAACGCTGTTCACGTTCACCATTCAAGCTTGCCCAGCCCGGGAGGGTTCTTCCTGGGCAGTCGCTGACCTGTGTAGGAGTCCTGATCCCCGGATGGCTGCCGACTCCATTCTGAAATGCCCACCAGGGCGGCCTTTTGTCCTGGTTTTCTTCTGCATTTCACACCACCATGTGTCCTCCACAGCAGCCAGAGACTCAAGTCCCTTTTCACACCTGGTCTCCCCACCCTGACTCACCAGGGACACAAGGGCCCAGGAAGGGAGGGGAGGCCATGAAACTTGAACACCACCTTCCTCACTGCAAGTCTCTGAAGTCTCATGGGGCAGGGGAGAAGAAGAGACTGGAGTTCAAGGTGAATTTGCCTGGACTTGTTCCCGAACAGAAGTGACCAAAAACCTGTGGAATCCTCCAAGATGCCATCAAGAGGCAGGAGCAGGCCACAACATACAGCTGAGAGTGATCAGAATATATCAAATTATTTCTGCATGGACCCCACTGAGCTGGTAAGCCAAATGTTAGTGTTTGGGTCAAAGGTGAAGGGATAGAAAATAAAGAAGACAGGCTAGCGGGAAGTCCTCCAGGTGAGAACACCAGCCACAGAGCCACCGACCGTCTTCAGCAGGGCGGGAAGCCACACGCCAGTGTCCGGTGAGACCCCCAGACACAGTGGGAGCCGAAGCCCCCGCCGGGCTCTGCGGTCCTGAGGGACTGGTTGGCATTCCGCCCACTTCTGTACAGTGTGACAAAGCAGAGCTTCGAGCCCGCCCCTAACCAGACCACCTAGACCGTGCCGTGGAGAAGTCCTGCTGCCGCCAACGGCCCCAGCATTCCCAGGCGCAGCAGGAGAGCCCGTCTTGGGAGGCAGCAGGGTGCAGGACGGGCTCCTTGGCTCCAGTAGCTTCCTCCATTCAGGAGAGAACACTTGGGCCCCTTCCCTGGCCACCCATGTCTCTCCCAGCGCTACTCAGCAATTAAGGTACACCGTCTGGTGCAGCACGACCGGGCTTCACAGTGAACCCCATGCTCCCGCACCGATCAAGCTCAGTGGAGCGCAGACTCCAACTGGAAGGACGTGCGTCAGGGAGAGGAACACATTTCCTGAAATTGGCATGTCTCAATGGCTACAATCAAGTCAGGCAGCCCTGGCATCCATTTGTCAGCTAAAACCTGCAACTAAAAGGGAAGACAGGAGCTGTTTTGCTCAATTTAGAGTCTGCTTGAAATTAATGGAGAATAAATGCTTGGAATTCAAACCTTTCAAGGGACAATTTCCATTAAGCCTGAGCTCGGCTTCATTTCTGATCCACTGTTGCAGGGAGTAACAGCTGTTAGGGGCACTATAACTGCCATCGAACCACTGAGGCCATAAACTCTAAAAAGAAAACTCTCCTCCTGATGGCCACCAGGAGAGGAGGGAGGGAACAGCACGCGTCAGAGACCTCACCACCCTGCCGGTGCTCCCCGTCCCCAAAGCCACACTAACTCTGCCTGCACAGATGCCAAGCCACCAGCACGGCCCTCAGCCTCCTGAGCAAGCCAGACAACTCCACCGAGCGGCCTGAGGAGAGGGCGGCAGGAGGGTGCTGGACACAGGCTCCGGGCTTCCGGGGTGCAGCAGGCAGTCAGCGCTCGGGGTGGCCCCGGCCACGAGCTCCTCCAGCTCTCAGCCTTCCATCACGCGGACCCTCTGCTGGGCAGCTCTGAGCAGCCCCAGCCTTGGGAATTCTCCAGAAAACAAGCCTCACACTTCTTTGTGTGTGTTTACAACCAGCGAGTGAGGCAGAGAGGGACAGAGCCTCGCTCTAGAAGCGACGTGCCCTCTGTGGCGATGCTCAGTGTCAAAAGCAGCAGATTCCGAGTGCGTCCTAGAGACATCCCACTCTGCCTTCAGACGTGCCCAGCAGGAGGACAGCAGGGCAAGCATCCCGCCTTCCCAGCAGAGGACAGCGCTAAAGGAAATCTCCCAGGTGAAGGGAAGCATGGAGAATGCTGGCACTGAAGCTGATGCACACGGAAGAGGGGAAGGAAGCCGGGCAGACCAGGGGGCAGGGGCCTGGGGAGGCCTCACGGGCCACATCTGCAGGCCCTCTGTCCATCGGAGCCACCTAGACTCATGGTTTCAGCAGGACAGCGCCCAGCTCCGACCACGATGTCAAGAGCCTATCTGAGAGTGTCGCAGGCCAGCGTGGACGGGAGGAAGCAGGCAGGACTGTGGACTGCAGTCAGTGGTGGGTAAGGCTCTCAGGGCTGGGACAGAGCTGGCTGTGGCAACAGCCCCTGGTGTCAACAGTGGCACATCCTGTCACCTGTCACCTGTGCTGAATCAGGGTGCCGGAGGGGCGGGCAGGGAATGCCGGCCCACACTGCACCTCAAGGGTGCAAGACGCCGTGGCACCAGGAGGCGGGACGACGGCGTTGGATGGTTAACTGTCCTGCACCAAAAGCTCTACTTCCTCTGGGGTCAGACTCGTGACCTCCTTGCTATCGTCAAGGCAAAGTCACACATGTTGAGCATGTGACCTAGACTCGCTTTCCAGCCTCTCGGGTGTGTCCCTGAGACGCGAGCAGGAGGCATGTGCAGAAGTGGGCAGCCAGGACCAGGTCAGCCTGTGCGCTGACCACTCATCTCCTCAATCTGCCATGTTTTCCCTGAAGAAAAGTCAGATCAAGCTTCACTTAAAAAGTAAAGAGAGGCACTTTCCAGAAGGAGGTGGCTTAAAGTGTTTGCGCAGTGGAAAAGGGAAGCCGCTGGGCCGGCGAGGAAACCTCTGGACCAGCCCCCGCTTTTCTGTCCTGGTTCTCAGCTCCCTGGAGAGAAGAGAGGATGGCAGGCAAGGACCCCAAAGTCCTTCCAGCCTCAGAGGCTCCCACGACTGCGCTGCTCTCTAAGGAGAAAACTCACTCATACATCAATTAGAACGTGCTTTAAAACGTTCCTGGTTCTTCCAGAAAAAGCAGCAGGCCCCCATCACTTGGAAGAGGCTAGTAGCCCAGAGCCAGCTTCCCTTCCCCAAAGGCTCTGCTTCCACATCAGGTGCGGGGCTGGTGACCTGGCCAGCCCGGGCTCTGGTCACCCATCAGCCACCAGCATCTGGTTTGGAGCCCGGCTCTCCCCCCACCGCCTCCAGCAAATTCAAGCACAGCCGCACTTTTCGCGGAGGGTGTCAGATGAGGACCTTCTCAGATTATTTTCCAAAAGAAATTGCAATGGAAATAAACATTCTTGCTGCTATAACTTTATGACTATGATTTTGAAGCAGGTGGCAATCAGCTTGTATTTATTTTTAGAGAGCAGCTTGGACTCGATGTCATCTCCTAAGTACGTGGTGCTCCCCAGGGACACATGATCAGCATGGAGGGATGATGTGGTCTACATAAAGAGCCAGCTCCTCACTGGAAGCTCAGCATAGCTCCATGTGCCACACACTCGGGAGACCCCTGGTGCCATGTTGGCAAGCGTGTAAATTGTCATGCAGCCCCAGGGACACATCCAGGGCAGAACCACAGTCCACCCTCAAGACACCTTTGGAACACCTGTCTCTCAGCCACTGTGCCCAACGACCAGATAAAACTGTCCCCAGCACCCTGGATCCAACCTGCCCTCAGGTGTGGTGGGGCCTTGCCCACCTGCCCCTCTGGGACTTGGGTGCCCAGGGTTGGGCCTCCACTTTCAAATAACAGAATGATATCCCAGCTCCATTACATCTTCATGATATTTTCTTCTGTCGGACTTATTCTAACTATAACTAAACTGCAATTCATACAATTTCTTGATTAATGTCTGACTTCTCCCTGGATGAAGCTTGGATGTGGCAGGGACCACATCTGTCTTGCTAATCTTGTTGTCCTTGTGCAATCATGGAGCCCCACATGTAGGAGAGACCTGACCAACTTTGGGAGGACGAGTGAATGAACGGATCAATTGACCAATCAAGCAGTTGATGTTCTACAATGGTATCTGTTTCTTTTTGCTTAATTTTGCAGGATCAAGTTGCTGGTAATCTCAGAGAGAACAGAAGATGATAGGATAGGAGCCTCTCTTCTCTCTCTCTCTCTCTCTCTCTCTCTCTCTCTCTCACACACACACACACACACACACACACACCACACTATTCATGCAGGTCGGAGTGAGATCACACTGAATTCTACTTGCAACTCCAATGTGTTTGAGACCCTATGGGCAATTGACCCCTCCCAGGCTCTGCAGCAGGGTTTCCCAGATTGATCCTGAGGAAGGATCCACAGCCCAGTGACCTTCACCACATCAGACGAGGAAGAGTCTTCCCAGAGGTCACCTCTGTCCCAGGAGCATCCACAGGTAGTCACGCTGCACGATGCCTAGGTCCTGGTGGACAGGAGAGGAAGTGCTTCCAGTTGCTGGAGATGAAGGTGCCGCAAAGTCAGCTTCCTTGCCCGGGCTCCTTGCTGCCAGGGCTCTGACCCCACATGGGATGAGGAAGGAGCTCAGAGGCAGAGATCAGATGCCACAGCTGCACACAGTGAGGAAGCCCCATGCGGTGGACTGTCCTGTCAACACACCTCAGCTCACAAGTGTCTCTTCTGTGCTGTGGCCACTACGGTCTCACTCTGCTCCCTCCATGTGCACCACCTAAAGAGGTCCCCACTGCCCTGTCCGTGGGCTCCAGGGGATGAGAGAGCCTTTAGCCCAACTGACCTTGTAGACTTCTGCATCCCTGCAGATGGTACGAATCCACCCTGGTCTCCCCCAGAGGACCCCAACATCCATGTTCCCTGCTCCAGCTGCTCAGGACAGGGGGTTTCATAATGCACATAAAAAGAAAAATATGTCCGCAATAAGAACACCACTTAATATTCACAAGTAAGAAATCTCAGATGAGCAGCACAACAGTGTTGAGAACTTAATAACAGGAGGTTAATAAGAATAAAATACCGGATCCTTTCTCTCGCAGGACTGGGGAAATTCCAGCTGTCACAAGTGATACCCTGCTCCTGGAAGAGACTCAGACGGAGCAGAGACACCTAGGCACTGAGCATGACATGTGCCGCTGCAGGACTATGCAGGGGTCAGGTGTGTTGAGTTCTTCAGATGGTGTCTAGGTGGTACACCAACAAAACAGGCCACACAGGACAGGCTGCAGGACGACATCGCCACAGTGTTACACTCCAAAACCTACGAAGTGGACTCATCCCAGTGATGATTGTTAGGTCAGAAATTAGGCGACCATAGGGGGCACAGCTGAGCAGCTAGGACAAAGACCAGCTGGCCAAAGGTGACCAGAAAGTTCGCAGCAAGGTGGATGGAAAGTTCCACTGACCCTTCACACCCACCTGTCACTCAACAAGACCCCCTCCCATCCTAGTCTATAAAAACCCTGGGCAGCCAGGGCCACGTGCGATTTTCTCTGGGTCCCTATACCCCGGGGGTCTGGGAATTTCGCCCGAGAGCCAAATTCCAATAAAGCTTACTTCGGCCACTTTTCTGTCCCATTTTATTTGGTTGCTAACTGAGCCCGCCCAGACCCACCGAGCTTACATTTGGTCCCGCCGCTGAGCCCGCCTGAGCTTACA
Source organism: Sciurus vulgaris (assembly GCF_902686455.1). Taxonomy (NCBI): domain Eukaryota; kingdom Metazoa; phylum Chordata; class Mammalia; order Rodentia; family Sciuridae; genus Sciurus; species Sciurus vulgaris. The sequence goes on from NC_136464.1 coordinate 2,649,758, forward strand.
ATGATCACTCCTAGAGAAGTCAGCCATGTGAAGCTCTGTGGCTTCTAGGTCCCTCCGTCCTTCTACAAGCCTGGACTCCTGGGGATTCACAGCTCTAACCACTGAACACCCAGCCTCCAGGTGGCCAGGAGGGCTGGGCTTCCTTTTATCAGTGAGAAAGCTTTTCAAACCCTCCAGCATCAGCCTGCTCTGCCTACCCCACACACTCTGGAGAAATAAGACATTAACATGAACTACAGCAACAAAGACGTGACTGATCTTCCCCCAACCTGCCAGGGTGTTGACCTAGCCCTCCTGACAGGTCACTGGGGAGCCACGCCCACCTTCCCTGCTGGCTGGCAGTGGCCCTTCAAGATGGCTTGGTGCTCCAGACACAAGTCGAGCATGGCCACAAAGGCGAGCAGGTGCCTGTCCACCACACGTGGGGCCAGTTATGGAGGCGAGGTAGGAGTCCCAGAGCCCATGTCCCTGCAGGAAGACGTCTGCCGCACACGGTGCCTCAGGAGCCCTCTCAGCTGTGAGGGGAGGTGTGAAGAGTCCCGTTCTGTGCTCAGTCACAAGGACGTGGACCTTGGCACATTTTCTTTGCAAACACACACTCTCCAAGTAGAAGCTTAAATGGAAGATGTTTCCCAAGCAGAATCCTGAAATACTTTGAGCAAACATTTACAACAGTTTCATGGGGACGCTTACCAATAGCGTCCCACTTGGCGTCTCTTCACTGTACTGGAAGTCACCGCGTCTAAGGGCAGAGGTCCATGGGTCCTGCTTGTCCCCCAGCAGTGGGCAGAGCCACAGGAGGGCTTCAGGGACACTCCTCCCTGCACCGACAGGTCATCTTCCCTGGGTTTCCTGCCACAGGAGGACACAGGGTCCCTCACTGTCGATGCTGCACAGTTGGCCACCTTGTGAGTCCAGAGCCCTAGAAGTTCACAGCACAGGCACCTCTGTCCCCTCCATTTGATTCACAACCCATGAAGGAGCAGGGCTTGGAGAAACCTGACAAGCACCACCTGGCCAAGTGACCAAGGTCAGAAGGAGCCGTGGCCAGTCGAGCTGACAGGGTCCCCCTCACCACGATGTGAAGCATGGGCACTGTGGTCTTGCTATGACCAAAACCCACGACCGCAGTCTTGCCATGAGGAAAACCTCTGAAAATTCCCAGTGAGAAAATTCCCTGCTCCAAACCCCTCAGCCATGAAGGTCTTCGAGAGCAAGGAAGGTCCGAGGAATTCCACAGCCGGGGAGCGCGGAGGCCTGGAGGCTGGATGCAGTGTGGGCTCCTTGGGGATCCTAGGACAGGAGAAGGACACAGCACAAAAACTAAGGTGCATGAGCAAAATGTGGACCTAATTAATAACAAGGTATAAGTGTTGGTGACTTGCTGTGACAAAGAACCCGCTTGGAACTGTAGGAGTCAACAGGGGAACAGGATCCAGGGACCCTGGAATGCCCTGTATGTCTTGGCAAAATTTCTATAAATCTGAACCTATTCTAAATTTTTAAATAAAAAATTAACCCCACCAAGCTCACCATGGTGCCTCCCAATGTCACCCCCCCACACACCGCTCAGTCAGGCTGGCTGCAGGGCCCGGGGCACCCGAGAGCCCCAAGAGTCTGCAGGTGGACCCTGACATGGTGGAGAGCGTGTTGCTCCTAAGTCGGTGATGAGATCCGGTTCCTTTCTAACAGCATCAAGAGGCAGACCTTCGAGGGGTGAGAGGCCACCAGCACCACATCTCCTGACGGAAGGGCCAGCCGGCCCCTCCTGCTCCTGCCCACAGCCTCGCCTGCAAGGGCGTCCGGCCAGGCGCCAGCACCTGGATCCTGCCCTGGACTCCAGAACCACAGGCGCTACATTTCTATCCTTAGGCACTACCTGAACCCAGGTGTTCAGACTGAGGCGACCGTCAGGCGTGGTGTTCCAAGGGTGGAAGAGGGCGTGGATTCTGGCACATGTCACGCTGGCATCTATGTATTTATTTAGGTGCTGGGATTTAACCCAGGGGCGCTTGACCACTGAGCCACACGCCCAGCACTTTTACATATCTTATTTAGTCAGAGCCTTGCTAAGTTGCTGAGGCTGACTGAAGTCACTAGCGCTTTAAAGTGAAGCTGGCTTCTCAGACGGACATGCGCCAATGGACCCAGAGTGCAAGGCCTACGCGCCCACCACTGCCCGTCCTCCCCGGCAGAAGCTGCCTCTTCTCTAGCACCCTTCCTCTCAGACCCGCGTCCCCGCTCTTCTCCCCGTTCCCCGCAGAGGAGTTGGCGCGCACATTGGAAAGTGTGCTCCTCCACATGGGCACCGATCCCATGCGTTTGAATCACACGTACACACACATCATATACACACACACCTCACACACACAAACCACACCACACACACACAAATCACACACACACACACCACACACACTGCACATACTCCACAAACCACACTCACAGCCCACACACCATATGCACCACATACACAAACTAGACACAACACACACACAACTGTACACATACCACAAACACACCCCAAAAACCACACACACGCATACACACTTCCAGTTTCCAGTGAGTATGCCTCTAATTGCTAAGGAACTTGCTCAGGTGTAGCCGTCCACACTTCTACCATGTGACATCCGCCAAACCAACTCAACCTGCCGGCTGCCTTTCAGGAGAAGGGGCCGCTTTCCCACAGGGTCCCTGGTCCTTGACCACACCTACTTTTGTGGGCCTGGGTCGAGCGCGGCCATGATTCCTGCTGTGTTGCTTGGTGCTGTGGATGTGGACGCCGAGAAGGCTGCTGAGCATCTGGGAGGTCCTCCTGGTCACCCTCAAACAGGGCAGCTCAGTCAGCGGTGAGCTGTGACTGTACCTCAGCTCAACGGCCAGACCAGGCCTCTTCAGTCCATCCTGAGGCATCGCAGCTGCCGCCCACGCGGACTCCCCGCCACACTGCCCTGGCGCCTGCTCTGGAGCAGCGGCTTTACTTCTGGGCCAGGTCTGGCAGCCCTGGCCAGCCAGGGGTGGAAACAGGCCCTGAGACTAGGCAGGAAGGCAGCCCGCACTGCATGAATGGTCCCCTGGGAGGTGCCCCTCTCTGGAAGAACCACAGGGCGCTGCCTTCCGCAGGGAAGGTCAAGCCTTGCACTGCAGCTCAGCAAACCCAAGACCTGCCCCATCTCTCTGTGGAGTCAGGGGACCAGTCAATCGCTCAAGATCTCCCTGGCTTCCAGGAACAGACCAGCGAATCCCCCTGCTCATTCCTTCACGTCTTGAGGAGCAGACCTGAGAGACGAATGTCCAAACTCACTCACTGAACCTGTAAAGCGCCCTCCGTGAAGCAGGATGACCGCCAGGTGCAAACCTCCCCCTGCCAGGCTCTGCCTCGGGTCAAAGAGAGAGCCGTCTTCAGGAAATAAGGCTGCCGTGAGCGAGCAGGGCCTGCGAGGAGGAGGCAGGGCGCCTGGGGAGAACAGCGGCCAGGTCTTCATGACCCACGCACGCCCAGAGTCCCAGGCACGATTCAAGCTGCCGAGGTCAGGGAGGAGATGGCACGGCATCCCCCATCTCCTGCCCACAGTACCAGCAGGGCGGACACTGATGGCCCAGAGGAGCCGAGGGGCCACAGGAAGGAGCAGGGATATGCAGTGGGGGCCTGCCGTCCCTGGAGATGGATGGTCCCAAAGGCCACAGGCCAGAGCACTGGAAGGCAGAGAGGCAGCATCACCACCCACTTGGGCCCTGAGGTAGACGGCCATGGACGCCAACCCCTACCCCGTCTCAAGCCAGGCATGGAGGCCAATTACCTGCTCTGAGACTCCTCACTGCCATCAGTGCCTGTGCAAAAGTTCTCAGATCTCATTAGGTAGAGTGGGCACAGCCCCGTGGGAAGTGTGGCATGACCAGCAAGGACAGTGGCACCACCCAGCCCTGCCGTCTGTCCTCCATGACCTCAGGGGCCAGACAGGGCTGCTGTCAGGTGCGATTTCACTCAGGGCTGGAGCTGCTCCCTGGTGCCCTGCCTAAGACGTGCCCGGCAGATGTGAATGCAGTCTGATGGATGTTCTCCAGCACCAGCTCTAGGCAGGCTTGTGGCAATGCCAGCCCCAGAGGCAAGCACCAGGCCCCAGGCCAGGTCAGCCACTTCCCCGCGCAGACGTGGGGCACACGCACGGCTCAGAGGTGGCTGTGGTCGGCTCCTGCCCTCCAGGAGGTGCTCGCAGGCAACAGGTGGCAGGACCCAAGGCCTCTTCCTGGAAGCCTGGCATCCAGAGCCAGCCTGGTGAGAGGACGCCAAGAGACAGGATTCCAACTGTGTAAACGGCAGTTCCCAGATACAGTGGCAGCCAAATAATCACCACATGATCACGGTTCATGATCAGTACATTGCTTCTGAAAATAAAATGGAGGCCTGGTGCTGCTTCATATGACAAGAAGAGGAGACACATCTGCTCTGTCAAACACGGGCTCCAGTGTCCAGCATAACTGGCCCCAGGCCTGGGGAGCAGTGGCCTGGCCTGACCCACCCAGGGGAGCAGGGTGCTCCAGGCTTCTGTGCTGAGCCACGCACATCTGCCACTGGCAACAGCAGAGCGAACCACAGGGGATCCCCGGGCACCAAGGCCAGCACGTTCCAGAAAGTCTTCTAGGTTCATAAGTAATTGCAGCCCAATTCTGTGACATTTTATGAGCTTATTTTTGCAACTTGAAATAGCCAAACACAGAAATGCGCTTTGCATTCCGTCCAGGTACAAATCCCACCACTGCTACTTTAAAAGGTGCTGCGGCTCTGTGACTCTTCCTCCAAGAACCAAAGGATGAGGACAGCCGGAAACACGGCCCAAGCGGGTCTACGCAGAGCAGCCTCTCGCTGCAGAGGTCTCTTGAAGAGGCGGAGACACGGGGAGAGCTGCCTGGCGCGCTTCCTTTGTCTGGCTTCCAGTCCCCTGACGCAGTGCGACCTCCGTCTGTGCTCCAACATGGCCCTGGACCGCGAACAGCGCAGGCTGCTTTGTGAGGCTCCCTTTGAGTTGAGCATCGTAATTAAAATTCACAGCAGATGCTGCTGAAAACATGTAATCTATGCACAGAGGAAAAACAGTGAAACAAAGAAATATACCAAGCCCGTGAAATTTCTAAAGAAAATTTCAAATACTAAAACAAACGCAGGGAAAGAACAGTGGTACCGAGTGGTTCCCACAATAGAATAGGAAGCGGTCCTCCAGGACCGGGCTTAGCCGCCCCCTGCCGGCTCTGCCCCCCGGCAGGAGGTGGTCACCGCGGGACCTGCTTGCTCTTCCCATGGTGGCTCGCTTGCCCTGAAGGCTCTTAGCCTTGTCAGCCTCCACCTAAATTCTGGAAGAAAACCGAGGCCTGGTGCTCTGCTCCCTCCTTCCACCCAAACATAGGCACTCACAAAACAGCTCTGCGTCCACCCCCACTCGCCTGGGTAGTGAGGGCCCCACGGCAGTGCGGACCACTCCCCGGCACCCCCAGTGCACTCTCCATCCTGAGTCCCCGCCTGGATGCAGTGGGCCTTGGGGCTGGTACTGCCTGTTACAGGGGCCTCTACTCGCAGCCTCTACTCTGACCCCCAGGTGGTCCCCACTCGGTTCCACCCCTTCAGTTGTGAGTTACACCAACGAACTCCACAGTGGATGACGCCCGAGGCCCTGGATGACCACGCGGAGCAGCACCCCCCTCCCCCACACAGGGCACTGGCAGGGCGAGAAATATGCGTTTATTGGGTGAGGTTTGTGGTTTATCCGTATGAACAGCTGGGGTCACCATCTGGACTAGAACGCCATCTGCTGCCCAGCTCTTGGGAGACCTCTCTGGCTGGAGCATATCCGCCTCGCTGGTTGGTCTGTCCTCAAGGCCTGGACCGGCGCCTAGTCAGAGGAAGTGCTGGCGCCATGTGTTGAATGAGGGACACTGAGCACACAGGAGGGCTTATTGTCCCCCTGGAGAAGGGTCTGGCACAAGCTGGATGAGCCCTAGCAGGCACACAAGGATGGACACTGGCCTGCCAGAAGTCAGCCTGGCTCATCTGACTCTTTGGAGCCACAGACCCCTCTGCCTTGTTTCCCTCTGTCTGTCCCTCCAGGCAGGCCTGAGCCCACTGGTAAATGACTCCTGCTCAGAGGGAGTCAGAGTGAGTGACCATGCAGGGACAGGAGAGAGGTCAGGAGGCCAGGGGCTCATGCAGGGTCTTAGAGGAAGGGAGCTGGATTCCAGAGTCCCTCCTCCCTCCAGGAAGGTGTTGAGGAAGCTACTCCAAGCTCAGACGAGCTTTCTCAGTCTGAGATAATCAGTCTTCCAAACTAGACCAGGAGCCCAAGTCCTGAAATCTGGTCCCTCCCTGTCCTGAGCCCAAAGACCAACATGTGCTGCCACTGAGGGCTGGCCTGCCATGGGCTGAGCAGGTGGCCCCCAGCAGCCCAGGGCTACCATGGGTTCTGCCCCTGCCCTTCATGAGCCTGAGAGCCAGGCTCTGCAGGGGGGCAGGAGCAGGAGGTACTCATGCCACCCTGGACAGAGGACCCCCTCCTTCCCCACACAGTGTCTTCAGGACACTGAGCAGGAGGAACACAGCCCCTCACCACTGCCCATTTCCCTGGCCTCCCCAGGGCTGGCCACAGGAGGCACCAGGCAGCACCCAGGCCCACAGCCCTCTGGGAAGCTTCCTGAGCAGGCTGCCACCCTGGGGAACCAGGGCATGAGGGAAGCAGCACCAGCCACACTGCAGCCCTGGGTCCCCTGCTCCCAGTTCACAGGCAAAGGCCGTGATCTGTGTCTGCTTTGTGTGAAATCCTCTAACAGTCACTGCTTAATGCCAGCAAGGAGGACCCTGATTACCTGATAAGAGGGCAGATTTTGAGGCCCGCGAGAGGAAGAGTGCATTTCAATGTTCCCTCCAACCAACATGTTACTCTTCCATTGGTGACAACGCAGAGGCCAGAGGCTAAAATTGCTGTCTATGACCAAGTGAGAGCTAGGTGTCAGCAGGGAGTCAGCTAAGTGTCACCCCACGGGAGCCCATCAAGCCTCTGTCCTGGTCCGTCCCCACCCGTCTTGAGGAGAGACTCACAATGGTGAGGGGCCTGGGCATCCTCGCCTGGCAGCACGGGAAGGGACCAGATTCTCCTGAATCCAGACCCTGCAAGACACCCTACCTTCCTCTGGCTCAGGAATGGAGAACCAAGCTTGGGCAGGGGGGCCCCCAGGGTCCTGCCTCTCCTGCAGTCAGCAGAGCGACCTCCAGCGCGGCTCCCCTATCTCTGTGCCTCCACTGGATCAAAAGGAGAAAACACCACGGCCCGCCTGACAGGGGTGGACAGAGCAAGACAGACAGACCCTCAGGACACACGCAAAGCAGGCTGGCACCAGGTGGGCAGTGAGTGACTCAGACACCCACCTGGCCTCGCAGGCTCCTGGAGCTGGGCACCTGGGGTGCTGAAGGTGCTGCGGGCTTGGCTTTGCCTCGTGCCTCTCTTGGCTCTGGCCCTGTTCACTCCCTCCCCATAGAGGCCCTGAACGCACGGTGTCTCCCGTCCCAGCTGGCCTCTGGAGCAGGCTGGGAACTAGGGTGGGCTCTGCTGTTGCTGAAGAGGAGCAAGCGACATTACCCAGAGAGCAGCGGGCCTCCTGCAGGGCGGGCGTGCCTGGCAGCACCCGCTTGGTACTTAACAGTCCACTGGGTCCTGGGCTCCCCTGAGGAGAGACAGCCACACCACAACTGAGGGGGGCTACCTGCCTTCCTGGGCCACGGTCCGCCCCAAGACACCTGGAGGGAGATAGGGACGATGGCATGCCCAGCAGGAAAGCAACCTGGAGGCCCCTCCTGCAGGGACCCACCCCTTCTCCATGGACCCTGCACCTGCCTCTCCTCTCAGCCCCCAGACGCCATCAGCCTGGCGAGGACACCAGACGGATCTGCCTGGGCAGCACTGGAGCCAGTGCTGGGAGTGCTGGGGCGGGAGACTGCCCAAGGACCCTGCAGGTGGCTGCACGCCTGTCAGGTCACCTTCCTTTGTGGCTGGGTCCTCAGGGCAGCAGCTCCTTCCCTCCTCCCTCACGTGCTGATGCCCTCTGAGCACCCCAGCCCACTGCCAGGGAGAGGCTGCTCAGAGGTACCTCCTGAGAAGGGAGGCTGGGGAGACAGTGCACCCGAAGTCCTGCTCGGACTCTGGAAGCGACTCCCGAGGATTCATGCGACTTCTGCCATAGGGCTGCTTATGTATGTTCATTTGGGCCAAAGTGTGACCATTAAAATTCACCAACGTTTGTCAAACGCCTGCCCGCAGATGACCGACCTCCGTGGCTCAGCCCGCAGGGACCTCGAGGCCAGGCACAGGTCCACGCCAGAGCTGGGCTCGGGCCCCGGGATGTGCAGCGGGCTCCTCCAGGGCCTTGCTCGGCAGCTACGCTCCTCCACCTCGCTGGCGGAAATGACTCCTCTCAGGAGGCGCACAGACTCCTGCTGGAGGTTCAAGTACCTCTCCTCCTGGAGAGGCTCTCTGCTTCCATCGGCAGTCCCCGCACGCAGACTCCACTGCAGGCAGATACCATCGCGGCAGAGAAATTGGAATTTCAAAATATTAAGAACTTAGAGTTTTAGGGATTTGGTTTTATAATGGAAACAAATAAGTCTTGCCATGTTGGCAAATAAAAGCTGACAGTTACGAAATTAGATTTGCATAACAAACATTTCATACTGTGAATTAACTCTGCTCCTGGTCTGCCCAGAACTGGGAGAGAAGGGAGAAGCCCTGGACCATCAAACTTCTACCCGACATGGCCACTGGGTGCGGAGCAGCCAGAGAGCCACAGTGGGGACAGAAACGGGCTGCCCACCAGCTGCCTGGAGGGAGGGGCTTGCTCACCTCCTAACTGAAAGGCACCTGGTGCTTCCTTCTCAGCGAAGCCACTGGAAAGGCACAGGCAAAAACTGCAGTGTGACTGCCTGCCCGTGGCTCTGGCCCCGCTGCCCACGGCGGCCTGTCCCCCGGGCCCTGGTTGCAGCTGGGAACAGAACCACGGGACTCACCGGACGGCTTACAGGTCCATCCTGGCCCTTGTGTGTCAGCACTGTCCCCTCCTTGCACCCAGGCAGCTTCCTGGCTTCAGGTCACCCAAAAACAAACCCCTCACCCCCCACTGGCCCTGCTCATGGGTCCAGCAGCTCCTCCCTCCTGCCCACTTGCAATGGCAATTTCATGTCACTCCATGAGCTGCCCAGGTAGCTGGTAAAGGGCCACTTCTGGGGTGTCTGAGAGGGCGCTCCCAGGAGTAGAGAGCATGAGAACCAGTAGACTGAGTGAGGAGCATCTGTCCCGGCCAAGCTGAGTGGACAGCCATCCACGGGGGCCCAGGTAGAGCACCAGGTGGAGGAAAGGTCGATCCTCCCTCACTGCTGGAATGCCCAGCCCTACCCACTCGGGTCCTCAGACCTCCCACCTCAGACTGAACTGCGCCCAGCGACCCCAGGTCTCCAGCTTGCATGCAGCAGACCCTGGTCCTCTTGGCACCTGTCACTGCTGCAATGAACCCCTATTCCCCTCTTCACATCCTATTGGTCCAGTCTGCTGGTAATCCCGACACCCCTCTGCATCCCCCAGTGCAGAGCACGGGGATCAGCTCCCAGCAGGTGACCAAGGACCAGAGAATCTGGTCCTCACCCTGCTTCCTCAAAAGACAGAAGAATTGGTCAGACCTGGCCAGGGTCAACACCACTTCCTCACACAACACAGGACCTCTGGCCCCGCCACCACAGAGGACTGGCATGAATGGTCACTCCCAGAAGAAGTGGGCAGGGCTCTCCTGGGGGGTGGGGGGGGCAGGGAAAAGAGCAAGGGCAAGCAGATTGCAGCAGACGAAGACTGAACCTGGGACAGCACGCCCCATCAGAGATGGACGCTTGCTTCTACAGGAGTGGAATCATGCCACACAGCCCTGGACCTCGACGCAGGACAAGTCTCATTTTGATCTAGGCACAAGGTGGGGTTCAGTGTCCTCACTCCATGCTTCCCGGCTTTTCCCTCTGCCTTCGCGGTCCGTGGCGTGGTCTGTGCGTGGTCTGCGGTGCCGTCCCTGGCAGGGCAAGGCTACATGGGCTCCCACAGCCTGGGGACAGTGGGGTGGACTGGGTGGCAGAGCAGAACCATGAGCTCACCTTGCAAAACAGATTGCTGTGGGTGGATGCCATGTGTCCTGTGGAGGCCAGAAGCCCCCAGAGCCAGCACCGAGTCACTCATACAAAGCCCTGGTTCATGCCCATCACCTTTAGTGGGAAGAGCAGGTGGCAAACCTTAATGTGCCCAATGGCAAGAAGCACTGTGGGAACCAGAGCTGGGAGGGGACACGAGGATTGTGACCAGGCTGAGTCTGTATCAGCTTTCTTTACTTTATTGTCCACATGCAAGGTACACATGATCTGGGTACAGAGGAATGAGTCTACGGCCAGCTGCCAAGACCTCACCTTCCTTGGTGACCCCCTTCAGTAAGGGCCCCTGAAACCTAGCCTCCTGGCAAGTCCCAGCTACAGTGCCCCTAGTTCACCAGAGTCCTCCCGCTGCACATTGGCCCTCTAGACTGTCATGCCCCATAACTGCCAGTCTGTACGCTTTGACCCCAGCCGGCCGCACCCCAGCCCGGGCGACCACTGTTCTGCTTCTGTGCTTCTACTTTCTTTTGACTCCACCTAGGAGTGAGGTCGTGCAGTGCCTTCTTGTATGCGGAGCTCATTTCACATAGGGTGTCCTCAGGGGCCTCCACGTTGTCAGGATGGCCAGACCTGCTCTCCTGAGGCTGAAGAACAGTCGTAGCTCCCACTCTCCTATCCACTCACCTGTCCGTGGGCACCTGGACTGTGTCCACATCTCGGCTACCATGAAAAGTGCTTCCGTGAACACGGAACTCAGCTACCTCATCAAGGAGCTGGGTCTCCCTGGCTCCGGGCACAGCAGAGGCCATCAGCGGCTCCCTTGGACCCTTTGAGGACCCTCCACGCTGCTCCCTCTCAGCACAACGGTGGGCAAGGTTCCTCTCCCCACCCCTCCACTGTTACCTCTGTTTCCACAGCAGCCACTCAAGGGTGAGGCGACGCCGCATGGTGGTTTCAACTTGCATGTCCCTGACGATGTGGCATTGGGCACCTTTCCGTCTACCATTGGGCATTTGCATGTCTCTTTGAGAGAACGTCTCCTCGGGTCCTCTGCCCATTTCCATCGGGCTATCTGGGTTTTCTACCATGCGCTATGGGCGCTCCTTCCATGTCCTGGGTCGCCTCCTGATCAGAGGTGAGGCTGGCCAAAGTCCTCTCCAGCCCAGAGGCTGCTGGCGTGTCAGCTGTTCCTCTGCTGTGCGGAAGCGTAGTGTTAGATGTGGGACCACCTGCCCGTTTTTCTTTTGTTGCCTGAGTTTTTGGTGTGAATGCCAAATGCCACGGCCAAGGCCCACCTCAAGAGCTTTTCCCATTTTCTTGTGGTTTTACAGATCTGCGTCTTACATTTAGGTCTGTGATCCCTTTTAAGGTGAGTTTTATGTTTGGTTCAATTTTAAGTGTCCAATTTTTTTTAAAATAATAACTTTTTTATTTATTTACTTATTTCATGTGGTGCTGAGGATCAAACCCAGTACCTCACACGAGCTAGGCAAGCATTCTACCACTGAGCTACAACCCCCAGCCCAGGGTCCAATTTTGTTCTTTTGCATGTGATCACTAAGTTTTCTCATAATATTTATGGAAAAAGCTATTCTTCCCCATTTCTAAACACTTGTGAAAAAAGTTGTTTTAGTTTGTTCAAGTGGCTGTATCAAAAAATATAGATTATGGGGGCAACTTCTAAGCAACAGAAATTTATCTCTCACACCTCCAAGACCAGGGCAGCAGCAGGTCAGTGTCCTGTGAGGATCCCCGTCCAGGTCACAACCCGTTCTCACTGCCCTGCTCTCTTGTGGTGGAAGGAGAGGAGCGGCTCCCAGGCTGTTTATCAGGGGGCTAATCCCACTCAGGAGAGTCCTCTCGGGAGGCCCCTCATGGCCACTCACCTCCGAGACCCCGCCCCTTAGCACCATCACCCCGTGAGGATTTCCAGGCCTGAAACTGGGTGGTGAGCATTTAGACCACAGCAATGGGACCAGGCGGGATACGCTCCTCGGCCCAGCAGTTCCAGCCTGGTGGAGCTCTGCCCAGCCAGTAGCAGGCCTCCAAATACATAGTTGACTGATTTTCTGTCTTTAAATCTGAAATCCAAACAACTGCAGGCAAAGAAATTGAGAAATTCTCAGCAATTGTGTGAAATCGGCTCCCAGGGCCTCATAAGCACAGGGCTGGGGGGATCCCGCAGCAGGAGCGAGGACATCCACCGGCCTGGGCAGGCGCCTGCGTGGCCCACGACAGGCTGGGCAGCTGCCCCCCTCAGGAGGCCGTGGAATAGGCTCCAGGCCACATTTGCTCTTGCTGTGGCAGCTGTGGCTGTGTGGGCTCTCAGCCTCTCCACCTCTGCCCGCTCCATTCCATTTGTGGGCTGGGTGGTCCCTGGGCATCCTGGTGATTATACCAGGGAGACCCTCCCCTGGTACTGCTCGGGATGGGGGCTCCCCTGAACAGAGCAGACACAGAGGTGAGTCTTTAAGTAAGTGGCTTATGGTGTGGCTGGGGCTGGGTCCAGCATGGAGAGGAGGATTTGGGCTAGGGCAGGGGCCCTGGGAGGGAAGCGACCCTTCATGAGGACACTGCCCAGAACCCAGCACAGACCTCAGGGAGCCTCCTGAGGTCAGGCACAAGATAAGGAATGAGATTTTGCAGAGAACTGAGTGGCGACAACCTGGCTCCTTCCCGCCTAAATCGTAATTCCTTAAATTCTCCTTGTCATGATCTTTTGCAGAGCAAAATTTTATATGCATAATATTAATCACCTGTTAACTTAATGCAGAGGCAATTAAGATAAAGTTGATTATCACTGTTCAACACATATTCAAAATATTTGGCCAACACCAAAATAGCCTGGCTGATTTCTCTCCATCTAATTATCTTCAACGGCAGCCTGGGACTTCATCCCCATTAACACCACGGCTCTAAAGCCCACCAAGTAAAGCCGAATCATAATTTAAGCACTTTGTGGAAATAGTGCATGAAACCAGAATTGGTTAGCTCAGCCAAGTGAGCTCGAGATTGGAAATTCACTTGAGTTCTCATTCTCTGAAAAGTTGTCGAATGCCTTTAATTAAAGCATATCCCTAGGATTGTTTTAGAATAAATGATTTTTTAAAGCATCAAACTTGAGCCAGGATCCAACTCTGACCTCTCTGAGGAAGGAGAAGCCACGATCACTGGTTCAGGGAGACGGCAAAGCCACAGAAGGGTCGACCTCCTGCTCCCCAGCCAGTTCCTCCACGGTCACCAGAGACCTACCCTTCTGCGAGGGTGCTGTCCCCCAGCAGTGATGCTTCAGCCGAGGCAGAGCCCGGTGAGCAGCATTCGTGGGTGCTAAGATGCACTGCCAGCCCATTCTGTCTTCAGTTAAGCTGTGGTATTGACCATGACTTCCCGATAGGACCACAGACCAAAGGTGCCACCATGACCAGCATGGGGAAAGCAGGCTCTGTCACGTGGCAGAGCTTCTCAGCTCGTCCTGGGCTGCCCATGGCCCTGCCTTCCACTGGTGCCCTGAGCACGTAGCACCCAACCCAAGCCTCCCATCGCTCCAGATGTCTCCTCCCCAGACGCCAGCATCAGGCACCCGCAGGAAGGAGACCGCGTGGCCAGCCAGAGCACATGGCAGAGCAGCCTGACACCCCCCTTTCTGAACCAGCCATGACCCACCCGCACACGTGCCACCACCGAGGGCGCCCTGAAGAGGCCCAAGGCCCATGGCAGCTTCTTCCCAGGCTGGGGAAACCCCTTGGCCCAACAAAGAAACAGATCCTCAGGGAGCACTGGAGTCTCCCCAGGAGGAGGGTCAGCTCAGCAAGTTCTCCACCCTCTGCAGAACCTGAGGCAGGTGTGTCTCACCAGCCCCTCTGAAAGGCCCTGGCCACTCCCAGGTGCAGGAGCCGGCTGTGAGCCCAAGTCCAGTGCACAGCTCCCTGACCTCATCCCTCCACCAGTGACGGCAGGGTGGGAGGCCCAGGGTGTCTAACCAGCCACCCTCCAGCACAACCACCCTCCAGTGTAGCTCTTTCTGCACCCGGCAGGTGCCCTGTGGGGAAAGCCGATGGCCGTAGGCACGTCGGCCACACCATCACTCCGCTCTGAGTTCTGGGTGATTCCCGTTATGCACAACTGACAGGAGCTGCCAGGCTCTCTGTGGCCACTTCATGGGACTTGGACATGGAGCTGCTAGTTTAATGGTGTAAAATGTGTGGTTGTTTCTATGCATTTACTTCACATTACTGGTCAGAGTTGGTATCTGGGGGAATTTTGTCAAAAATGTGATTCCCAATGAAAACAGTGTGTTCAGACCAGAAAACACAGCGTGTGCCATGGAGAGCTGCACACAGCGGAGCGGTTCTCTGTGGCTCGCTAAGGTGAGAAATGGGGCCACGTGTCACTTAGCTTTCATTTTATCCAACAACATTTTGCCTTTAAGTAATCTGTTTCTGCAAATACGATTGTGTAATTGGAGCATCTGTCTTGATCATTATTTGGCAAACGTGCCTTTTTAGCACCAGTCCAAATGAAATTTGGGAAATTTGGCTAATCACAATTTAACAGATGTTCTGTCCAGTTCTATGCAAGCTTAATTTTAACAGACATGAATCCCTCCCCTCCCTGAAGTCCTAATTGGACTCCCTCCAGGCCTACGGAGAACTGTAAAGGTGAGAAAATAATAATTTTATCACATCTAGTCTTGGTCTTGTAGCTGTAATTAATTTAAGTGAGACCTCATTTGACCTTGATAGCAGCAATTACTTAACGGGAGCCTTGACAAAGTGATTCACGCAGCCCGTGTTTCTCGACAAGACATCTCAACAGCCTCACAAAGCTGGCATCTTAAGCAGCCTGCAGTGGGAGCAAGGGCATCCCCACATGATCGCACGTGGCCACGCCCTCCTGCACAGGAGAAGCAGGAGTCCACTCCAGCAGGCAGAAGGCGCAGAAGGCCACTCCGCCAGGCGAAGTCACCTTGCAGCCCTGTCAGGGACATGGGGCCGTGACGAGGATATGACGAGGTGGACCCCCGCCACGGGGACGGGCAAGCCCTGGCCTTCCAAGGACCCTTCCTCATGGAACTGAATCACAGGGGCTGCTGGCCCAGATCCCAGGAGCTTGCTCTCACCTTAGGTGACTGGCCTCTCAAAACCAAGCAGACATCTCGTTTACTTTGAATAAAAGCAAGACCCTTTTCACGGGAAATATGCGAGAGAAATTAGAGGAGTCATTATTGTCTCTTGTCTAATAGATGTGACCGTCACATCGAGAAATGAAGGGAGGAGACACGCTCTGAGGGAGGAAGGAGGCCATGTGGCTGGTCGGAAAGCCCCGCCCCGCCGTCTGCTCATCTTTAACAAAGTCAGGCCTCTTCTCACGCACAAATCGGCAGTGTGCCCACCATTTTGCAAGATCCCTGGGTTCCCCCCACTTTCAGTAACAGAAGTGGCCACTTGACCCAAGCCATTCCCTGGTGACTGCAGTGATGCCCCAGGAGTCTGAGGCTGGAGGCATCGGGCACCTGCCGACTGGCCGTGGGACTCTGGCAGACAGTAACCTCCGCAGCCGCAGCGTCTTTGCCTCAAAGACGAGGACCCCCCCTCTGCAGACACAGTAAGAGCCACCTTCTTTTCATGGAGGCAGACCCGGAGCGACCAGGCTGGCTGCCAGACCACAGGGCTTGGCAGTGCCCACACCCTCCTACTACATCTCTCTGCATCCTAGAGCCACACACGATCTACTGACCAGCCCACACACTCCCTCGGCCACAAGGACCAGGGACCCCAGCGCTTCCAGGATCACACCCAGAGGGCCTTCCCAAGGGGCTTTGCTGAGTGGCACCTACCACCTCCCACAGAGGTGCCCTATCAGCCCCAGGTGTGTCTGTGTCCCTCTGGAACCAAGCACAGGTCTGACCCAGATCAACACTCGCTCACACCTGTGACCTCCGGGTCATCCTGGAGGAGAACAGCTAACCAGAGGTTGACACAACCCAAGAGCATCTCTGTTCCCACGAGATCCCAGCAAAGACCCTCGGAGCCCCATCAAATCCCCTGCGTGGGAAGCACATTCTACTAAGGGCTTTGAAACCCCATTTCTTAGCTTCCTTTAAATAACAAACACAAAAATGGAAAAAGGAAAGTGATTCTACTCTAGAGCCCAGGAGGCACCTAGTGGAAAGCACCCTCTGGGGGCCAGAGTGGGCACCCTCGGGAGTCCTGACCCCCACCCCAGAGGGCTTGTGGGGCAGCACGCTGAGACTCAGCTGGGCCAGCTCCTGAGGCTGCTAGTGTGGACGTCATCACCGTCATCGCCAACGCACTGCCCCAGCGTCTGCCAGGACGAGCACCAAAGGCACAGAGAGGAGCGACATTCTGTCCCAACACCCCCTCAGGGTCACACGCAGGACAGCAGGAAGAGGCTTCGGCTGCCCTGCTCCCTGCAGCTAGACCCACCACACAGAGCGGGAAAAGCCCACCCCTGAGAAGCCATGGCGCCTGGGACTCTGGCCTGCCTTTCCTCTGACTTTCTCAGCCTCCAAAACCAGCCTCAGCCTCCAGCTGCCAAGAGCACTTGCCTCCATGGAGCCACGTTGAGACAGGACTGACGGCCAAAGCCAGGGCAGGAGTCCCGTCTGCCTCGCGCCCGAGGCAACCCCAAGGCAGGTGCCAAGGAAGGAGACGTACCTCCCTCCAGTCCAGGGAGACCCAGTGTCCCCCACGAAGGAGTGAACCTCAGACCCTGTGAGCCAGGTTTCCACCTCGGCCTCCGCACGCCGTGGGCTGCTGTGGGGACCCCAGGAGTACTGCGGAAGGGGTTCCCCTGGCTCCCCAAGCTCACATCCCTGGAGTCTCCTGGAGCCTCCGGGGAGCAGAGTCAGGTTGGAACACGCGGGCTGCACAGACCGCGGGGCCACAAGCACCCAGAGCCCCGCGCCCGTGCAGTGTGCATGCTGGGCTGCCTCTTCCACCGGCACCCCGGGGGCTCTTCTTTGAGAAACAAATTATGAAACCCTGCAACCTAAAGGTTGAAGATACTGCCCGAGGGGTTTGGGAGATTCTGTTGAGCTGTGTGTTTGACAGTGAGAGTCAGGATGCTTTGTAAATGTCACTGGGGTTTCAAGAGAGATCCAAGAGGGTATTACAATAGAGACCAGAACAGCAGAAGAGAGAGGAAAGAAAACGTGAACCCCAAACCGGAGCTGAGGCTGGAGGCTGCCGAGAGCCGTCTCCACGGGGCAGCCAGGAGAGGGACAGGGCAAAGCACCTCAGAGTCAGGCAAGCAAGGAGGAGGCCAAAATGAAGATGAGGGAACACAGAAACTGACCCCAGACCCTCAGACTAGCACAACCGGTGTTTCCAGAGGAAAAGCGGCGGCATCTCCAGCTCGCCCCCACCAGAAGACCCACTGGGCGGGAGGCCACGGCCGGCTGACAGGGGAAGCAGCGGAACACCAGGCCCACCCTCAAGGCCCCCGGAAGCCTGCTCTGCCAGGCGGTGACCAGGAGACAAACCAAAACCCAGCATCAGAAACACAGGCAGGTGAATAACCATGGCGCTCACCACTGATTCTCCCTTGTAAGTCTGCAGGAGGCTGAATCACGTCTGTAACCACCTTGTGAAAGCGCAGTGTATGCAGAAGGATGATAAAGGAAGTTGTCTCCGAAAGAACCCCAGTCTCCTGTTGGATTCGTGACGTCGGCAAGGACAGCAGGCCCAACGAGGGAGCTACATGACCAGCCCCCCACAAAAGGCGCAGCAGGAACCGACGTCATAAAACTAGGTTTCACAAAATCATAAAGTCAGCACAATTTAAGCTTGACACATCATTTGAGGAGCTAAAGGCAAATGAGGCATATTCTCCATATTCAAAAAAAAGAGCTAACACCCTTAAGGAGCAGAAATCACAAATCATATGAGAAAAAGGTGGTCGAGCAGGAGTGAGCAGCTGGAGGTGATGGAGCAGGAGCGAGCAGCTGGAGGTGATGGAGCAGCACTGAGCAGCCAGAGGTGATGGAGCGGGAGCGAGCAGCTGGAGGTGACGGAGCAGGAGCGAGCAGCTGGAGGTGACAGAGCGGGAGCGAGCAACTGGAGGTGACAGAGCGGGAGCGAGCAGCTGGAGGTGATGGAGCAGCACTGAGCAGCCGGAGGTGATGGAGCGGGAGCGAGCAGCTGGAGGTGACGGAGCGGGAGCGAGCAGCTGCACTCCTTAGGGTTCTCATGTCGCCTGGGTCCTAGGGGCTGAACCCAGGGGTGTGCTACACTGAGCTGCACCCCCTGCCCTTTTTATTTTTTGTTTGGAGACAGGATCTTGCTAAGTTGCCCAGGCTGGCCTTGAACGTGCAATCCTCCTGTCTCAGCCTCCCGAGTCACTGGAATGACAGGCGTGTGCCACCATGTGTGGCAAAAATGTTACAGCTTCAAAGGGTAAGTCAAAGCGGAAGTCTCCAAGCCACTCATCCAAAAGACGCACAGCCTATTCCTGGGCGGTCCCCCTTCCCAGTGCCCTTAGCCTCTGGGTGTGTCTCTCTTCTGCCCAAGGACTGCCCTTGGGTCAGTGGGTGACGCTGCTGTCCTTCTCTCTCCCAGGATTGGTCTGAAGTGGTCTTTGGCCTTTGTCTTGAGAGCCTGTCTCTGTTGGGCATGGAGATCTTGGTGAGCAGCTCCCTTTATGGACTTTCTCTCTGCCTCATCCTGTCTAGGAACTTTGTGTCCCCTGGTGCCTGTTCCTCGGACACCACGCTTCTGTCTGCTCTGGTCACTGTGAGGTCTTCTCTTCTCACTGCCATCAGCCACTTTGGTCATCCTGCATCTTCTGTCTGCTCCTTTTGAATGTGGCTTGCTGAGCTTCTTGGATCTGTTGGCTTATAGTCTGCATCAAATTTGAAAATTTTCATCCATTATGTCTTCAAATATTTCACTGTCATCCATCCCCCGATCTACTTAGGGGACTCCCTGTACGGGGCTGCTTTAAAATGCTCCTCAGCTCACTGACACTGTTTGTTTTCTTTTTGTAAACCAGCAACATTTCTAATGCAGACACAGCATTGCAGCCTAAACATGCTTCTGAATTTGGTTAACCATCTTTCTTTCAGTTAGACATATGGGTGCTTTTATGTTTTGTTGCTCTACTATTGTTGTGACTGAGAAGAATATTTTGGGGAGGAAATGCCCCAGTTTACCAAAAGCACGAATCCTGAGGTAATTGGTCTCGCCATCTCCTTTACAAGCTCACGGGTCTCCTTCTGGAAGGGCTTGCTTCCATGCCCCACACTGTGGGAGAAAGTCCATCTCAGTACCTGTTGTTCATGGTACAGGTTTTCAAGGTTACTTTATTCAAACGTGTTTCCCCCTGGAATAAGTGTATGCACACTCATGTGTGTTCGTGCTCATGTATGTATATGTTAACAAGATGGAGAATCCTGTGCTTATTTGAAAAAGTGCACCATGAGAAGACTTGACCAGTGGGGGTTTCTCACATCTTCCGAGTTTATTGATTGACTGGCATTGTCTGGCACTTGTGCCCCCACTTAAGTGACACTGGAACAAGAGATGACACTGAAATGTTCTAGATGAAATATCAGCGACTGCCAAGATGATAACTGTGCCTACAGCTTTGATACGGTCCCGTGAGGTCAGGTTTCAGTGACTCTTGGGGACACGTGGCATTGAGTGTGTAGCGCAGGCCTCTTAATCCACTTCAGTGGAGCTGAGCGTGCCCCTGGTTTTGAGAGAGGTTATTCACTTTGTTGGGCAGTCAGATAGCTCACACTCTGCTGTAGACTTGATTTGTTTCTTAATAACATTTCTGCTTCCAAAACTTTTAATTTCCTGGGTACAGCTTGCCCAGCTTTCCAAGATTGTTTGGGAAATATCTTTATGATAGTTTTGCTAGTGACTTTTAAGTTAGCTAATTTTTTTTAAGTTAGCTAATTTTTTTGCTGAAACCACATTATTTTCCTGATAATTTTTTTTTTTTTTTTTTGCTAACGATTTTTAGTTTCCTTTCCAAATGTGTGATTTTCCTCCTCTTTGTTACCTTTTGTCACTGGGTTTTTATTTGCGTTCTCTGCTGGATCCAGCAGTCTCCGGGATGCTGGAGGCTGGGCCTTGGCTTCTGTGCCTCTCACGCAATCTTCACCTTCAAAGTCTGCCGCTGACAGCACCACTGGCCTGCTGTCCCATGCATTCCGATGTGGCTTTGACTTCTTGGCCTGCTCACGCTTTCCTCTCCTCAGCACGCTGAGTTTAATGATTTTTATTCTCCACCTTTTCTCCTTCCTGGCTGAGCAGTGGCCTCATTGAGGGGCTGAGCAAACCCGGCTGCCCCACAGACTAGGGCTTGGCTGTGAACCTCACCTTGGACAGTGGAACAGGAGGGACAGCCATGTCCATACTGAGGTTTCCCATGTGCTTAGGACACTTGGGGTGGCCTACGACACGTTCTTACAGGGGATCATCACTACTTCAACCACAGGGAGCTATGGACACGGCCTACATGTCATGAGCCAACCCAGCTGTGTCTGGCCAAGTTCAGCAGACCCACAGACCCTGGTAAGAAATACTGACACTGTAAGCCACTGAAATGTTGAAACAGTAGCATGGAAACAGCTGATTAAAACTATATTAGTATATCAGCCATTGATAATTTCACTGAATATCAATTTATTTTCCTCCCTCCATCTCTTCCTGAAAGCATTTAGACTATGTATTTAATGCTGAGGACATGCTCCCCAGTGGTTCTGGAATGTGATATTCTTTGCACGTTCTACACAATCTGTGTGGCATTTTACTTTCTTCTTCTTTATTCTGATAATTACCAGTTACTTTTTTCTCAATCCCTACTCATGCCATGCACAGAAGTGATTCTGATGGGATGGATAATAGACCTCAGCAGAAAACCTAAAATTACAAAGTTTCATAAGAAAACATAAAAAAAGAGCCTTTGCCCTTGGGTTAGACCAAGATTTCCTCACATATGACACTAAGTTCAGTAAGAAATCTACAAGGAATAAATTGGTGAGTGGGGCTTTATCAATCACAACTTCAATAAACACTCAAGCAAGGCACAGCTTGGAGGAAATGGTGGCAAAGCACATACCAGAAATAAACCCAGGACTCACATCCAAAATATACATGAAATCTTAAAACTCAACAGTAACAAAAGTCAGAAAAAGAGCGGCAGAATAAAGCCACTTCGTCACAGAGTATAGACTTGGGTGGCAAATCAGCACTCGAATAGATGTTCCACATCATCAGTCGTTAAGAAGGACAAATTATGGCCACAGCAAGAACTGTTCCACACCGACTAGAATGACTGAAATTAAGGAGGCTCCCCACTCCCAGTGCTGGAGGAATTCAAGATGGCGCCACCATGGTGGAAAGCCCTGGGCGATTTCTCACACACCACAGGATCCAGCCACTCTGCTCATGGACATTTCTCACAAGATATGAAGTCAGTTTTTGTGTTTTCTTAGAAGAAATATTTGCACATGAATGTTGGCAGCAGCTTTATTTGCAATAGTCAACAGTGGAACAACTTGAATATCCTTGAGCTGTGGAGTGGATGAAGAGGCAGGACACATCAACTCCACAGAACACTACTCAACAAGAACAAAGAGCCGACCGTCCCTGCACTTGACTGAGTGAATGAATCTCAAAGTGAATATTCTGAGTGAAAGAAGCCAAAGAGCATGTGCCCTCTAGTTCCATCTAGAGAATGCAAACGTACATCCTCAGAGAAAGCAGGAAGGGGCTGTCAGGGAGCAGGGCCCTGGGGCAGGTGGGGTGAGGGCTTGGGGACCAGAGGAGGCTTTA
The DNA here is from genome assembly GCF_902686455.1 of Sciurus vulgaris. NCBI lineage: Eukaryota > Metazoa > Chordata > Mammalia > Rodentia > Sciuridae > Sciurus > Sciurus vulgaris. The sequence continues at coordinate 2,671,724 of NC_136464.1, forward strand.
CAGGGGGGAGCCTGTTACCAGCACAGTGTGGAGCTGGCCTCACAGGTGTGCCCACCTGTGAGAACTCACCGGATCGTGCTTTCTAAATGTGAGTTCATCGTATGTCACTTGCACTTCAATGGAGCCGTTACACTGATGTGTATGAAAATAATAGACATTTAAAAAATAATGGTCTTGTAAGCTCTTCGATAGCACTGCGAAAGGCTTGTCATGAAATGCTACAAGATAAGAACAGAAGTCTAAATAGGGTGTAAAATCAGCTCATAAAAATAATGATTTTTCTTACATAAAAAAAGTAAGAAAAATAAAACAGCTTTATATAGTTCATCATAATTCATTTTAAAAATACTGAATTATCTGAAGATGTGGATGGTGCTGTATGAGTAGGGGCCTTGGGGACACTCCCCACATGCTCCTGGCTGCTGCCGCTGTGTGGACCTGCCTGTGCTCCTCACAGGCTGGATGTGGTCTGTGTCACCAGCAGGCTGGGCTCTGCACCCTGTGCTCCACCCTCCCTGGGTGTCACCAGCAGGCTGGGCTCTGCACCCTGTGCTCCACCCTCCCTGGGTGTTACCAGCAGGCTGGATTCTGCACACTGTGCTCCACCCTCTCTGGTGTCACCAGCAGGCTGGGCTCTGCACACTGTGCTCCACCCTCCCTGGGTGTCACCAGCAGGCTGGGCTCTGCACACTGTGCTCCATCTCTCTGGGTGTCACTAGCAGGGCTGGCTCTGCACACTCGTTTTCCACGGAACCCAGTCCCTGTGCCTTGCTCCAGGCCTACCGCCATCGTCGCCTGCTTCCATCCTGGGCCCCGTCTCTGTGATGTGGCCCAGACACACACGCCTCCTTGCCAGCTGCCACGTGAATGCCAGGCTGCCACCGCCTGCAGTCTCCCACGTGCCTTCTCGTTTAGCATTGTGAGAGATTGATGCCCTCGGGGAAAATTGAGTGTCACTCTCCAAAAACACAATCAGCCGGAGTCACGCCCTCCGACCTCCGCAGACATCTCTGCTGAGATTCCCAGCGTCCTGGAAGGGCCCACTCAGGACCAAGAGGCAGCAGCGTGCTAAAGACAAGCAGGGCAGACAGCCGCGCCCGGGCAGACGGGGCTCCAGCTCACAGCACCTGCTTCTGCTCTGGAGTGAGCAAACACACGGCTTTTCCTCAAGAGCCCCTGGAGAAGTGTCCCTCGGCCAGACAGGCCCACCGCGTGACGCTCATCCACTCTGTCCTCACTGCGTGCCGGGTGCACAGCCAGAACCAGACAGGGATGCTGGAGGTGGAAAGGCGGACGCTGCCCTGCGTGGTGGTTCTGCAGGGGAAGGGCTTGTGGTTTCTGCTTCTAGTGCCTCGAGGGTCGTCAGTGAGGTTTCCCTCCCGGCCCAGTCGTGGCAGTTTGTGCCACGTGTCCTGTGTATCTCACTGGGGTGTGAGGGAGTCAGCAGGCGTCCATTTGACATGCCCACCCCACACCTGTCCACCCAGGCACCAGCCGGGACACCCTGGCGGTTCCCACCTCCTGCTGGGAACAGTGCCACCGACGCGCGCTTGGGTTGGCAGTGGGCCTGGGCTTTGCTCTCTTGGCCAGGGACCTGCCCCGCAGCTCCCGGGTCTCGTGACGCTCACGTGCTTGTCCAGGACGCCTGCATGCGCGTTCCACAGCGGTTGCCGCCGCAGCCTCCTGGGACTTGAGCTTGTCTTCCTGTTACAGCAGCTCACTGTGCTGTGGCCTGCGACTCCCCGACTGCTGATGGACTGGGTTCTTGTTGCCCTCGTACGTCCACATTGGTGGACGGCTGTTCCGACCTCTGTCCTTCCTTAATCAACTGCTCTTGTGTTACAGGGTGGTCATTAGTCCACATGCATTCTGGACACAAAGCTCTGGTCAGATGCATGATTTGCAAAAGCTTCCTCCCGCGGTCGGCTGTCCCCGCACTGTCCCAGTGACATCTTTCTAAGTGCTGAAGATTCTAATTTTGATGAGATCATTGGTTGCTTTCCTTCCTGGATGTACCTGTGATGGTCCACCTATGTTCCTGCCTACCTAACGTCCTTCTCGTTAGACAGTTCTTGTAAAAAGTTCAGAATCTTAGTGTCCAGTTTAGATTTGTGGTTTCTTTGGGGTCAGTTTTTGTGAGCCGCTTGAGAGGGGACTGCCCGGTCTCCTCTGGGGAGCAGCCCGGGGCCAGCTCCGTGCAGCACATACTACCTGCCCTTCGGGATCGTCCTTGCGTGTGCCTATCTGCTGTCTGTTTCTAACCTCTGTGTTTTCCTGCCCTTCTATTTGCATGCCATCTCTTTGATGTTCACAGCAGTTGTGCTTTTGTCCTGGGGCTTACCTCGTGCGGGCCTGTGAAACAGTCTTGTTCTCGTCTTCTCTCACAACGCTCTGCTACCGCTTCGTCTCCAAGAGCATCCTGCCTGCCAGTCACAGCGCACACGGCTGTCCATGAGCCCACCTGCGCCCTTCTGCCCTGCTCTCTGTCCCTCTGCTGTTCGTGCATCACACACACACACACACACATCTCACGCATCTCACACACAAACCCACATCTCACACACACATCTCTCTCACACACAAACATGTCACACACCCACCCACCCACACACACATCTCATGCATCTCACAAACACACATCTCACGCATCTCACAAACACATCTCATGCACAGACATTTCTCACATGCACATACATCTCACACACACACCTCACACATCTCACAAACACACAAACACACATCTCACACACATCTCACACACATACATCTCACACACCCACCCACCCACACACATCTTATGCATCTCACAAACACACATCTCATGCATCTCACAAACACACATCTCATGCACAGACATCCCTCACATGCACATACATCTCACACACACACCTCACGCAGCTCACAAACACACACACACATCTCACACACACACATCTCACGCACATCTCTCACACACACACACACACCCATACACAACTCATGCATCTCACACGCGCACACACACACACACACACACACACACACACACACACAGGAGGACAGCCGGCCTTGTGTCTCCACCTAGCAGCCCCGTAGGTGCCTTAGGCCCACCACTGCAAACACAGAGTGGAGGGTGTGAGGCCCAGTCTCCGTTGCACAGTCGCCCAGTGATCTCCCGGTGGGACGAGTGGGCTTCCCCAGGAGTCCTCCAGGAAGCCTTGCCTGTAAACCGTTGAGAACAGCTTTCCGTGCAAGAGTCTGTGCAGGCAGACCGAGTCCACGGCTCACGTTTTCCTGCTTGGAAGTTCTCACCGAGCCTCGCTCTGGCCTGCTTCTGCCACGCGTGTGCTCGTAAGCTGCTTTATCCGACGGGTCCCTGGGCGCGGGAGGCGAGGCTTCCCTTGCATACGTGGCTCGGGGCCTTCTCCCAGGGAGCTCCCGGCACAGCCTCTCCAGTGGCGAGTGCTGTGCGGGCCGAGGTCTACGCACCTTCTGTGGTGTGCGCGGCTCTTTCTGGCCCGTGTCCCACCCGCCGCCCACCTCCGGGACCCCCCTTCTCCTCCCTGTGGTCGCCAGGATGTCCACCTCCCCGGCCCCTTGCATGCTGCCGATGGTCTGCTCTGGGGCTGCCCCTCCCTTGGGCCTCCGCTTCCAGTGTGCCTGGGCCTCCGTGTTCTGCCCTCCTCTCAGCGTTCTCTCTTCTGCCGTCTCTTCCTTCCCTCCACTCTCAGGCTTTAAACTTGTCATGGGTTTCCTCGTCCCTCTGCGCACCGGGCAAGGCATGCCCAGCTTGCTCTGGATTGCACAGCACAGCTTTCCTCCACCTTGGCACTCTCTCCACGGGAGGCCTGAGGGTCACAGCTCAGCCGTCTGAAGTCCTGCCGCGTTTCCTTCCCACGGCATTTTTGTGCAGAGCCGAGCTGTGGCCCTTCCTTTAGTTCCGCAGGGCTGGGTCCAGGGTGGTCCCTGGACAGTCCAAGGCTGCCCTTCCTGTTTCCTGTCAGGGCAGCAAGCTACGGGCTCTTTGCTGAATGGATCGTTTTCTCTCTTTGCTTTGGAGGGGCAGGGGAAGGAGAGTGCGGTCCTTGATTTTCCCTGCGCTCAGGTCCCAGTTTCCCGTCTTCTCCTCACAGTGTGGGCTTCTGAGGGCCTCCTCCGGGTGGCCTCCAGGGCTCCATGTACGACTCCTCGGAAGGCTTCCCAGGGCCACGCTGGAGTCTCACATTTAGAGTCTGGGTGTTGAGCTACAGCAAACCTGGTCCTTCCTCACTCAGAGGTTCTTCCCGTTCCCAGGGGGGGCTTTAGGTGCACCGCAGACCCACCTCTGGGCTGCTCAGCTCCTGCACTGACACTGGGGAGTCTGGGATTTTGTCCTCTGTCTCTGAATCAGGCTGAGTCCCTGGTTTGCGGTTTCATTGTTCTTATCTGGAAGAGATGTTGCAAGTTTCCCATTTTGCAGCCGCCATTACCTGAGTGCTGTGGTTCAGATCTGGAATGTCCCCCAAGCTGGTGTGTGGAGGGCTTGGTCCCCACAGCAGCAGTGTGCAGAGCTGGGGTTCAGAGGTGAGTGGAGCCAGAGGGCCTGGCCTCATCAGTAGATGGACGCAGTGACAGCTGACGATGACGGTGGGTGGGCCCAGGGGGAGGAATTAGGTCACAGGGGCTACCCTGGGAGGGCCGACCTTGTCCCCAGCCCCGCCTCTCTCTCTCTCCTTGGCTGCCAGGGACTGAGCAGCTTTCCCTGCCATCCTTCAGCAGGACACTCTGCCTCACCTCAGCCGGAGAGCAGCAAAGCCAGCTGACCATGCACTGAAATCTCTGAACCCGTGGACCAAAATAAGCCTTTCCTTCTCTTCCTCTTGATCACAGCAATGAAAAGCTAACTAGCACTCAGCTACCCAAAACTCCCTAATAAATTTAATTTTCAAAGTCAACTTATATCAGAGAGGACACCATGTATCTCTCTAATACCTGTACGCGAATTGCAAATTCTCACACTGAGACTTGTCTGTCTCCTGCAGTCCTCCCTGACCCTGTCGTCCTCCCTCTGACCCACAGTCACTGCTGCCGTGGAAACCAGCCACGCTGGGGCTCCAATTCCACAGCCCCCAGCTCCCATCTCACCTGCACTTACTGAGGCCAAGTGTGTCCTCTCAGGTCCCGTTGGGTGGCCACGTCCCCCATGAGCCTACGTGGCGTCCTCCTCTGACCCTGCCCCTTGCCTGCGGCGCTCTCCAGCTCTCAACGCCTTCTTCCCGTGTCTCTCCATCCATCCTGCAGCCAGGCCCACGGTGACCAGTGGGGATCACAACCCCGCTCGGCACCGACAGCGTGTGCACAGGACACGGCCAGCGTGCCACGGGACTCCATCTGCATGGGGATCTGCAAGTGTCCTCCAAAGAAGAGACAGACCCCAGCTGAGTAGACTCCACTCAGGGAGAGGCTGCCCCAGCCTCGGCCCCAGGCGTACAGGCCCTCCCGGGAGCAGGCCTGCGTCCTCAGGGCCAGAAGTGGAGCTGCCGTCCTCGCAGGCCGCAGGTTGGTTTCTCTGCCTGTGCTGGCTGCTCCATTGGTACAGAACCTTCCTTTCTTCCGCCCTTGAGCATCATCACTGCCGCAGACAGCCTTCTGGGTAGGAGGTTATTTTCCTTCCGCTCTTCAACATGCCTCCCTGCCACCTGGTGTGGTGGCTTTGCTGAGGAGCCAGCTGTCAACCCTGTTCCTCTGAAGGCGACACGCGGTTGGTCTTGCTGGTTTCCTCTTGGGCTCTGATGTCAGCAGTCTCATCATACTTTGCTGGGAAGTGGTTTTCTTGATTTTATCCTAAAGTGCTCTTTGAATTGGTTGTTTTGTGTCTTTTTATTTTCATTTTATCTTTTATCTCTCAGAGCCCATTTTATATATGAAGTTGGGTCACAAGAAATTGTCAGTTTTCAATTACTCAGTCGCGGTTTATCATAAAATTCATATAGTGCCTCCTAACATTGTCCACTTTTCTGGGGTATTTGTGTGTGTGTGTGTGTGTGTGTTTGGGTTTGGGTTGTCTTTTTCATCCATGTCTCTCAATAACTAGATTTGGAGAATCTGCATCTTAAGAGTTACTGAATCTCCAGCTTGCCTAATCTGCTGTTAAACTTGGCTGTTGAATGGCTAAAATTTTGGTTATTGTGCTTTTCAGTTGCAGAATTACCATGTTAGTTTTTTCATAGTTCCAAGTTCTTTGTCAAATTTTTACTATCTTTCATTCATGTAAATATATTATGCATGGCTATTTTAAAAGTCGTGTCTGATTTCATGTCTGGTAATTCCACTTTCTGGACACCAGGTGCATCTGTTCTGCTCCTCTGAGCTTTTGATTTGGGGTTACATAAGCCTCACCTCCTCACATGTCCAGCACTCTGTTTTAAGTGAAATGCAAAACCTCACATATGAAAAATAGAAGAGAGGACTTGAGGGTTTGATGACACCCTTCCTTCAGAAAGCAGGTGGTCTCCTTTCCTTTGAGGTGCCTGAACTACAAGGACCAATGACTGCAGACCCAGTCGGGGCCTGAGGTGATCAGACATAGTCCCCCCTGGTTCCTCTGCTGGTCCATCCTTCTTTCAGCCGAAGACCTTTGCGGTCCCAAGAAAAAGCCTAAGGGCTGCCGATGACCTGAAATTGATGCCCCGTGGTCCGGTTGCGTTCTGTCTGTGATAACTCTTCTTGTTCCTTATCTCTGTGCTCACCATCTTTTAAATGTATTATTATTTTTTTATTTTTTAGCTTAACAGCTGTATTTCTTTTATAATTCCTTCTGCATTTTTCCTAGAGATCAAAACTTGCATCCTTTAATTACCAAATTTCACTTAGATTTTGGGCTTTCCAGTTCTCAGTACCTACTAAAAACATACTCCGTGTCTTAGGTACTGAGCTACCACTTTTAAAACCCCCAAACACCACGAGGGTAAAAACCACCCTGAACTACCGAGATCTTTGCATCTCTCTCCTGCCCCATATCCTGAGAGCTCACCAATGCTTTCAAACAGAATTTTCCATTCTTTCTGCAGTTCTTGTAGTTGTTCTCAGTGGAGGATTGAATGGTCCAAACCACCCAGTCTGCCAAGAGCAGGTGTGGAGACACGGTAGTTATCATTTTGGTTGTTGCGTGGTTCATCTCCAATTTTTTGAGTCTTCAAATGTCAAGAGAGATCAAGCCTCATGGGGATACCGCACAACAGTATCCAAAGTTCATTAAGTCCTGTTGGGTTCTCCGTTGGTCTCAGAACTTCGAAGTGTCCTTACTGGATCCCCACCATGAGTGTTCCATCTGGGACAGCATCTTTCCCCAGGTAGGAAGTAGGAAACGTGGAGAAGTGAAACCCAGGAGCAGCGTGCGGCCCCGCTGGGCAGGACGGAATGAACCTGCAGACGCGGCGAGGACAGGCAGCGTCTCCACAGCGACAGCACTGCAGAAACCCACCTCGGGCCAGAACTGTCCCTCAGCCTCCACGCTAGCACATGACCGAGGTGACTGCCCAAGGAGCCGGTGAGGTCAGCCACACAGACACTGCCAAGGACACCACCACAGCCATCCTGACGACCCCCCTTCAAATCCACCTGAGACTACGTCCAACATTTTGCCAAAACGAACAATTGGAAAATGAGTTCTATGAACTCCCATAGGGATAAACAGAGGGCCAGTACCCGCTCCCATGAGCGTGGTGTGGGAGGTGGCACTGTCCCGGGACGGCCTGAGGCTGCCAGAGTCCAGGCAAGGGGCAGCCGCTACGGCTCGTGCACGGTTAGTATCCTGGAGCTCATAGGTAGTGCCGAGGCAGTGGGGCCTCCAGGAGGTGGGGCCTCTAGGAGGTGGTTACATGGAGGGGCACTGTCCGGAGGGACTGGAACCTGTCTACTGGAGTGGTTAGGGTCTTATGTGACTGGATTAGTTCCTGCAAGAATGGGTGGTTATAAAACAGGGCCACCCCGTGAGCTTGTCCCCTGCTGTGTCCGGTCAGTTCTCTTCTCATTTCTCTGCAATGTCATAATGCAACCAGGGGCCCTTGCCAAGACCCCGGGACCCTGCTGTTCAGATTCCCCAGCACCATGATTGTGAGCCTCGAGTATTTTGTTACAACCACACAAAACAGAAAAAGACCCCTGTCAAGCCCTGGCCTCTCCCAGCAGCATGGCCATCTCCCCACAGCACACAAGGAGTGTACCTTCAGGAGGGGCCCAGACCTCTGCCAGGTCTGAGGACTTCACCCCTGTGGTGGAGAAAGGGAAGAGGCCAAAGGAGGCAGATTCCACGATGCGTCACTGGCATGACTTCTCACACTCGGCTTACGTTCCACCTCACTTCTGTGTTGTCCGTGGCCACAAAAGCTTCCTCTTCCCCTGCCCCAGGCCCATGGAGCCAGAGGGAGATGGCGCCCAGTCCTGACGTTCGATCTGGTACAAACACCATAGTTGTTCCAGATGCAGGGGGAGGAAGTCTGCCTTAAGAACTGCCAGTTCTTCCACCTCCATGTCCACCAGGGGCCAGGGTCACCCCACCACCAGCAACATGCCACCCCGTGGGAGCAGGAAGGACGCTGCTGTTCAGAGAGTGCAGGTGAACTCAGCAGATGTGAGTGAGAATCAAGAAGATCCACGTGGTGTGGTTAGGCAGTAGCTGAAATGGCAGGCGCTCAGCAGGAGTTAGTTACTCTGTCCTCATCAGAGGATGTGGCTGGAGGTTAGCACGTGTTCCCTGTTGGGGGCTGCTGCCCTGTAGGGCCCGCAGTGGTGGCTAGCCTCACTCTATGGCGCCGAGAAGCCCAGCTGCAAGTGCTTTCTATTGGCTGACTGATCTCCTCCGCGTCCGTGCTTAGCTCGTGATCAGTACAGGTCCTCATTACCCACCATTAAGTCTCCACGAGCCAAACGCCTGACCCATTAAGGTGATTGGCTGTTACATCCCATAAAGCTGCGTATTTTGCGCGGCGGAGGGAGCAAGCAGGGGAGAGCAAGCAAGGCAAGGAGGGCAGGCAGCAGATGCAGGACGAGAAAAGAGGAGAGGCGGCCGCAGCGCGACAAGGGAAGAAGGAGAGAGAGAGCTGCACGACAAGAGAAGAAAAAGAAGACGGCGGCGGTGGAGGAGGAGGAAGAACCAGGCACTCGGCTCAGAAGCTCTCCCATAAAAATAAAGACCTTAAAACTTCATTTGAGAGCCGAGTCTTCATTGTACTCGCTGGACGAGGCAGTTCCCGGGGTCTGCAAGGGAGCAGGGGCATGCCCTCTCAACAGCAGTGACACAGGCCATGTCCAACCCTGAAGGCAGATGATTTCCAGGCAAAGTGCAGGCTGAGGTGTCCACCCTGTCCATCTAAGACAGGGCTCAGACCCAGCAGAGGTTTGCAGGCAGGAAACCCCGTGAGCCTCGGTGGGCCATCCCACCTGCTAGTGGGCAGGGGCTTCCATGCTGCTTGAGCAAACCCCTCATACTGTCCAGCTGTCCAGCCTCTTTCATCCCTGGACGGTGGTGATGCTTGCCATGCTTGCCACTGCATGAACTGTGGCCCAATTAAGAGGCTATGGCTGTGGTCATGGCCTAGCACCAGCCTGACCTTTGGATGAGTGGCTTTCAGCCTTGGCAGTGGAGGGTCAGCTATTCTGCTCAGCACTTGGGGCCAGTGTGACAGGCCCTGGCTCCCCCAGGAACAATCCCAGCAGGTCTGCACCCAGCCTGCACACTCACCTGCCCTGGGTGTCTGCAAACAGGGGCAGGGCCCTGATGGGCTCCGTGTGTGCTGCCCACCCCCACAGCCAGCTTATCCACACTGAGCAGCCCAGTCAGACAGCACCTGGGAGCTCATCCAGTAGGAGGAACCTCTGAGAAACAGGCTTTGGGAATCCACTGGGCCTCTGCCTAATAGCCATGCTAGGAAGTCACACCCCATGATGGGGTCCCAAGTCACACTGAGTGTGTCTTTGCACACCACCTTCTGGGCCAATGGAAGCTCTGCCAGGGCATCAGTGCTGCCAGTGGAAGCAGGGAGGAAGGCCGGGACTTAGCTGCAACCTGGGCCCCACGGCTAGGTGACACCTGAGCCAAAGGTCAATGCTGACCCAAGCACCCCTCCTACAGCTCCACCTGCCCCAGAACAGGTGCACGGAGCTGATTACGTGTCCACAAATTCATAAGTAGAAGGCCTGCCCCTCTGTGGGGTGGCATCCATCATAGGGCCTTGGGAGGAGATTTAGCTCACAAGGGTGGAGCCCGTAAGGGTGGGATTAGTGCCCTTGTGAAAGACGTGGGCTGTCTGCAGCCTGGAAGGGACCTCACAGAACCCAGCTCAGGGGCACCGGATCTCCGATTTCTAGCCCCCAGAACTCTGAGAATACTTGCCCATGCTTTAAGCTGCCCTGAAAGAGGGACTGTGGCAGCAGCAGAAAAGACAGTCTCAGAGCCGCCTCCTGGCTGGTCACAGCTCTGGTCAGCCTGCCTCTGGCAGGGGCCACGGCCCACACTCCCAGCACCGATGTGTGGGGTTAGCCCACTTGCACATGCTGTTTCCTTTACCCATTCATCCCTCCTCCACTTCTTCTTCCCCAAAATAGCTGAAGCAGTTCCCACCAAATGCATCTAGGAAGATGCAGGATGGAGCAGAAGCTGGCGACTCTGCAGAAGAGACGCCAGCATCCAAGCAGAGAGGCTTGTCCACTGCCGTGACCATGAACCAGCTAGACGCCTAGGTCCTGGAGACCAGAGCGAGGAGGGGACAGGCGAGCAGCAGAGCTCGCCAGCAATGGCCTGAGGCAAGCATTTCCCAGGACCCCAGGGCCCCAGGTATATCTGATAAAGTGAAGTGGGTCTGCCTGGCAGAGAAAGGGCCCTAAGACCCTGCCTACAGCCAGGTCAGCTCGTGGCAGACAAGGAAAGAGAAGGCAGGCTCGGGAAGCAGAGAACCCACAGGCGTGGCGCTGGGCTCAGCAGGGCGGCTGGGACCCTTCCTTCCTACCCCCGGTAAACGCTCTGAGCACCTACAGGACTGGGGACGATGGCCTTCACGCTGCTCATTCTCTCCCCGCTGCAAGGGCAAGACTCCAAGACTGGAAGAGAGGCTCGAAACTGAGGCCTGGAGAGAAGGCTCAGGGGACCCCCTCCAGGGTAGAAGTGCTGCTTCGGCCACAGGGACCAAGCAGTGTTGCTGGCACCTCATGGAGGCCCGGAACCCACTCCATCCAGGACTTTGGAAACTGCTATCACTGTGAGACACTGGGCAAGATCTTGAGTGGAAGTGCTTCCCAGCGCTCAGCCCATTTGCTACCATCGCAGCAAAACAGGCAGGTCCATTGCCTGCTAACAGGGCCCGTGTGGCCGGTGACCCAGCTCAGGCAGCTGGTGAGGTCACAGTCAGTTGCCCATCCTGCAATGGGCAGATGGCCAGACGCCCACACAGCCCTGATGGATAAGCACATGTGGACGGTCAGGAACTGAATTTACTGAAGGGTCCAGGGAGATCAGACTATCTTTGACCAACTGTTTCCGTGTGTCTGTCCCTCTGCACACATGAGCACCTGTCCAATGTGATGGGTGCCAAGGAAGCAGAAAGAGGCCCCATCCCATCAAGCAGGCTCCAGCAGTGGCATGACCCCAGCAGTCCCTGGCTCCCTAAGAAAGAAACCACCCACGCCTGCTCAGGGTTCTCTCCACCCTACAGGGAATAGCAGCTGCATGAATCCCATCCCACAGTGACCAGGTCCCTTCAACACCCACACAGGAGGGGCTCGGGCCCTTCTTGGCCTCACCCAACTTCTGGTTTCCTAAGGTCTTGCTGAGGGAAGAGAAAGAGGATGTGGGTTTGCCTGGTGGGTCTGCTGTCCCATGGAGAAGTCAGGAAAGCCAGAAGAAACCTGGTTCCAGGATCTGACAAAATATTAAAAGGGAGGAGTCCAATCCTGGATCCTCCCCAAATCTCACACAAGTCCCCACTGACATAAACTGAAAAAGAAGGAGGAACCAAACACCTACCCCAAATCCCTCCTACAGAAGCAGGTGTGGGCAGAGAGGGGCACAGACTGGGCCCCCCACACTCTGCTCAGAGGAAGGGAACATGTGCATTGCTGAGGGACACCCAGGACCATGCTCCACCTTGGAGACCAGGCCTAGCTACACCTGGCCACCCGTCTCCTTCCACAACTCTCCAAGGATACAGGGCTCCTACGATGACTCTTCCCAGGACCTCAGCCCTTGACACACTCTGGACGCTCAGGTACGTTCCCACAAGCTCATTAAACCCAACAGCAAGGCCCACCCCTTCCATACATTTGCAGAACTAAGTGTACCTCCCACCTCTCGCCCAGACGGTGTCTCCTCCAGTTTCTCTCCTCTCCCCCATTTCCTGGTGGCCCCATCAGAATTTTGGGCTGTTCCCTGCTCTGCCTTCAACCTCACTCACACGTGGGATCTCTGGCTAAGCACTTGCAAAATGCCTCCTACTTCCACATCCCTTTTTGCTGAGTTCAGCATCTCACCGGCTCCTGCCAAGATTATATTCCCAGTCTCTGCATTTCATACCCACCTCCATTCAACCCACACCTGCCAGAGCTCCCCAATCCCTACAGGTATCATTTTGGTGGGTGTCCCTTCCTGTGGGACATCTCAGACTTAACCTTCCCCATATCTCAATCAACACCATCCCAAGGAGTTGCTCCAGTTCCCCAAGACCACACCGCGTTTCCTGGTGCGTATGGCTCTGCTGAAATGTCCATTGCACTTGAAATCCCACCCACTTCTCATTCCACCAGTGCGGCAGGATGGACACCTCAAACTGTCCTGTCGATGTAAAGAGTTAGAAAGACACGTAAGCTCTGTATCATTTTAATGTGTTGGCACAAGTATTCTATAAAGACAAAACCAAAATGTAAACAGGAACTATGGGAGGGAGGGAAATCCAAGAAAGTGTGGCCCGGGGGTCTCTTCGGAGATTCTCCTTTGGGAGCTGCATAGGGGAGACATAGGGGAAGGAGATAAAACCCATGAAACACTCAAGGATGGGAATCTCAAAGGCGTTTCCCACACCAAGTCAAGACTCCAGAGGGCTACATCTACCTTTAAGTATAAGCAAGAAATAATACCCACCATGCAGGAAGAAAAATATTGGTTTTATACCTCCCATGAGGGAAGGAGAAAAAACCTCCCTGGCAGCCCACGGTAGTCCTCTTGGCAGGTCTGCTGTCTGAATTCACACTGTTGCAGATCTAGAAACCTTCAAGCTGTACACCAGATTTGCCAGACCACATAGAGTTAAGGCTTAGGTAGCAGAATGGAGAGCCAGTGGCCTCTTGGAGGAAACCAGCCTCCAGCCTATCCAGAAGGCCACAGGCAAAGACAAGAGCACAGAGCAGCTGCCTTCCAAGTGAGGACTCAGTGGCTGCAAGTGTGGAGCTGCAAACCCATTGTGATGGATGTTTTTAAAATATAAAATTGAAACACACAGACAAGGAGCAAATCAGGTGAAAAAAAGGAATTTCTAGATATGAAAACTATGAGCATTCAAAGAAAAATGTCAATGATCTCCTTGTCCAGAAGACAAAAAAAATGTACAATTCCTCCTGTTAAAAGTAACTAAAGACCCTAAATACTTTTTATAAACTACATAGGATGATTCTGGAAGTACAGAGAGGACAGAATGATAGACAAACTGGAGGTCTGAAGAGCAGCACTCTGGTGAGCTCTCTGGGCTTTCTCAGACATGGAGTCAAATAAGCCAGCAACCCAGAAACAATAACAGGTGCAGACAAAAAGTCCCAAGAGCTGCTTTCTCTAGTTGATGATCCAGGAACAAGGAGTCTAGCTAGTCAGAAAATGTTTAGGTAGAAGCAACAGCACTTCAGCCCATACCACAGAAAGAATCTTGTTCACTCACGGACATTAGCAATGCTGAGTGGGCAGCCTGGATGTCCCCCAACCCTGCAATGACAAGACCCTACTCTCCTCCTACTCTTGGGGGCAGAGGACACCTGAGAGAAAGTCAGGAATTTCACCAGCATCCAGGGATAACAAGGCCAACTTTCCTTTCTGGGTCACATGGAAAGAGGTACCCATGCCCCACACCACAGCTGAGGAGTTGGTAGCAGTGTGGGCATAAGTGGAGCTAAGGGGCACTAACAAGCCATTCATACCCCTCCAGCCAGAGGGGATCACAAAAAGCCAGTCAGACCTCCTGTCCCAAGTAAGAACCAGAACCTCAATGTCCAGAGTGTCCAGGAGTCAATGAAAGGCATGCACTGTAAGAGGAACCAGGAAACTCTCAAAGTGAATGTAAAAAGGTGATCAATACTCAGCTGACACTGAGGTGGTAGAGATGCCTCGGCTACCTGACACAAAGTCGGACCAGCCATCAGACTTCAAACATTCTGAAGTAAATGAAAAAGTGGAGTCTCATGAAATGAATGGAAAACCCCAACAAACATAAGATGTAAAAAAGGAGCCGAATGGGAATTCTAGAACTGAAAATAATGCAGTAACTGAAAATTTAAAAGTACAATGATTGGACTTACCAAAAAAATGGTAGGAACATAGGGAAAAAACTAGTGGAATGGAAGATGGAAAAATAGAAATTATCCAGCCAGAACAACAGAAATAAAATAGATTGAAAGCATGAAGAGAGTGTCAGGGGCCCATAGGACAAACGATCTCATAGTAGTGTCAATGGCAGACTAGAAAACAGCTTGGAAAACAATGGATGAAATGCTCCACATTTGGCAAAAGACATTAACACAGAGGTTTCAGAAGTTCAGTAAATCCCAAAAATGATAAATGTGAAGAAAGGCACATAAAAGCATGTCACTGTTATGCTTCTAAAAACTAAGAACCAGAAAGAAGTCTTGAAAGCAGAGGAGAGACTCCCCACCAAGAGAAAAATAATTGGAATAACAATAAAAACCAAGCAGGTGAGAAAGGAAGCCTCACACATTTTTTAGTTCTGGAAATTGTGTATCCAGCGAAAATATCCTTCAGGAATTAAGCAAAACCAGTCCTTCTCAGACAAAGGAAAAGTAAGAAAATTTGTTACCAGAGGACAAACTATAAAAGGATGACTAAAGGAATCTGTTCAAATGTGAAAGAAATAGTAAAAGAAGAAAACATGGAACCTCAGGATAGAAGAACACAGTAAACAAAAACAGAGATACACATACTAGAGTTCCTTTGCCTTGAGTCTTCTAAATTATGTTCAATGATTGAAATAAAATAACTCTGATAAGGTTCAAAATGCACGTAGAGAAAACTTTTGGAAAATTATAAGTGGAGGAAGTCAAAGGGACATAAAGGGAGGTAAGATTTCTACATTTTATTCAAAGTGATGAATGAACGACACTATGAAAACTCATGTCTATACAATTCTATACCCAGCTTAAAAATACTACAGACAAACCAAGATAGAATTCTAAAATATTCAAGGAACCCCTGGGGAGAGAGGGAAAAGAAAACAAAACCAAAAAGCAGAGAGAACAAACAGGAACCAGAAATTTTAAAGACAGATTTTAATTCTAACATTTTAATAATTACAATAACTGTAAATGGTCAAGATACATCAATTCAACAAGGGAAATTGTCAAAGGAGATTTAGGAATATATTGTCTAGTGGTAATTCGCTTTAAACGTAATGATAGAGGCAGATTGAAAAGATATATCAGACCAAAAAATCAGAGGAAAGGAGTGGATATATTAACATAAGATAGTCTTGTAGACTCCAAAATAGTGAAAATTACCACAGAGAAAAAAATTATATGATAACAAAACAGTCAGTTACCATTAAGACATAGCAATCCTAGATGCATCTTTGTCAAACTGTAGAACTATAAAATGTGTGAAGTAAAAACTGAGAATTGAGAGGAGAAATAAACAAATGCATAATTACAGCTGGAAACTTCAACATCACTCTGTCAACAATAGATGGAAAATTAAGCAAGAAATCAGCAATAACATGAAAGAGCTCAAAACACTAATAGCCAATGGCACGTAGTCAATATTCCCGAACACTCTGCCCAATGACAGCACAACACCCACGGTACTACACCAAGGTAGACCACAGCCCGGCCATAAACCAGACTGAACGAACGTAAAAGTCTGCCTTCTTTACCTACAATGGAGCCTCACTGGAGAGACAGAAGACAGCACAAAAAGCCCCAAGCATGTAGAAACGGAATGACACACTTCTCAATAAGCCACAGTTCAAAACCACACTCTTGAACAAATCAAAACTATGCTGAACTGACAAAAGGTGGAAATACAGCACATCAAGTGCTTGGAGGCCTGCTGAAGCAGGACCGAGGGGGACAGCTCAGCACCAGATCCACATGGAGGTGTGCAGCAGCAAAACTCACAGCAGCTCGGCTGTGGAACCTGCCGAGGGGCCCGTCAACAGACAAGGGAAGCATGGTATATGTGCTCACGGGGGCATTATCCAGCCATTAAGAATGACTTCATACATTAGCCAGCAAATGGACTTGCAGACTATCATGCTAGTGAAATTAGCCGATCCCCCAAAAGAACAAAGTTGGGAAGCTAACCCACAATGCAGAGCAGGGCGAATGGAAGATCAATAGATTAGACAAAGGGGATGAAGGAAGGGAGGGGACAGGAAAAGGAAAGACGTAAGTGTCCTGCATACTGAATACACCACAGTGCATCCCACCATCACGTGCATCCACAAGAATGGGGTCCTAATTAGAATAAGATCTATTCCATGGTCGTATGAGCATATTAAAATGGAGTCTACTGTCACGTAAAACTAAAAAGAACCAATTAAAAAAAAATGGTGTCTCACATCAGCAATCCAGGCTCCCCCAGTCCCAGAAAAAGAAGAACAGAGAAAACCAAAGCAAAGGGAAAGAAGAAAGAGAGTGAAAGATAAGAGCAGAAATCAATGAAGCTGAACACAGAGAAGCAATAGAGAAAAACGAGGCAAAGAACGTGTCCTTTAAAGACGTCTAAACAATCGACAGGCTCTACGGACTGACAAAGAGGGAAGATGCAGAGTCCATCAGTGGGCAAGAATAAGACAAAGATATCACATGGACAATTTCAAAAGAATAAGGAGATAGTACACAGAATGCTCCTCTAAAGTAATTCAAACTTAGACAAAACGGAGCAATTCAACAAAAAACACACAGTAAAAAGCTCACCCAATATGAATTAGATCATTTGAAAAGTCCAAAATCTCTTTAGAAATTTGAAATCGTAACTTTGAAAATTCCAGAGTCTTCTCCAGGCTCAAGAATCACATCAAGGATGAAAATTTATGCTCATACAAAATTGTGTTTTATCAGCCCCAAACTGGAAACACCCAGGTGCCCTTGTGGGGTGAACGGACATTAAACTGGTGCATCTGGGCTGGGCGCAGGCTCCGCAGCGCACCGGAAGGAACCACAGCACACACAGCAGCCTGAGCGAATCTCTGAGAACTGCGGTCAGTAAAAATCTCAGTCCCAAAGGTCACACCTCACACAGCTCCCTCGGGAACAGCCCTGGAGAGCAGGCTGGGGGTCGTGGCAATATGGCAGTGGAGACCAAGGGGTGAGGGCCCAGAGCGGCCAGGTCCTGAGACGCTCATGCCCTGGCTGTCCACCAGCACCCGTCTTCAGATGCCAACCCTGGGCAAACTGGGCAAAGGACCACAGGACTCCTGAACTTTGCTCCAGCTGTACAGGTACCTACTGTTAGTTCAAAATAAAAACCTCGTCAAACACAGCTCAATGACCTGATTAATCAGTGCATTAGATGCAGATGAGATAAAATTAGTAAACAGAAGAGAGATCCAAAATAATGATCTGACTCCTATTAGATAACTCAATACCCAAAGTAGACAGGACCCGAAGGGAAGTCACAGGCTGGTTTCACGCGCGTGAAGATCGCAGCACGTTTTCAAAGGGAGTCAGCGGTGGGTGAAGACACTTAGAGCACTGGTCCTCCCCAGGGCTCCCCACACCCTTCCAGCTGGGCGCTGGCTTCCCCGGAGTGAGCACTCAGGGCTGGGGAGAAGGAACAAGAGGAGGAGGAAGAACAGAGGAGCACAGGGCGAGAGGAGGGTGGAGGACATGGAGACAGGGAAGAAGAAAAAGAGAGAGAGAGTGGACTTTGACCCAGGGCAGCCAGCCACGGGCCAGAGCAGCCTCGGCCTTCCTGCAAGGAGCCGTGCAGCTGGCCCACCACCCCGCTCCCCCGGGACTCTCTGCAGCCTTCCAGGGCAGTCGGCCAGGGAGCCCTGCCAGGAGGTGGGAGGGTGGAGGGAGAGTGGACTCACCCCACCACCCCGTCTTGGCCCCCTCCCTGCAGGCTCCCTCTGCTGGGTGCTTCCTCCTCTTCCTCTCTCCCCTGGGCTACCTGCTCTTGTCTCTTCACTCTAAGGGACAGTGAAAGCCCCAGGTTGTCACTCTCCAGAGCAGAGCTCTGGGCTGTCCCTACACTGCCCGCCTTTAAACTTATCCCCGTACTCCGTTTCCTCGACTCGAGGATGCATCTGTTTCCACCAGGACCCAGGCTGATCCAGTCCTGGAAATGTTCTCCAGGAGGACACAAAGCGTGCAAGTTGTATTAGTCAGGATTCTCAGGAGGAACAGAATCAACAGGAAGTGTGATTGTAAAAGGGGACTTATTAGATTGGCTTACAAGACCAGAAGCTGGATAGTCCACAATGGCTGTCTGCAGCTGGAGAGCTGGAGGAACCAGCAGCTACACAGTCCAAAATGCAGATGCCCCAGAACAAGAAGGCTCAACTGTGCTACCCTAGTCTGAGACCAAGGCTTCTGGAAACTACCTGGAGAATCACTGGCAGAGTTCTCTCTGGAAGAGTGAAGAAGCAAGAATCTGATATCCTCAGAGGATCAAAGCAGCAATCAAGAACCAGTTCAAGAAGAGCCAAGCTTGCATCTGTGTCTGCTTCCTTGTTCTTCCTACTTTTATTCCATCCTATTGGGCAGTGCTGCTCATGCTTAGGGAGGGGCTCCACTTCAGTTCACTATCCCACTTGCCAATCATTCCTAGACACGCCCTCATGGACACACCCAGAACCTCTTAATCATTGGCATCTCTTAATCCAATCAAGTTGACAATTCAAATTACAGGAGTGGTCCACCAGAGCTGTGTGAGCAGATGGCGATGTGGGAATGGTGCATAGCAAGGGAAGTCTGTCTGTCCTTGAAAGAGACCAGAGCCCCAAGTAGCTACATCCCCAGTCGTGCAGGGATAGCCCTGAGCTGGCCACAGACCCTGCCTGGAAAGGTTTCTTAAGGGACTTCCTCCCCACCTGTCAGTCTCCACACCACTGCAGACCCCTGAATGTTACATGTGCTTCCACTCAGGAAACCCAGATTCTAGAAAAATCACTGACAGGATGTGGTCCCTGTCCCCACAGCCCATTCCTAGACAGCCTACTCAGAACCAGGGAGGCCTCCTCAGGAGCAGGCTACTCTGCCTTCCAATGGCATGGGCCACCTGCTTCCCAGCACCTGCTACAGGGGCCTCTAGGTCCCTCCAAGCAGCAGGAGGGGAAGATGGATCTGGATCAGCTGTTCAGAGACTGCAAATGCTTCCATCTCTGCACCCAAGGCCCCACTTCTATACTGCTGATCCAGGAAGACCAGACACTGCAAGAGACTTTTCTGTCCTCCTGTGTTGCCTGCCTGTGCAGCACACTGTGAAATCCTTGGGCAACATCAAAGCGTTTGCAAAATGGAAAAGAAACGAACTTTAAGTCTGAGTGAACCACCATCATAAACAAATCGCAATGATTTGATATGTTTATTGAAGCTAAATTTTCTGCATTTTCAGCCACTTCTCTGCCCTCTGGGATCTCGTACAGCTCAACCAGTGAGCTGTCCCCTCCAGCAACGAGACGTTAATAGACTGACACTGTCGGCTCGTGGGCTGTGGGAGTGAGGCAATTTGCTTTCATAAGATGCCATCAATAATACACAGACGGTATTGTATAACACGACGTGATTGCTGTAATTCCTGGGCCCAAATCTGAGGCTGCTCCCAGGGAGGCCTGCGGGCGTGCCTCTCGCGTGGAGATGCCAGAGTCCCGCAGACTCGGCAGGCAGCAGGTGGAAATGCTGCAAGTCACTGGCGGGAAGTCCTCCTCGTCCATCTCGTGCACTCTCAAGGTCGTAATTCCAAAGGTCATTGTCTACGTGGACTCGCTCCATCCTCACTCTCCTACATCACAAACTGACTGTGCAGATCAGAGGGTCCAACACTCACCGCAGACTTGTGGCAGCAACTGGCCCCAGAGTGGCCTGGGGATGAGTGTGCCTCCTGCCAGCCCAGGCAGGGCCACCCTCCCCGCCACGGTCCACAGGGTGCTATTGGTGAACCGGAGCCTGAGGCTGCTCCTCACCGCTGGCCCCACTGATCCTGAAACTGGGTGTCAGGAGAGAAGAGGAGAGAGCAAGGGGCTGGCCACTCCACCTTCTGGTTCAGAGGGCTCATGCCTCACACCTGACGAGCGCAGGAGGTCCTGCAGCTGCTGCGTGCCTGTGAGGGGAAGGGCAAGGTCCCTTCCACTCAGCTTCCGTCGCTCCCCCCATGGGAAGGGTCCCAGAGGGCAGCATGATGCTCTCGGCCGCCCTCCCTCAGGGCTGCTCTTCCAGGCCAGGGGGTTGGCCGCCTGGGGACTCAGGCCCGGGGACACGGCGGGTCCACCCTCGCCTGCAGGCCCCAGTGTGGGCACAAGCACTCACATGCCCAGCCTGGTCAGGCTCCCAGGCTCCCTGTCCCCACCACGTCTCCCTCCAGCTGGAAACAGTAGGTGCCAGTCCCCACCCTGTGCCCACGGACCCCTGGCTGCTGATGACCTGGGCTCTGAAGCAGGAGGTGAAGGAAGGGTCCACCCTGGGTTCCATGTTCCTGACGGTCTGTGCAAATCAGTCAAGGTGGCCACTTTTCCTGGAGGCCAGTGCAGGTGCCAGGCTCCCCTTGGGAACGAGCGGTCTGGACACCTGCTGCTAACCTCCCCCTGCCTCTCCTGGGCCACCTGTCAGGTTTCCCTTCTCCCAGTCCTCACAGGGGAGGTGTCGTCCCCCAGAACCCCCACGAGGTGCACAGCAGTTGAGCCTCCTGGATGGTGGCCAGCGGCGCCAGGTAGCACCAAAACCCAGTCTCCCCAAGTTTGGTGCTTGGGGTCACCTGCCACAGCACTGTGCTTCCCAGGCGGAGGCCCTGGGCTGGCTCACTCTGGTCCTGCACTTGGCGCCCAGCAGGTGCCCAAGAAGCTCTGTGCGCAAGGTCAGGCAGGCTTGCACTGAGCGCTACCTATGTGGTTCTTCACCGCCATTGTGTGTGAGGCGGAAAAGAAGGAAAGAAAGGGGATGAGAAGAACAGTGGCCGCCACCCTCTACAGTTGAACAGAGGCTCACTCTCGGCCTCTCAGCAAAGCGCCTCGTGAAGCGCTGAGTGGGTGTTCATGTCTATGAAGCGGAGCGCTGTCGGGCACCGGGTCTGGCTTGCTCTTTGTGTAACACTGGAGAACAACTATTTTCCTACCACATGCACACACACAAATACACATGCACAGGCATGTCCACATGAAGTATGCACACTGCGTCCATGTAGTTAACATGGACACAACTGCATACCTACGTAAATTCAGGGGTGCATATAGCCACAAACAGGTGTGCATTGCAAACACACGCACATGTGTATTACTTACACAAATGCCGACATGCACACATGCATGCACCCATACGTGCCCATACCCAAGACTCTGGTAGCAGTGGCTTCTTGTGGTATGATCGCTAACATTTCTCTAGGTCTGGATTTATACTGTGTATGTGTTTGTGTGTGTGTGTGTGTGTGTGTGTGTGTGTGTGTGTGTGTGTGAGAGAGAGAGAGAGAGAGAGAGAGAGAGAGAGAGGAAGTCTGGTCTCCACAGCTTGACAAGTGAGAACCCTAAAGAAATACTGGCCCTACCCCCAGCCGAGTCCCCAAGCCAGGCCCTCTGACTCTCCCCTCCCCCCTAGGAAGAGGGAGTGTCCCCAGGTCTGGCTTATACTAGTAAATACTTGTCTGTCACCCTCAGGCCACAGCAGGAGTCTCCTCATCTATATGGTAATATTTCTCAACTTCCCTTCTTTCAGAAATGTTCAAACATGCATGAAAGTAGAGAAGCCACCTGCCCAGCCCACACGTCCGTGCGTCACCAGGGTCCAGCCCCACCCAGTCAGTCTGTGATCCCATTTTCTTCCCTGTTACCAGGTGAGGCAGGTGGGGAGTGGCACTGGCCAGCCCGGATCCTGTCCTACTGCCACACCAGCACCTATCAAGTTGAGATCCGCTTCCTGAGTGTCAATGACAGTGTCCACACCAGGGCCATTTTGAGGATCAACTTTTAAAACACACACTAACGCTCATTGCGGTGTCTGGCGCCTTGAAGCATGTAATTAATAGTAATTATTAATTAGCAATTTTATTATCACTTGAACGTCCAGACACCAGTCTGCTCTTGGTGAAGGAGCCAGGCCAAGGTCACAGAGCCAGCAGTGGCGAATGGGCCAGGCTGAGTTCTACTCCTGCTCCCCAGGCCTCCTGCACTTGATGGCCCCCTGGCCATTTGCACTTGAACGCCACCTGGTTCCACAGGACCCAGAGAGCTCTTCTCATTTTGTGAGAACATGTCATAGAGCACCTGTGGTCTCAGTTCTCAAACTTCACTTAGCATCTGGACTTGGCCTCTCAGGGGTCTCCAGGTGGTCTGCCTGGAGCCGCCCTCCAATCCTTCTCACCTGCAAACTGGCCTTGGCGCCATCTGCTGGTGACGTGGAGAGGCGTATGGCAAGAGCAGCTGCCAGGCTCCACAGGCCCAGCACCTGCTGGAAGGCCCGACAGCATGGTCTTCCCATCCCTCCCCTCTGCTTTGCATCTTAACAGACCAGGCCACGCTCTTGCTGGGAGCAGGCAGAAGAGTGGGCAGCCACACCTCCCACGCAGGGTGGGCGGGCAGAGTGGGCAGTGGGCAAACCCACCAGGGAGGGCTGCCCTGGCAGCCAGGAGGAGGAGCCCAACAGAGACCTCCAGGGGACTGATTTCTTTCCTGTTTCCCTCACCCCTCTCTGGGCTTCCGAGAAAGAGAGCGAGAAAGCTAGAGCGATAAGGAGCGAGATAGCTGGAATCATAGAAATAGGAGAGAGATGGGAAAAACGCTAGAGATCCCAGATGTCGAATATGTCTAAAGAGAGAGGAGGGGAGATATAGAGAGAGGAGAGAGAGATGAGAGAGAGAGGGAGAAAGAGAGAGCAGTGGAGAAGTCTCGTCTCTCCTCCTGAGAAAAGCTCTTCTCTCTCTCCTCTCCTCCACCTCTACCTCTCCCTCTCTCTCTCCCTCTCCCTCCGCTCTCCCTCTCTCTCTAGCCCTCTCCTCTTTTCTCTCCCTCTCCCTCTCCCTCCCTCTCTCTCTCTCTCTCTCTCCCTCTTTCTCTCTCTCTCTCTCTCTCTCTCTCTCTCTCTCTCTCTCTCTCTCTCTCTGTCTCTTCCTCCCTCTCTCTCTCTCTCTCTCTCTCTCTCTCCCTCTCTCTCCACAGCACTAGGGATCCAACCCAGGGAGCCAGGGCCTTGCTCAAGCCCAGCCAGGGCTCCACCACTGAGCTGCCTCCCCAGCCTCTGCAAGAACTAAACAAGTTCAAAACCCTGGCACGGACACCAAACCCCAGGATGCTGGAAGGGAGATAGGGAGCCACCAATCACCTCATTGATCGGAGTCCAGGCCAGGAGCGCATGCTGCAGCCAGGACGGGCAACAGGGTGCCCTGACTTGCCCCAGCACCCACACCCAGAGGCCCCCGCTCAGCCCCATGCTGGGGGCCTCACCTGTGTCCGTGCCAGCCTCCCACTCGGGCTGCAGGCCCCCAGGAGCCAGGAGGCAGAGGCGGAGCCAGCAGCTCGTGTCGGGTGGCACCAGCAGCGCCTTCTCTGGGGCACTTCTGCTCTTCCTGCTCTGAGTGCAAACTTCGGGGATGAACTGTTCTGTGAGCTGTTTGTAAAACGTGAAAGCAGCCGGGACCTGGTGGGAGCTGGGCACGAAGCTGGGCACGCCTGGACTCCCAGCTGCCGGTGCTCCTCAGCCTGAGCGGAGGAAGCATCTACAGCTCTGGCTCACAGAGCTCAGGTGATGGCGTGCGGCAGGGGGCGCACCCCAGCTCCCATCTGTCCCCCCAGCAGTAGTGGGCTTGTCGGTGAGCCAGTGCCCACCACTGAGCATAATTCTTGACCAAATTAATATTCCATAAATACTGGCGCGCTGGATCACGGTGCCGTCCATCGCAGCGGGTTTCACCAGCTCTGCCATTGTTCTTAGCCGTGATTCATCTCCGGAGACTGTCCAGGGAAATTAGCATTCCGTCTGTGGCTGGAGATCTTTGCTGGGGCGCCACGGCCCTCCCGCACTTAATGACACGCTCTTTAAAAGATGATGGCTCTAGTGGAAGTTGCGAGGTCATTTCATTCCCAGCTCTTCTTTACAGCTTTCAAAGAATGTTTAAAATTCCTCCCGCCAAGCCTCAGGCTAAATGTGAATTTTTTAAGAAAGTAAACAAAAATCACGCCTCCCATTTGGGAATTAGCGAGGAATGAGCAATTCACAGGTCGGTTTCAAAATGATGGCTCTGGCTTTGGCAGAAGGGAGAAAGTCTGCAGCCTGGGCCGACCGTGAAGACTTCCCCAGATGGTTGGCTGCTGGGCTGCAGAGCGTGGCTGGGAGCACCTCCTGGGACGAGGCTGGGGAGGCCCTGGAGGGCCCGCGGGAAAGCAGACCCGGCTCACACACCAGGCTCCCAGGGGGACTGAGCCCACGCCTTGGGGACTGAGCCCAGCTCCTGGCCCCCTCCCTCCAGAGGGTCGCAGAGGTGAAGCAAGTCAACCCCCTCTGCACACTGGGCGCAGCCAGGGAGACCCCAACAGGCAGGCGCCTGGTCTCCCCCAGGTTCCCAGCTGGTCTGGGTGGGCCAGGTGGGAACTGCGGTGACAAGCGAAGCTGCAATGTCAGCTCTGACAGCACTCGAGTAACAGCTGACAGGGCGCGAGGTCAGGGAGGAGAAGGAAGTGCCCCGCCCCTCTGGCCTCCTGGAGAATCACCGGGGTGTGGAGGAAGGACGGCGGCCGAGGGAGCAGGGTTGCCAACCTTCCCGCTCCTCAGGTGCTCTGCAGGACCTGGAAGCATCACTGTGTCACTAGCGTCTCTTCCTTAGAAACGAGAATCTCAGGTTCAGCTGCCCCTTCAGCTCTATGCCTTCAGCTCTATGCCTTTATTCTTGCTGTTTTCAAGCAAAATTAAATTGCACACACATTTTGAAATGAGCACGTATCTTGCAGCACCATCTCGTCATCCACGAGTGCTGCCTGAGCCAGCCGTCAGACAGGCCTGGCCCTCCTCCCTCCACGTGTGGAATACAGGGGTCCCAGATGCCCAGCAACACCTCCAGGCAAGATGCCCGCCGGTGAGTGTCTTTCACACTCCTGACACACAGCCATCTTCCTCACATGGCATTTAGGAAGTACGTATATGATCATTCCAAAAGCAGAGAAGTCCAAAAAAATAAAATAAAACTTTCTTTGGACTTCTCTGCTCATCTGGCACCCAGAGCAATGGAGTTGGCTGTCTATAGACTGAGACCTCTGAAACCATGAGCCCCAAATAAACTTTTTCTCCTTCAAAATTGTTCTTGTCCATTCTTTTGGTCACAGTGACAAAAAAGCTGAGCAAAGCACTGTGAGTGCTTCAGAAAGTCAGTTTAAAAAGTACAAGGTGGGGCTGGGGTGTAGCCCAGTGGAAGAGATAAGGCCTGAAATAAACAATTAAAAGAATGCAAAGTGAGGTTTTGAAAATGCTGTTCATGCGTACGTCAGTGCCATTGAGATTATATTTTAATAAAATTCATAAAACAAAATTGATATGGTGAATGCCTGCTAAGAGTATTTTTTTTTTTTTTTTTTTTTTTTTTTTTTTTGGTACCAGGGATTGGACCTGGCACTTTACCACTGAGCCACATCCCTAACACTTTTTTACATTTTATTTAGAGACAGAGTCTCACTAAGTTACTTAGGGCCTCGTTAAGTTGCTGAGCATGGCTTGAACCCGCCATGCTTCTTCCTCAGCCTTCTGAGCCACTGGGAGTACGGGTACATGCCTCTGCGCCCCGTGAGGGTTTGTTTTCTTGAAATGGAAGGCAGTCCCCTTAGTCAGTTCTGGAATACTTCCCTGCACTGGATTAAACATTTTCCTCCAAAAGTCCACGTCCACTTGGAACCTCAGGCTACAATCTTACTTAGAAATAGTGTCTTAGCAGATGGATTTGGCTAAGAGGAGGTCACACTGGATTAGCTGGACCTTGAATCCGGTGACTGGTGTCCTCGTAAGAAGTCCACGTGAGATGACAGCGATGACCACGAGGCCATGGGATGACGGATACCCAGGAGACAGGGGTGACAGACGCACAGGGAAGCCCATGAGAACAGGGATCACAATGAGGCCAGAGCGATGCAGCCAGAAGTGCCCGTGGACACCAGCAACACAGGAGCGAGATTCAAGGAGGCCCCTGCCGTTGCCCCTCTGGGGGCACAGCCCGTGGTCACCTGGACCTCCAGCACTGGGCTTCAGAGCTGTGGGGGAGCACGCTTCCCTGCGGCACTGCTATGGCAGCACTGGGCACTGACGCAGGCCCGTGTTCTCCAGCGCTGTCCCAGAGGGGCGAAGTCTCTCTTCAGTCCAGTTCCACACTCGGGCACTCCCCCAGTGGCCCTCGCCAGCCATTTTTCTCTCCTGTTCCTCCCCTGGCACCTCGGGAGCCCCAGGTCCTCTCCTGGCCCTCTGAGTGTGTGAGGTGCAGGTCCCCACCCTCTTCTTCCCAGCACACTAGTGCCCACGCCAACCTTGCCCATTGGGTGCAGCCTCTGCCCTCAGAAATCACCAGGGAGGGGCAGGCACGGGGCTGCGCACATGCGCTCTGGTCTGGGTGAGAACATCAGTCGAGGGCGGCCCAGGTGCAGCCAGTGAGCTCCCGCCAGGGTCGGGAACCTTGGCCCCCACCCACCTTCTCTAGGATGCCCCACCTGGCTCAGGAGCCCCCCTCCCCCCCATGTTGGAGGGAAAAGATAATCCCTCACTCCCGTGGGTCCCACAAGATCAAGGACCCCCATCCCTCATGCTGCACCCCGACCTCCCACCCCCATTGGAAAGGCGCTGGCAGACATGGACTCTGCTGCAGGTCAACACTCCCAAGCTGCAGATGCCCCTTTCTCCATCTGTCTCTGAGCTCAGGGGAAAGGGCTCCAGGTTCTCACGTGGCCTGGCCAGGCGAGGGACGGAAGGGTGCACAGCATCTGTGCCTGCAGCAGAGGGTCCCCCTGTGCCTGGCCCCTCGTCAGGAAGACGCCTGTGTGAACAGAGTCCCGCCAGCGGCCTGTTCTGTAGCTCCTCCTTATCGTGGGTGAGCAGATTGATACTAATCGAGGGCAATGAGCCTCTGAAGAGCAAGGAAGCGTGCCAGCAAAAGTCGGGTGTGTGCCGAGCGCTAGGTTGCCCTGTGCTGGGGTCCACAGCAGCCACCCAGCGCCCACCTGCAGCCCATGGCTGCTCCGTCACGGACCCGTCATGAAGCTCAGGTCACTGGCTGCCAGGTTACGGCACCACAGCCCTCAGGCGTGATCAGGCCTGGCACGTCCTGCCGGTAACTCTCTTTCTCAGAGGAGCCCTGCCGTTTGCCCCAGAGCTGAGGGTACCACTGGCACCACAGCTGACCAGCCTCTGCTCCTCATGCAGCTGGACACCGTAAGAGAATCGCAGCCAATGGGGAAGCTAGCAGGGACAGGAGAGTCACTGTCATGCGAGTCAGTTATCAACCAGGACCTGCTGCGGGGACGCTGCATTGCCCCTCCGCCTGGGAACCCCACCCAGCAGTACGCCACGGCCACTCCGGCAGGGCGGACCGGCCTGATCAGCACCATCCAGGTGCAACATGGGAAGGAAGCTCCTGGGCTCCCCCCGCCCACATCACGCAGGCGACACTGAGGACGGGGCAGCACACAGGAGGGCAGGTTTCCACCCATCAGAAGGGGCAGGGGGACGTTTTGTTGGGACGTGTTCTGAGGAAAACAAATGCTACCCCTACAGGGGATTATTTTTACGAAAGAAATCATCAATCCTATAATCTTGCTCCAGAGCAACCTGCACGACCTAGGTTTAGAGAACGTGTATCACAACCTGAGCTTACCAGCAATCTGACCCGAGGGAGACTACTGGGCCGGACGCAGGGCCATCGAGCCTGGATCTGGCCACAGCCACTGCAGCCAGCAGGCTCCATTGCTGCACAGGGAGTCGCTTAACATGGTGCTTTATGAGCAAAATGGATCAATGACCAAGTGCATCGCCACAGTTGGTGACTGATGATACAGTAACGCTCGACCCACCCGCTGCGAAACGAGTAAAATCAACCCCAGGGGGCTGGAGCCACGTCAGAGACGGAAAGATGCAGGCCCCTGCCTGGGGCTCCCCAGCCCCAAGCCCTCCCTTCCCAGACTGACTCCTCAACACCCAGGCCTTTTTGATGACAGTGGACCCAGGCCCTGTTCCACTGGTCGCACCTCCAACCTGCCCCGTGCTGAACGGTGTCATGGGCACCCTGTGCTACTGGTCCCAGGCTCCTGTTAGAACTTGTACTTGATCACAGACCTGAGTCCACTCTGGATCTTAAGCTACAAGCCGAAGGGGCAAGCTCTCATTAAATGTGTTTGTGTCTCAAGTTTTATCCACTTGAATAAATATTGTTTATCTTGAATAAATATTGTTTATCTTGAATAAATAATATTTATCATTGAATAAATATTGTTTATCTGCCAGTTCAGGGTAGCCCAGTCCACGCCCACAGGACTTGTGTCAGTGTTGTGTCCAGCTCTCCCAGATGTACTGAGGGATTCCTGGCTGCAGCTCAGTCAGACTTCCCTCCCAGAGCATCTCAATTTGGGTTTGGGAAGTCACAGAGTCTGAGTCTGCCTGTTGAGGCTTCCCCTTGGAGCAAAGCCAGGCCCTGCCCTACAGGTTTAGCCGTTACTCGGATTTTATGAGTGTCTGTATCCTGGGAATACGCCTCCTTCACATGAGCTGCCTCAACTGGGTTTCTGTCCTTGTAACCAAATAACTCCTGGCCGAGAACTAGCCCTCTGCAAGCTCAGACTGTGATTCCAGGCACCTGGTTCCATATGGTTCCTGCAACATAATCAAGTTTTATGACCCTTCACAAAGGAGGAGTTGGCCGTATCCTGTCCATGCTTTTCTGCTTTGCAGACCGGACACTAAATCAGAGGTGATCAGATCTCTGAGCACATAGTCAAGCAGGAGGAAATGAGGACTGATCCCTCCAAGGCCAGCTAACCTGGAGCCCCGCCTGCCTGGACAAACAGGCATGGTGCCCAAGCCCCCAGTCAGGTGGGGGCCTCCATTCAGAGCTCACTCCCCAGTTCACGGGTACTCAGTGCGGCCACCTGCAACCAACATCCATGGTCCCTGCACAGACCAGAGAGCCTTGCAGAAACAAGCCTGCTCAAACCAGCCCAGGCCTGAGCAGGGAGAGCAGCTTCCAGAGACAGCCCTGCAGACACTGGCCTGTGCCTCCCAGCCAACAGAAAGTGGCCTTCATGTCCCAAGACATCGCACCTCAAGCCATTCCAGCGAGTCGACTCTGTAGCCTCCGGGACAGGCTGTCCCTGATGACTCAGCAGCCCTGGGGAACCACGGGGACCTGCTGTCTGCAGGGCAGAGCTTCCAACCATTGCAGGAGCGCCAGCAAATCCTTCAGAGAAGCCAGCCGAGCCTGAGGCAGAAACATCTGGCAGGGCCTCAAAGACCAGCAGAGCCACCCTCCAGGAAGGCGTGAGCCTTGGCTGCCAGCCTGGCACCCACAGGGCTGAGATATGGCTAGAGTGTGGCTAATGGCGCTGATCAGTCCCTGTCACTCCGGGAAACAGATTTGTCACCGTGTGCGTCTGAGCCCTGGGCTCGCAGGGTGCCCACAGACAGGTTTAGAACCTCTTGCCCTTTTCTCCTACCTCATTTCTTTCACTTTGGTCACTGTTTCTAATGACAAATGCCTAGTTCTATTAAGCAACTTCAGCGTTCCAGAAGCAAATAAAATCACCAGGGAGGAGCCAGGGGCTCAGCCCGTCCTCCCTGCTCGAGTCGCACCTGCCAGGGAACCATGGGGACCAAGCCTGCTCAGTACAGTGACACTGTGTTCTCCAGAAAGCAGGAAGGAACGCCAGTGGATGGGACCACAGCATTTTTGAGGTCGAACTGGGGAGTCAGCCAGGAAACGGCTGCACCACGGCCAGAGGACCTTGTCCACACCCCGCAGTTGGTGACTGTGGCCAGGTGGCTTGTGCTGCCTGCTTCCAGTTCCACAGAACAGGATGAGGCAGGACCTGCAGCCCTGCAGGGAAACTGGACAGGCAGAGAGGACCCATCTGTCCGTTGAGATACCCACCGGTGGTTTGTGCAGGGACCATGCTCTCCACGGAGCAGGTGAGTGCTCACAATGGCCAGCTCTGAGGGGAGCAGAGGGGCATTACCGAGTGTCTGCCAAGGACCAACCACCACGAACCACACGCGCCCCTCAGGTGGCTTCCCTCTTGCAGCCAAACCTTAGGCAGGTGGTCTGGTTACCACACTGAGCACCATGAGACTCAGAGAGCCTTCATGACTTGCTGGTGGCCACACAGCAGAACTGGAGCCAGGACCAAAGTCCACGTCACACTAAGACCAAATCTTGGTTCTCTGGCTTTCAGGAGAAATCCACGTAGATTCATCCTTTGATCGCGGCTGCAGCAATGGAGGAGACACCACGGCTGACAGTGTGAGCTGACAATCCAAAGTTTCACTCTAAATCCAGCCTCAGTTGATATTCACTGAATGAAGGGATGAACAGAAGAAGGGGTGTCCTTCGCCATGACGCTGCTAACCAGAGATTTCTCCAGGACTCAGGCACTTGGAACCCCCGGCAGCACAGCCCTCTGCCCGGGACTTGGTCTCCCACCTCTGCTTCCAGGATCCAGCTCCCACAAATCAGTCACCAGAAATAATTTGCTTCAGTCCTCCTGTAATACTAATAAAAATGCAAAGAACTGCTATAACTAATGGTTTAAAATTAAACCAAAGTAAGTTAAATTGTTCCCATTACTCACATAATTGTTTCAGGATGACATAAAGGATAATCTTTACTAACTAGCAGTCATAATGAAAATCAATCTTTGAAGGACCTGGTGGAGTCTCTGACACAGCTCAGCTCCCAATTTTCCTCCAGCAGCTACCAGTGAAAGGCTCTTCTCATGTAGGTAGACCAGGACATGGGGAACTCCAGGCAGCACCTGAGGAGCTGAGGCTCAGGACCCTGACAGGTGGCAGCTCGACAGCTTCACCTAGTGATGGATGTTCCTCCACCACCTGGAAGCAGCGTCCTAAGGCCGAGCCAGAGTCACCGTCACACCTGCCTCCCACCCTCCTATGCACCCTGCCCTGGTGCCACCTGACACTGGTATGTCCCCACACTGCACAGAGACACCACACTCCTCTGTGCCTGTCTTTAACAGATCCACCTGCCAGCAGAGGACCACGCAGTCACCTCTGATTAAAAACACCCATCGTCCCCTCCGATGCTAATCAGGACAGCACTGGGGGGGACCTGGGACTCCCCTTGTGAAAGTCCTCTGAAAACTGGAAGCAGCTGACCCCAGCCACAGACCACCTGCCTGGGCCCCAGAGGGTGCAGGGACTGCGCTGAGCAGGGCGGGTGCGTTTCGGGGTTGCCGTCCCACCGTCTACTGTGAGAGCTCGAGTCCCAGCAGACAAGAGGACAAAGCCCGGGGCTCCCAGCTGGGAGGCCCACGCTCTCTCCTCCAGGCTTGTCTCAGTCACGTGGGCTAATTCTCACACTGAGTCCCACCAGGGTCCCTCGGGGACAGCAGCCAGATGAGGCTCCAGAGATATTTCTGAATATGAGTTCAAGCTCAGAGCCGTGTGCCCAAACCACCCCCAGGTTCCCTAGGAACAGGGGCAGCTTTCGGTACCTGTGGGCTGCGGCTCTGAGCTTAGCAGGGACTGCATGAGGCAGGGACTGCATGGACGTATCACTGCAAGGAGACCGTGGCTACAACAGGGTCTGTGGTGAGGAAGACAAATGTGCACTTTAAACTTGGGTTTTCCTTTAAATGCTCAACAAGCCTCCAAATTCATGTGTTCTAACAATCCCATCTCTTTCCCAAATCTTGTTTCCTTGTTTTTCTTTCAATTACACATTGCTAATGGGACTGGCTTCGTTTTTGAAGAAGCACAGGTCACAGGAAGCATGGGTCACAGGCAACCACACAGGGTCCTGGGGCTGTCAGACGCACGACCCTGTGCAGTTACCACCACGGCCAACACCCACCGACTCAGTCCCCAAAGCAAATCATCAATGCCCACCACTGCTCAGTGATGATATCGATTCAAGGGATTAAGGCTGACTTTTGAGGCTCTATGGTCTTATCGGGGAATTTGAATAAAACCTCAGGACCTGCACCTCACAACTCTGCATTCACATAAGTCAGTGTTTCCAGCTTGTCATGTTTATGGGTTAGAAATCGAGATGGAGGTAGGCATTGGGACATAGCTCAGAATCAAGCACCTATTTTTAGAAAAGTAAAGATGCTGATGGCTCTTTCTTAAAAAGAGGCTGTTTTCCAAGGCAATCAAGCTCTTGAGAAACAGTGAATGCCCCAGTGCAGACAGCTGCCTGGCCTCTCTGTTGGGAAGGCCTGTTTGCCTGGCTAGCTCTGGGCCTCATTGGCATCTGGACTTGGGAGGTTCCTCCAGCTGAAGGGGTGGCTCCCTGTGCAAACATGAGATTTGTTTTGGATACCCACGTTCCTGAGAGCCTGGAGGTGCCGGTGACCAGGCCCAGTGAGAGCCTCAGGCAGAAATCTCATGTGCCCGCCGATGCGTCTTCGTGCAGGGGAATGAGCTCTGTGGGACCTGTCCTAGAAGGGAGAAGACAAGGAAGCTGGCGCCTGGGCGCCTGCACATGCCGCTGCCCCTCCCACGCATCCTCCCCTGGTTGCTAATCAGCCTTGGCCACAGCACAACACATGGGGAGCTGGGAGAGGCCTAGCCAATCTGCACAGGGTGCATCCTGGGCCCCACGCAGTCCCCAGCCCCTAACTGGGGTCCGACTCTGTGCAGGTGAAGATCCTCTTCCTGGCAGCCAGCTGGAGGTCTTTGTTCTGCCGTTTATTTTGAGGCTTAAAGGTTCGCCCAGCATGAGGCCAACACCGGAGGCCTGCCAGAGAGCCCTGCAGACAGTGGCCACATCACCTGCAGGACTCACCGTGACACCGTCCTCAGTGGCCAGGGTGAGGACATGTGCCTGGATGTTGGCCCAGAACACCAGACATGAGCAGAAAGTGGACCCTGGGCCGCAGCTCCAAGTGCCCACAGACGCCATGCTGTGTTGCTCCTGCACCACAGGCTCCTCCTCCTGCCCAAATGTGGCAGCAGGGCTCACGGATCCCTCTCGGACGCCCTTCGGAGCAGGTCTTGGTGGAAGCTGGGGTTGTGACATTCCTGAAGCCTCAGAACTGTGTCAGTTTTCACAAGCTAATAAACAAGCTTATAACAGACTCAGCCCCGACTCAGGGAGGCCTTTGCCGTCTCCACTTACCCACAGCAAGGGTGTCAACTGAGAGCCTCTGCCACCAGCCATGTGGGATGTCCCACGCTGTCACTACAAAAGACAGCAGAGGATAGGGTTGAGCCCCAGACGGGTGCAACATTGGCCATTTCCCTTTATGAAGACCTCCAAAGTGGGCTAGAGCCAGGACAGAGCACAGGGGCTTGTGCCAGCACCCAGCCCACCCGAGGATCTTCAAATCAAGCCCAGGGAAGTCCCTACCTCCTAGGGTTCCTGAACTCCTTGGCCTCTGAAGACAGCCCTGCACTGAGCAAGGAAAAGCCCCGTGGGAGCTCCCCAGAGGGATGGGGTACAGGCCAAGTCTCTGGGTGGAGAAGAACCCAAGGCAGATGGCTCTGGCAGGCTCTGAGGAAGTCGTTCTCAAGGCAAGAGCAGGAAGCGTTCCCACAGGGTGGCTGGAGGAGCCCAGAGCGGCAGACCAGCCCTTCAGAAGGCTGAGGCCTCGGTGTGGACCTGTTTACCAAGGGTCTGGACCAGGTTGGCAGGCAGCAGCCCCAGATGGGAGGTCCGCCTGCTGCTTCCCTGTCCACTTCAAGCTTGTTAGCAGAACAGAAGGAAGGATCTGGAGAAAAGTGGGGAACATGAACCCTCCCAAGAAGATCTCCTGCCATGGAAATTGAGAAGAGGAGCTGGAAATCAGTGACTCTAATGAGGTTGGGGTGATGGGTGGTCCCCTCTGCCCTGTTATGGGGACTGAATCCCTAACAGCTAGAACCATGTGATAGAGAAATTAGGACAATTTTCTTCTTGGGTGCTTATTTCACTATTGCACTCTGAGTATTCTGTTTATTTCAGAGTCTGA
Source organism: Sciurus vulgaris (assembly GCF_902686455.1). Taxonomy (NCBI): domain Eukaryota; kingdom Metazoa; phylum Chordata; class Mammalia; order Rodentia; family Sciuridae; genus Sciurus; species Sciurus vulgaris. The sequence goes on from NC_136464.1 coordinate 2,706,235, forward strand.
AACTTGTTAATCCGTGAGTCAGACAGGTCCACAGGCCAGCACGGAAGCAAGATGAATAGGGTGGCATGGCTCAGGGCCAGAACACGTGTTTGAGGCTGGACGGACGGCTGAAGCTCCATTGCCTGGGCTCCCGTGTCACCTCATGAGGGTAGATTGACAAGTATGTGTGAATATCACATAGCACAAAGCGATCAGGCTCCTACGCCCTCGGAGCAAAACGCTCGCCCACCATGCTGTGTAAGGAAAGCATAAGGATCTAACACAAGAGCCATTATGAGAAATAACATGTTTGCAGTTAGACTTGGATCTGGGCCCTGTCACTCACTAGGGACTGTGCCTGGCCACGCTGACCTGTGCTCCCTCCACAAGGCCCTACTGCCAAGGCTGTCAGGGACTCTTGGGATGGAATGTTCTGTAGGAAGAGCTCAGCACAGGGTAGACATTCATCACAAGGGGAGGTGGTATCTCTTCTTTGAAACAGAACAGCAGCCCTTCATTGAGACCTTGGGCTACAGTCTAAACCCCCCGTGGGATGAGAGTGGAGTCCTTTCTTCTTTTATCAGCATCCACCACTGAGCACCTGTGCCTCTTCCAATCCAACGCGATGGAGTCTGCCTATAAGTCTACTCAAGAGGAGCATTTGCTGGCCAGTCTCCTCCCATGGCATAAACCCCAGGCCTGGGCCCCACCCAGGTCCCACCTGACCTGTATATACCCAAGGCTCTGATCCCAGTTGCAAGCATGCTGGTGCTGGGGCAGAGGTGGCACTGAGACCCGATCCTGTCCTTGCCAGAGGCTTGATGGCTACTCAGCAGTGAGGTGCCATTCTAGGAGGTGACTGCATGCTCTCAATGCGACCTGTCTTCTCAGATGGGAAGGAGACGAATGCACACTGGGCCTCTATTTCCTGAGTGGGTCCTGTTTGACTCCTCCTGTGTGTGTGTGAGAGAGAGAGAAATGTGTTGCCTACTACAGATGTGTCAGAGAACTTGGAAGACTCCGGCCCAGAAGGCAGGCGCTGGGCCTTGACCTTGGCGCCCTCCCTGATACGCTGGGGTAATTTCCCTCCTAGAACTCCACGAACCCTCTTCACACGTGTGTGGCCCTGGGTGACCAAGCATTCATTCGACTCCCCTCCCATGTCCTGCTGGAGATGGCGTGCTTCTCCTGGCCTGAAGCCTCCTGCAGTCCTTCCCAGTTTACACAAAAGCAAGCCCCTCTCCACGCTCAGAGACAGGAGAGGAGAGCAGCCAGACCCCTGCCAACTATACTACATGCCAGCCACATCCTTGTTTGCCACCAGGATGGCCTCTGTGCTCTTTCTCGCAAGCCTCTGCCCAGCATGTGGCCTTTTGTCAACTGGACTTGCTCTGTGACCCTGAGCAGTCTTATCTTCCTATTGCCACACTGGTCAGCCATGCCCCTCCTGGGTAGCCCTTTCTCCTCTGACTGTCCCTCCATTCAGGAAAGGATTGTCTCCTGACAATGAGACTGTGTTCCAAAGCTCCCCTTTTCCTCTCCTGCTTCAAGATGGCAAATACAGTCAGACACTCCCCAGGGAGTGCTGGTTACCTCTATTGGGAAACAGTAGTGGAGCCAGGACCTGGGAAGGGGCTGTGCCGGCCTGGAGGTAGGCAAACCCACGGGGCTCCCTTCCCCCATGGAGCCGAGCGGATCTGGACTTGTGATTGATCCAAGGTTGCAGGTTGTGGGCCCTTTATTTCACATGGTGTGAGACAGCATCGATGACCAAGAACTGGCCACACTAACAGCATGAAGAAAATATGAGCACAGCACCCTGGGGCCTCTGGAGGGACGTGGGCTGTGCCCACAGGGTGCCAGCCAGGCCCACCCGGAAGGCCAGGCCAGGCCCGCACATCACCACCTATCACCCGCAGCACCACTGGCTCCTGCATGTCACGCGGCAGGTGCTGCCAGGGTGGGCTCAGCCCCAGCCCCACGTCCCCAGGCAGCACTGCACAGGGCCAGGGGACTTGAGCGGCCGGCTGGCAGGAGGGGAAGCCAGCCCACTCTGCCTCCCACCTCCCGCTGATCCCCGCTCTGCATCCCTGCTCCTGCGCCTCCTGCTTTTACAGAGGAGACATTTAATGAGTCATTTAATCCAGTCTAATTCCCCCCATTTAGGTCACTGTCCCCCCAGGGAGGCTGCTTCACGCTTGGAAACAGCCAGCGCAGGCTAAGGCACTCTCCCTGGGGACCCTACACTTCACGGCCGTCACGCCAGCTGCCGTTTATCCTCGGTTCTCGCGGAGGCCCAGAGCAGGGAGTCTGCCTCTCCAGTGCCCAGGCGACATCTGCAAACATCCCAGAGACTCTGTGCACAGCACCAGGGGCAACTGCAGCCGCCAGGTGCCCCGTGGCCGTCAACCACTACCAGGCCCACAGAAGGGGACAGACCACCAACGACAGCTGCCTCCCAAGAGAAGCGCCCTGCCCACCTTTCCCTCTGACAGTTGGTGGGCATTGGCGTGTCCACTCAGCGAGGCACTGCCGGTGCCACACAGCAGGGCTCTGTTCCCCTCTTCCACCAGCAGTTCCCATGAGCCGCACCACGAACAAGAGGCATTCTGGAGACGAAGCCACTCCTAGCAGGCTCTGACTCGATGCCCTCGGATCACCTAGCACCCAGAAAACACACTACAGGTCAACAGTCCTCGTCAGCGGGCTGCTGAACCTCCTTAGTCCATGTCCACACGTGCCCACATGTGCACATACATATCCAAACCCAGGAAGAGCTGCGGTAACGCCGTCTGCTTGTGGGCTTGCACGCAAGACGGGTCATTAAGATCACTCCGTGACCTCAGAGAATGTACAGCAAGTACACACGGCACAACCAGACAGGGATACGTCTCTTTTTCTACATTATTCACTTACAAACAAATCACACATTTCACATCTATTACAGAATTAATAGATTTCAATGGACATCAGAATCCAAATATTCACAAAAACACACAATTCTCTTGACCAGCCCCAGGACAAGTCATGCACTGTGCTTCCCCAGATGAGCTGGTCTCTCCCTGAGCCCCTGAGGCTGAGAGTGGGCAGGGCAGGAATCCCGCAGGGGTAGCCCTCACAGGTGGCCATTCCCATCTCCCACCTAAGGAGGAGGCACTCGTGTTTCCCAGAGATGAATAAATGGTCTATTCCCTTAAAAGCTCTGCTCACCCCAGAGGCAGGCACCCCAGGGGCGCAGATGGGAAACCTGACAAATGCCCAGATCAAGAAATCAAGAGCACTTTGTAAAGTCGGTGCTGATTCTCTGCACCGTGTCAGCCCAGCGCAGGCTGAGCCACCATCAGGCAGAACACTCCACTGCTGCTAATGTGACATGGCAGGGCTATTTTCTCTCCGCCAATCAGCTACTAGCACATGTAAGAGACTGCACTTCCCAGCATAAGCCAGTCCACTGGAAAATGAGTATTAAACAGGGTAAAACAAACCTTGTCTTCAGGGGAGAGACACATTTTCAGACAGAAAAAGAGTTGCAGTGAAATAGCTTCAAAGGGACTGTGTGGGGTCAGACAGCTGCAGCCCAGGCGGACACATGGTCTAATTTCCTCCCTTCTGAGCCTGCGCTCTTTCCAGCCCCGCACAAAGGCAGAAATGCTCTCAGACTAGCCACGGGAGCCCCCAAAGCACCGACTTGTGGGGTGGCTCTGCCTTCTAATCCAGACTTCACCTGCATTTTGGAAGATGGGGAGTAACGTGTCCCCCTCTCAGCAAGTCAAAAGAGAACTCAATCAGAAGGTGACACTCAAATCCTCAGCATCACCTGGGGCAGAAACAAACGCAAACTGGTCTTCCCACCACTCCCCGCAAGACTGGCTACCGAGGCAGCCAGGAGACTGAGGGCAACTGGGCACAAGCATCTGCAACACAACCATGCGCCAGGCACCCGGGTACGGAGGCAGATGAGACGCGGCCCCTGCCCACAGAGCTCCATTCTGAGACACGGGCAGCCTAAGACCGGCACACACACCAGACGAGGTCCGTCAACACTGAAGGAGGGCAGGAGAGGTGATACGCTGTCTTCCTCCCACTGAGCCGAGGCACGTCACGGATGCCCACAGGCCACAGAGAACGAGGTGCAGTTGTGTAAGGCAGGGCAGCAGGGTGAGGAAGGCAGCTGCGGAACAGTCAGCCAGGCTTGGACTCTCGTTCCAGGGACACCCACCCGTCGTGGGAAGACGGCAAAGACGGAGGCAGAAGAAAGGACGGGACCTCGCCACTGATCAGATGAGAAGGGAAGGGAGAACTCAAGGCTGACTTTGAGGATGGGTCTTACCGAATGTGATCCCTTCGTCTGAGACAGGAAGTCAATGAGACAGGTGTGCGTGAGAAGCACCAGGTTTGAGGTAGCAGGCAAGGACAGGGGCGTAGCCAAGAGCTCAGGACACAGGTCTCAGGTGGAGCTGAACCTGGTGTAGGTGTCAATCACCAGGGTCAGCAAACAATAGGGTGCCCAAGTAGAAGTGGGCTGGGGGGGTCCATCTGTGGGACACCAGTAACCTCGGAGGGCAGGAGTGGGCTGAGAGGTCGGGAAACCTGAGAAGGGTGTTGGGAACTTCAGGGCGCTGAGGGTTAGTAAAAGTAGAGTGGAGTTGACAGCAAGCAGCCGAATGGCGGCAGCCTGCTCCCCCTCCAGCAGCCTCTGAGTGGGGAGGCCAGGGCTCTGTGCGGAAGCCAGCCCCCTGCAGATTTCCCTCTGCTGGTGTGTGGGGAGCACACGGCACACAAAGGAAAGCCTCCAGGCTCCAGGACCCGCCACCTAACGGGGGCACACTAAGCATACGGACAACAGAGTGCAGGTAGTCTACATTCTAGAACATCTGAGAATGGCGATTCTTCAGGAGCAAGAAAGACACAGGGTAGGAAAGAGACTAAAAAAAAGGAAGTAGCCTCTTTCAGTAAATAGCACATTAAGATAACCAGAGGCAAAAAAAAAAACTAACCACAAGCAATAGGATAGTTTTAAACTCAACATTATCAAAAATTATCAATCAAAAAAGGAAATGGTATTAAAAAAAATTGAAAGACAGAAATGGCAAGGCTAAATAGAGAAGCAAGATCAAAACACACACTATCTACTGGAAACCTGCTTTACGGACAGGTGCACACGCACACTTAGGTTGAAAGGAAATGGGTAAAAATATATGCTATGTGAATATTAAGCCACTGGAAGCAAGTTGAAGTGATTTCAGACAAAACAGACGCCACGCCAGAGGAAGGAATGTCACCAGGGGTGAAGAGGGACATGTGCCTGAAGGAATGACTCATGCAGAAGAGGGGACAATCCCAAGCGTTCCTGCACTTAGTCATGGAGCTTCAGAGGACATTAGGCAGAGCTGAAGGAACTGAAAGGCAGAAATAGCAAAACCTACGAACACAGCTGGAAACTCCAACGGTCCTCTTTGAGTAATTTAAAAACAAGCAGATAGGAAATCAGCAGGGATGGGGAAGATCTGAACGGCTCTGTCAATCAACTTGACCCTTTTGGCATCTACAGGACAATACCTATGGTGATAATTGACACAGAGTCTCTTCAAGAGTAAGTCAAATACTCACTGAGCCATATTTTCCACCTTAAAACAAATCTCAACAAATATGAAATAACTAAAATTATACAAAGTATGCTATTTGACCCAAATTGTGTTAAATTAGAAATCAATAATAGAAAGTTATCTTAAAAAGACATGTCTGAATGTCGAATTAAACAGCACAATTCTGGAGAACCCAGAAGTCACAGAGGAGGTCAGACGGAAATGAGAAAGCGTCTTAGCCTGAATAAAAATGAAAACACAACATGTCGAAATGTGTGGGACACAGCCTCCGATCAGAGCGCTGAACTTCGCCACAGAAAGTGATGAAGGAACAGAGAAACCAAGGAGAGGAAGCCGAGGAAGCCCACCCAAAACAGGACGGCACAGTGGGGATCACGGATCCCCGCTTCACCCGCAGGGCCGCGGGGTCCCTGCCCCGAACGTGGGGCCCTTCGACACGACCGCCCTGAGCCTTTCTCTGCACCCGCCCCTGGTCCCACATCCCACAGCCGAGTCCTGGGGGGCCTCTACATTCCTCTCTGCAGCCTCACACCCAGGCGGCACCAGATCCCACTCTGGCACCTCCGGAAGCCCCCACAGCCCATTCCCGCGCTTCGCACAGCAGCCCACCCCATATCTCCCAGAACTCCAGCTGCCCCTAGGTGTGCACCATCCAGTGCCGGCTCACACTGCAGCCCCGGGGGCCCCCAGACAGCAGATCCAACCAAAGACCTGGACTGTTGGCAAGGCCAGGCCTGGCGTAGGCCGGTGCCGGGTCTCCAGGGATAGTGTACCGACAATACCTCAGCTGCTCTTCCGCACAGCTGAGCTGTGAGGAGTGGTGCACGTGTCTTCTTAAGCCCAGCACGCCGTCCCCCGAACAAGTCACGGTGCAGCAGCTCCTGGTGAGGAACCAGAGAGCCCTCTTGCTGTGCAAGGACCGAGTCAAAGAAAAGCACCGCACAATGAATGGCACCTTAAAACACCTACCGGCATCCCAGAACCACTGAGGGCGCAGAGCCAGGTGCCGCCACAAGGGTGGCTGCAGCCAGCAGGAGCGGGCCTGGGGACGTGGGACGCGTGGGCTCTTACCAGAAGAGACGGATTGGGCTGGGAGCGCCTGTGTTTTCATCTTAACTCAGTTAAACACAGTATTTAGCTGAAGGGTCCAGGGTCATTGCGAGCTAGCTGCAGCTTGTCTGTGTGAGGGGGAGACAGACTCGTTGTCTCAGCCTGAGTGCGGTGGGCAGGTGCACACTCAGGCTGGTGAAGAGCACGCTGCAGCCTTGGCCAGGCCCTCCGCGCCCCTGGGACAGAGCAGGCGTGCAGACCCATAGCAGCCCGAGGAGGCCCACGTGGCCTGAGAGCAGAAGCCCCTGTCTAATTATCCAAAACCTATGGAGCTTTAGAGAAAAGGCACAGAGACCTGAAGGGAGAGGACCCTGTGGCGCTAAGAAAGCTTGGTGTGACCGGGAACTGGCCACGCCCACCTCCTGCGAGCCAGGTCATGGACGTCTGTCTAACCAGACCGTTTGCGGAAGGCGAAGCTGCTTGGCTTAGAGCTCCGCTGCCTCGTGCCTAGGCCTTCATTCTAACCAACGTCCAGGGCCATCGCGGGAGCAAGGCTGGCACCTGAGGGGTCACACTGCGAGACGCAGAGCCCCCACGGAGGTGGGTGTGCGGCATCCTCTCCAGCCTCCCTGGGAGTGGACAGGAGAGGAGAGACCATCTTGCCTGCACACTGACAGCACCATCAGCCAAAGCAGCATTTTAGGGTTTAGAGAGACATGGGAGCGAGTTCCTAAAGCCCCAGGAGTCTCTCTGGATCACAATGGAAGCTGAAAACAGCTTACTTGAGCAGTTTGCAGTGGGAATGTGTGTACTGCCAGGAACGTCAGCTCCCCCCACCGGCTTCGCGCCTCTCAAGTAATAAAACAGAGACACTGGGGAGCCCTGGGCTGCCAGGGACAGACCCCAAGCCCACTGAGCTCCTCTCTGCTGCTCCACAGGAAACCCCCGTAACGTGGCTCGGGGCCACACGGGCTGCCACCCCTCCAGCCTTGGGAACTACAGGCTGCAGTCCCCCTGCATAGCTGAAAACTAACACCATCAGAAAGTACCATACACTTGCAACTTATCAAGTGGCTTTTAAACTTCAGGGAAAACATTCAAGATAATCTCTGTAGGGCCACACGAACTGCACAATACTGGGGTCTGGAAGACCAGTTCATAAAAGGCGCCCAAATCTACTTTTATACTAACCATTTCAGTCTTGACCTTTGTGCACACTAGAATCACCCAACCTCCCGGCTGAAATCCGTGTCCCTTTGGAGGCTGCTTCTGCAGTTGTAAATGTTTTCAGCTGGCACGTGTGAGGGTCCTTGACTTTTTTTATTTAGGAAACCAACGAGAGTTGGGCAGCCTTCTCGTTCACTCAGGAGCCGCAGACACTGTGCCAGCTGCAGGCCACGTTCCCCACATGGACCAGTCAAAGGTGAGGCAGGAGCCAGGGGCCACTCCTCCCCTCGCTGTCCCGGCCAGCACAGCCCCACTGTCCCATGTGGCTCCAGCGCCCCAGTATCTTCTGTAAACAGCGCTGCTCTGGAAACGTGCGAGTGGGTTGATATGCTCGCCAGACTGTCTCCCCACCATGTCCATTCCGTGCTCGGGGGACTGTGTATTACCTCAGGAATAACAAAGCACACAATTCTAACCGCTCACATAATTAGACAGCATTCAAAAGCCTGCATGGATGAGCTGCGTGCTCATCTTTCCTTTTTAAACAAGTTTCAAAATGGAAAAAAAAAAGAAAATCAATCCTCTTCCAAAAGAAAACAAAATCAAAAGGTTGCATGGTCTCATGGGATGTTTTAAATTCTCCCTTCTGAGGGAATTTCTCCAAAGAGAAAATCATTTGTGGGGTTCCGTGTTCGCCATTAAAAGGAACACCAAGTTAATTGGCTCGTACAAACCTCAGAGCTGCCACAGGAAGCTCCTTTATAAAGCAGAGATTCACTGGCGCCATGCGTCTCTGTCCCCAGCCGTGGCACCTTGCTTTTCCAGGAAAGCTGAGGCAGTCCGTGAGCCCGGGACGGTTTCCGCAGTGACAGCCTCTGTCGCTCTGTTTCCAAGGCCTTGGCGGTTCCGTGGTTTCTGACAGGCTCTGCTGGGAAGCTCGCGCCACCCGAATGCTGTTGTCTCAGGGGCAATGCCGGCGCCGCCCCCCAGGGCACCCAGGCATGCTGCCGGCCTGGGTCTGCCCCTGGGGTCCTCCGGCCCTCTGGAGGCCTCGGCTGTCCCTGGTGGCCCACGGCCATCCCAACGACATCCCCCTCACCCTGCAGTCACTGAGCTCGAGTCTCGCCCACATCCCAGTGACACCGCAGTCTGGCTCTCAAACCCGAGGACAGCTGGCATTATCCTGCTTTCACTTTTCCCTGTTAGTTTCCTTGTTAATTTCTCTGTGGATGCTCTGGACCAGCCCTGATAGTATCTGCACAGAGAACTGTAAAATGCGGTTTGGCAGAGAGCACAGGCTGGCCCTCCCTTGCCCGTGCGCCTCCCAGAGCTCAGGGAACAGCCCGCCCCCTCCCATCCACCGGTATTTTAAATGGAGCCTGTACTCTACTTCGACCTTGGTGACCTGCGTGCTTTGGCGTGGCCTGGATTCTACCCCTGCTTTTCCCAGGACAGTCCACCCAGTAGGCATCCCTCACAGAGATCAGGACATTTTTCTTCAGCTGAAGCAAATAGGTGGGTTTCAGGGTGTGGTCCCCTGCAGTCCCCCAAAGGCGTACAATATGTGTATCTCCCAGGAAGAGGGTCCAGGGCCTCTGACACACCCTCAGCTGAAATCACGGGCCATCAGTGAGATGATTCTTCCCGAATGGACAGCCCCAACCCCAGAGCTCAAGAGGAGATACCGCCCTGGCAGAGAGGCATGACTGGGCTCCACGCAGCAGGAACTGCTTCTGTCCTTTCTTTACCACGTCAGGGCCCAGTACTTGGGGTGCTGTGAGCCTTTTAAGGCAACAACAACAAAACAAACCCTGTGGTGTTTTAGCAAACATCGTGGAGTTTAATGCAGCTTTGTTCTCTTGCCAGCACACAAAACATACCTGCCTGGTGCTCAGGAACCCCGCTGAGATGCAGATATCAAGGATGGCGCTAAAGCTCGCAGTGTTCCGTGATTCAGCTTCTCAGGAGGAGCTCTCAGCTTCCTGCAGGAGGGAAAACCAAAAGCATCAGGAACCCAGGGTGCTTCAGAAGCCACAGCTGATTTCAGAGGGTACAGCCCACCTCAGAAACTGGGCTGGGCAGGCACAGGGGGCCACAGTCCGAGGTGCCGCAAAAGCAACTTCCCAAGAGCTGCCGCCTCTGCTGGGCCCTTCTTTGACATAAGTCCTGGGAACACACGTCTCTTTCTCATGCAGGGTCTGTGCAGTGGGATCTCAGAAGGTTGAGAGGGGAAATCTGTCTGTCCCCAAGCAGGGGGCTATCCAGCGAGCCCTTGGCAGGCAAAGCCAAGGTGTATCTGGGGTCCCCGGTACAGGAACCCTGCCATGTGTCTCTCTCCAGAAAGAGGTAGAAACTGCAGGTATCTCTGCCCAGGAGGATCAGCAAGGAGGGGCCAGGAGGTTGGTCATCTCAGACAGGAGCCTGGCCTCCCAGTGGGACTCCCCGCTGCTACGCCACCCCCACCTCCTTTGAACCTGGAGCACCGATGCCCTCTGGAAAAGCCCCCAGAGGGCCCCCATCCCCAAGGTCACTGTAGGAGCCCACTCCTGTTTGGGGCATTCTCATGAGTCAGCGTCTCACTCTGGAGTCCTCCAAAAGAAAGGATGGAGACAGGTCCTTGGGAGCGGAGCCCAGGATGCAGGGGAAGGGTGGAAAGGACCAAAAAGAAAGGTTATGCTCAAGGACCCTCCATAGGGCAGAGGGAGAGTCCCCCAGAACCTCCTGGAATTGCCCACCTGGAGGACAGGTGGCCCCAGCATTCACCTACCATCTCTGCCCCCCACTGGGACCTCCCACAATTCTGGGCTACACTTGCTGCCTCCCACGGTGCTGAGAAAGTCCCAGGAGCCAAGATGGAATAGTATCCAGTGCACTCAGGGTGGGACACAGCCAGACACGGGCAGGCGGAGTGCTCCTGGAACACCAAAGCCAGAGATGGCCTGGGAGGGACAGCAGCACCTGCCATGGCCGGTGTCCACTGACCACGGCTCGTCCCTCATCTCCCAACTCGCAGGTTACCAAGCACACCCTGGACGTAACACTCAGAAGAACAAGGCCCCGCGAGCTGGGGAACCAGACCACCACCTCAGAGAGTGACCTTCAGTCCAGGTCACACAGCACTGTCTCAGCTCTGAGGTCACCAAGAAGCGGCCCAGTCAAAACGGGGCCTGGAAAAGAGCAACGAAGAGGGTATGGAAGTGACCGGGGGGTGGCAGTGGAGGAGCACCCTGCCGCCTGCACGTCCTACAGCTGAGGACCTGGTCAGACAGAGCACCCCAGCACCTCCGGTGCAGTGAGCCCCTCGCTCGCCGCCCAGGCGCTGCAGCCCCAGCAAACCCTCTATGGAGGGCATTCAAAGAACCTGCTGCCCAGGGCTGCTCAAGCTCAGAGGCCAGCTCAGGGTGGCAGTACCACCCCTGACTGGTTGGATGTGCCAAGGTGTCCAGGAGAATGGCAACAACATTAAGGCAGAGGACCTGCCTTTCACACCTGCAAGGCCCTTCACGTGAGCTTCAGGATGAGGCTCCGCACGTCTGCACAGACCCAGCTGCACCCAAAGAGCACACGCAGCCCACACCCCTGCCAGCAGCAGGGACTCGGCCCCTGACTGCTGGTACCCACAGGGGCTGGCTCCCGAGGGAGAAAGGAGCAGGGCGCCTGGCAGCTGAGGGGCGCACACCTCTTTCCGCAGCAGGGTTCCCGGGGCGCTGAGCAGCCTCCTCTGTCAGGAGGAGGGGCCCGGCACTGCTGGAGTCTGAGCATTCTCTCTCTGATCCAAACAGCCGAGAAGGTCTGTTCCTCTTCAGAGTGAGCGGCAGCACTGGCCACCAGGTACTGGGCATGAGCTGTGGGGACACTGCACACCTCCAGCAGGTGCAAAGGGGAGCAGCAGCCCCCGTGGGGCCTTCAGACCCTCCCCGGCCCTGGTGATGAAGGAAGCAACAGAGATCCCACACCAGAGAGCTTGCGGAAGCACCCAGGGGGGCCTGGAGAGGAGTGGCTCCCTAAAAGACAGAGGGCACCATGCCTGGCCCCAAGGCCACCAGACCTTGAGAACACAATCTGCTCAAAAGTGTCGCTGTAGGAATACATGAATATATGAATAAAATCAGAGCAGATCAGCAAGTTCCGAGAGGCTGGAAGAGCCACAGGCCACCACTGTGGTCATGCTGGTCAACCTCCCACAGGTAGAGAGGCTGGAGACTGGGGTCACAGCAGCCCTCTGCCCCCACACATCCAGGGAGCTCCGGTGGCCTGTAGGGCAGGCAGCAGGTAAACAGGGGCTGTGACCACTGCACACACCACTCCTGCAGCTGCCAGGGTGGGCAGGAGCATGGGGACCACACCGGGACGGAGGGCCACCTTCCTGCCAAGGCCAGAAGGGCTCAGAGAGAGTGCTCGGGAGGTCACGCTGCTGGGGCCAAGGAAGCAACCCTCACCAATGAGGACAGAAGCCATCCCCATGCCAGACAAGAAGCTGCCCTGTGCCCAGTGCCTAGTCACAGCAGCCCGGGGGTAGAATCGGTGCCACAAAGCCCCCACCCACTGTGAAGGAGCCAAAGCTGGCACAGGTTGCTGGTGGCGGCTGTCAGCTCGCACCAGCCATGCAGAATGTGAGCCCGTGGCTCGCGGAGTCCTGCCACCGGCTGCTCGGCCTACGTGGAAGTGACGTTCTCTGGGCCCGCTGCTGAGGAGGGGCTCCCGAGGTGAAGGTGAGGGAGAGGCAGTTGGGCAGTGAAAGGAGGTACCAGGGGCGGGGAGGGAGCGGCTTCCATTTAAGGGCGCCACTGAGAAGCAGTGCAGACCACTAGAGGGCTCGGGAGAGGGGAGGGGACCGAGGCCTGGCCTGGAACCTCCTGCCTTCAACAGGAAGGAAACAGAGGACAGGGTGGCAGACAGGTTTGGGGGAGAAGGGGGTTCACGTGGCAGCTTATTTTCCACATCAAGTGGGGGTGACAGTTTAGCGGGAGTGAGTGTAGAAGTGGGAGATGTCAGATTTGGAGAGGATGAAACAGATTTGAAAAAGCCATCGCTGTGAGTAGGAGGGGAAGCTGGCTGGAGAAGCGAATGGTGCTGTTTGATGCCCGCTGCGGTTAGTCACGGATTATGATGACACTATTATTCACACACCACCTGCTTCTGTAAGAGATATGAGGGAGGCACGGATTCAGCCGAAATTCACCAGGAGAATCAGAAGCGGAGGAGGGGAGGCAGGGAGCGAGGGGTATCAACAGGGATGACCTCCGACTGGACGTTGAGCCCTGAGCCTGGTGCTGGGACAGAGACGAGCACCGCGTGTCTGCTCGGGTGTGCGCCTCCTCGGCCTGGAGCACCGAGGGCAGCGTGCGCTGCGAGTGGCTCCTGTTAAGACGCTGGCTGTGAAGGAGCAACACCACAGAGGCCCGGAAGGGAAGGCGGGAGAGCACATCCAGGCCACCGCAGGACGCAGCCCTCCCCACAGGCCCGTGTTCCACGCGTGGCCCTCCACAGCCCAGCCTGGCACCACAGAGAGGACCGCAGTCCTCTTGCTCCAGGGCAAGAGGCAGAGCAGAAGGACGGCCGGTCCTTCAGGTCTCACAGGAGAGGGAGTCGCCCCCAAGCCAGGGGTCACTCCAACACAGATGAGGACAGCAGCACCAGAGAGACACTCGGGATCAGCTCAAAATAGCCGCTGGCTCCTCCCAGAGATGGTTCCACAGGAGGGGACAGAGGTGCGAAGATAACAATGACCTCCCAAGTGCAGGCGCTACTGCAGGTCCTCACACCCCTGCAGCAGATGGACACTGAGCACGTGCTGGTCAGGTGCCCGCCTCCAGGGGAGCTGGCCACCACCAGGGCCTGAGCACACCTGCTCAGACTCCAGCCCTTCATGCTCCTCTAGCAGCCACGCCCCTCTCGCAGCCACACCCCTCACGCAGCCACACCCCTCACGCAGCCACGCCCCTCATGCTCCTCTCGGCAGCTCCGTCTAGGCTCTCAGCGGCAGCTGGGGTAAGAGGCGGGCAGGAGGGACAGGATAATCCATGAGTCGGATGGTCTTGGTGGCCAGTGAAAGCAGCCAGCAACCAACAGAAGCCAGCGCCAGGTGCGCGCCACACCCGCCTGCAGAGGAACAGCCACCATCCCAGTGCAGCTCCACGTTCTCCCAGACAGAGAAGCAAACTCGTTACTGGACAGGCGGAGACCTGCGTCTCCTCTGTGCAACAGCACAAGGACGGAGCGGTGGCTTCTCCAGGCAGCAGAGATGCCAGGAAGCAGCTCCAGGCAGTCCCTTTCTCCTCCAGCTCTAAGGGTCACTGCAAGGACAAGGATGGGCTGGAACCGGGTGGGGCATGCTAACTATCCAACAGCAGAGGATAGGTTGAAACCGCACAGCTCTTAAGAATAAAGTTACAGAAGCGGCTTACAGGCATCAGTTTGCTAAGGGGGAAATATTTCATAATATAGAAGTAGGAAAAAACAGCTTACAAAGCAAGACGCAGGACTTCGGGTCCAGGTAGGATGTGACATCGCAGCAGCCAAATGGCCTGTGGCAGCAACCACAATAAAAACTGATGAACTACAGAAAGCCAGATTGGAAATCACGAGGGAGCTGTGGCTGCAAAGATGTCTCCTCCAGGGAGGAGCGTTCTCGAGAGCTGACAGCCACCAGAGACTTCTCCTGCAGGGGCGCGGCATGTTTGGGGCACAGTCTGAGACCTGGTTTGGTCTGCACTCCAGACCCCAGCACGGCTGCTAACAGCCCTGCCCCCGGCAAGAGGAAGCCCAGAACTGAAAATTAAGCACCTCAAATCAAAAGGCAGTGGGTATATCAAAGACAGACCATCCACAGAAGAACACAGCAGGTGACCTCTCAGAAATATCAACTCAAAGGCCCACATTAAAACACAGAGGGAGACACAGCAAAGCAAAGAGAGCCGATCATGGGAACGTGGCGTACTATCACGTGTCAAAAGACTTGACCTGCGTGGAACCGAAGTCCCAAAGAAATGACGGGGCGGCACCACTACTTGAAAACAGCTGAGATCATACAGAACTGGAGAAAACCACTAATCCACAGGTTCACAGCTCCACCGAAGCAAGAACAGAAAGACACCTACAAGCAAAAGTGCACTCAAAACACCATTGTCCAGCTCCTGAACCAAAGATAGAGAGGAAAGTCCTGTAATCAGACTGACAAAACAGCCAGACTACCTTCAAAAGGATGCAGACTGGAGCATTAATACTATTAAAATATTCACACTGCCCAAAGCAATATATGGATTCAACACAATCTCCCAAAACTCCAATGGCATTTTTCATAGAAGTAGAAAAAACAATTCTAAACTTTCCAGGGTGCCACAAAAGACCCTGAATACCAAAACAATTCTGGAAAGAAAAAAATGGAGGCACCATACTTTCTAATTTCAAATTAAATTAGAAAATCAGGGTAGTCAAAATGGTGTAAAACTGGAAAAAATCAGACACACAGACAACGGAGCAGAGCAGAGGGCCCAGAGGTAACCCACAGGGGCTGTCAACAGATTTCCCATAAGGGCACCGAGCACAGCATGCCACTCGGGGGCAGCTGGAGGTCCATGGGCAGGAGGAGGAGTGGCACCCTTACCTCACACCATACACAGGGGTCAGCACAAGTGGGGAAAAGGTCCAGATGCAAGGCCTGGAATCACAGAGTCCTAGGGGAAGACGGAGACCATCCCTTGACTTGGGCCTTCACAAAAGTGTTTGGATCTCAGACCAAAGTTCAGGCAACACAAGCAACAATCACTAGGATGACATGAAACACAAAGCATCTGCCCAGCAAGGGACGCTGGTGGGAGGAGCCCCAAGGAGGAGGACGTCCAGGAGCCATGTACCTGGTAAGCGTATGTTCAAAGCTTGTAAGGCACTCACACAACCCTCCCTGCAGAACAGGAAGGGAGCCATGAAAAATGGTCACAGGAACCAAACAGGCATCTTCTGAAGAAGACACACCAGCAGACGTAGGGAAAGGTGCTCAGCACCAGTAACCATCCAGGAGGTGCAAGCCACAGGAAGTCACCTGGGACCCATTAAGACGGCTGCTATCATGTAGACCAATGGTACAGAACAGATGACACAGAGACAAACCCACCCATATACAGTTGTCTCACACTGGATAGGCAAAGGCACCAAAAACATTTACTGGAGGAAAAATAGCTTATTTGACACATGGTGCTGGGAAAACTGGAAAGCCATGTAACAAATGAAATTAAACCCCTATCTCTCAACCCAGCATGAAATTCAACTCAAAGTGGATCAAAGACTTAGACACTAGAACAGAGACCCTGCACCAATAGAAGAAAAAGTAGGCCCAAATCGTCAGCCTAGGACCTGACTTCCTTAACAAGACTCCTAAAGCGCAAGAAGTAAATCAAGAATCAATAAATGGATGAATTCAAACTAAAAAGCTTCTTCTTAACAAAGGAATCCATCAACAATTTGAAGAGACAGCCTACAGAGTGGGAGAAAATCTTCACCACCCACACCTCAGAGCACTAATCTCCAGGATATATAAAGAACTCAAAAAACTTAACACCCAAAAAACAAATAACCATACAATAAATGGGCTAAGAAACTGAACGGACACTTCACAGAAGAAGAAATACAATCGATCAACAAATATGCGAAAAAATGTTCAACATCTCTAGCGACTAGAGAAATGTAAATCAAAACTACTCTAAGATTTCATCTCACTCCAGTCAGAACAGCAGTAATCAAGAATACAAGCAACAATAAGTGTTGACAAGGATGTCAGGGAAAAGTTCCACTTATTCATTGCTGTGGGGCTACAGAACGGTGCAACCATGTGGAAAACAGAGTGGAGATTCCTCAGAAAGCTTGGAATGGAACCACCATTTGACCCAGCTATCCCACTCCCTGGTTTATACCCACAGGACTAAAATCAGCCTACTACAGGGACACAGCCACATTAATGTTCATAGCAGCTCAATTCACAAAGCTAAGCTATGGAACCCACCTAGATGTCCTTCAGCAGATGAATGGATAAAGAAAATGTTATACACACACACACACACAAGATATTACTCAGCCTTAAAGAAGAATGAAATTATGGCATTTGCCAGTAAATAGATGGAGCTGGAGAATACCATGCTAAATGAAATAAACCAATTCCCCCAAAAATAGGCTGATTGTTTTCTCTGATATGTGGGTGCTAATTCACAATAATAGGGTGGGGGCTAGGGAAGAATAGAGTTACTTTAGATTAGGTAGAAGGAAGTGAAGGGAGGGGAGGGGGCATAGAGGTAGGAAGGATAGTAGAGTGAAACAGACATTATTACCCTGTGTACATATATGACGATATGACCAGTGAGATTCTATGTCATGTACAACCCGAAGAGTGAGAAGTTCTACTCCATCTATGTATGATGTACCAAAGTGTATTCCACTGTCATGTATAACTAATTAGAATAAATTTAAAAATATGAGAACAGAAGTCAGAGAGGGTGTGGAGGAAAGAGAACCCAGACACCGTTGGTGGGAATGTAAACTGGTGTGTTCACTATGGAAAGCAGTAACAGTATGGGGGTCCTCAAAAAATTAGAAATTAAGCTACTAATGATCCCTCTTCTGGGAATGTATCCAGGGGGATAGAATTTGCACCTTGTTGAGATAGCTGAGCTCCAGGCTCACAGAAGCACTATCTACAACAGCCCAGAAATGAAAACAACCCACCTACCCATCATCAGGTGAATGAATAGCGAAAGTGTGAGCTAGAGGAGATGGCAGACAGACAGAATATGGACAGGGAGAACAGAATATTACCCAGCCTTCAAAAAGAAAGAGACTGCAATTGCAGCGACATGGATAAACCTGGAGGATGTTATTCCCAGTTAAATGAGACAGACAGAAAGGGACATGATCCACCTGTGTGCAGAATCTGTGAAAGTCCAAACCCAGAGAGCAGAAGAGGGATCACCAGGGTCGGGGAGCGGGGCAGGAAGAAGAGGCCAAAGGGAACACACTTGCAAGCCAGCAGGAAGGATGAGTCTAAAGATGGACAGTCAGGCACGAGGACCCTGCTTGATAATATTGCATTATAGCAGGAACCTGCCTTGGGAGCAGATTCTAGGAGCTTCAACCACGAAAAAAGGAACCAAGTGAGGAAACAGAGGTGTCAATCCACTTGCCTAGAGGAATCATTTAACTATGTGTATATACGTCAAAACACATTGTATTTACAATGTGAAAGAACAAGACGGGAGGAATAGTCATTCCCCTCCGACACCTGAGGAGCAAACCAGGCGGGGGCCAGCAGGACCACGATGGAAGGGTGTCACTAGGCACTGCGGATCACAGACAGGGGAGGTGGAAGGGTGTCACTAGGCACTGCGGATCACAGACAGGGGAGGTGGAAGGGTGTCACTAGGCACTGCAGATCACAGACAGCGGAGGAGACCACGAAAACCTCTATGCTGAGGAATTTGAAAACTTAGCTGAGAAGAACAAGCTTTTTCTAGAACAAATCTTTAAAAACACTGACATGAGGAAAGAACGGAAGATTTAAATAGCCCTGTATTGGTTTTTAAAAATTAGACCAATAATCAGAAATTTTCCTGTAAAGAAAACTCTAGGGCTGGGGCTGGAACCCACAAACTCCTGGGTTCCAGGCCAGCACAGCAGGAAGGGAGGAGAGGAGAGAGAGGGGGAGAAGAGAGGGGGAAGGCGAGCCGGGCCCGCTGGCTCAATGGCAAATTTCTGCAGACCTTTCAAAAGGGCGACACCCATCTGAAATCATGCTTTCAAAGAAAAAAGAGGAAAGTGTCCCAGTTAATTTTATGAACCTGATACCAAAACATAACAAAGACACTACAAAAAAAAAAAAAAACAGGAAATTACAGACCAATAGCATTCACAAATGTACACACTAAAATCCTCAGAAAAGCATTATGGATATGAGTTGGGGGTTGCAAAATGTGCTATGTCACCACCAAGGGGTCCCCCTCGAATGCAGGGTGTAGTTAATGTCTAAGTGCCCACAGCACGGTTCATCACCTCAGCAGAGGACAGTCAGAGATGGAGCAACGCTCTTGGCAACCTTCAGTCCACATACGATGGGGATGCTCAGGAGACTGGGGACAGGAAGCGTCTTCCCCTCCGCAATGGACAGTCTGGCTTTCAAAAGCCTGGCACTAACAGCTGCTGGAAGCAAAACAGCAAGCGTCCTTCCTGTGGGTTTGCGAAGACCACGGTCATCAATTCTGTTAGGGATTGTGCTGGAAATATCACACCACAGCAGTAAACAAAATAAACAGATACATAGAGAGTAGATAGAAAGAAGATTGACATGGCTCAGAGGTGGCATAGCTGCACAGGTAGGTAATTCAAAATAATCCACAAGTACACTCTTGGAATTCTCAAGGGAACTCAGAGATATCACTGGAAACATGGTCAATATAGTTATTTTTTTTTTAACCTTCTATCAACAAAAATTAGAAAAAAATTTAAATACTGTTTAATACAGCAAAAACATGTCAGTACCTTTGAATAAATTTACCTTTTAAAGTGCAAGACCTCTACATGAAAACTATAAAATTTTACTGACATGAATTCAAGAAGACATAAGTGAAGGATAATTATTCAGGGATTATAAAATGCCAATTTTGTCCAAACTGATCCCTAGAGTGGTGCATTCCCAATCAGAATTCCAGCAGGTCCTGAAATGAGTGACAAGCCTGTGCTCAAGGAATCCAGCAGGTCCTGGCGTGTGAGTGACAAGCGTGTGCTCAAGGAATCCAGCAGGTCCTGGTGTGTGAGTGACAAGCCTGTGCTCAAGGAATCCAGCAGGTCCTGGCGTGTGAGTGACAAGCCTGTGCTCAAGTGGATGTGGAGAAGCCGGCTGAGAGAATGGCCTGGGACTCAGACCTGGGACCGCTACCAAGCTGCAGCCATCCAGGCAGGTGGCATTTATGGTGAAAGGCAGTGGTCAGGCAATGGACAGCAGGAAATGCAGACAGATGCAGGCCCCCTGAGCAAAGGCCCACACTCTGTGGGAGGGGTGAGCCCCGAGCACCTGGTGACCAAGCAAGTGAAGCCGCAGGAAAGGAAAGTCATGAGTTCCACGCCTGCTTCCAGTCACGCCCAGGAACCATCTCCAGACTTACAGATGATCTCAGAGCAAAAGGCAAAATGTGAAGTCTCAGAGAGCGCTTCTCATCATGTTGATTGGGCAAGGTTTCATAACATGAGAGGCTAACAGAAAGGTGGACCTGACCAGTTGGGTTCACACAGGAAGTGAGCGGCTGAGGGCCTCCCGGTATCCAGGAGGGTCCTGGGGCCACCACCCTGAGGACTTGGAGGGATGACTATATGCATTCCTGGACTGGTCCCCAAGGAAAGGAACGCGTACACCCCCAAAAGACACACTCCAGTCATGTGAGGATGTTCCCAGCACCTCTATTCAGAAAACCACGGAGTGCACAGGTAGCAGGCCGAGGTGTCTGTGGGGCGCAGTCCACGAGGGAGACACGTCAGCAGACACCCAGCCACGCCCGGGGCACGTGCCACGACTCCACACGGGAAGCCCTGGAACAGGCAAACGGAACCTCCCAGCCCTGTGCTGCCATCCGCACAGCGAGGGCCCCGCAGTGAGTCCTGCTTCCTGGAAGGCGTCCTCCAGGGCCATCCGTGCTGGGGCAGTGCCGGCCGCCGGCGCCCTGTACCAGGATCCATGGAGTCCATCGCAAACCTATCCTAGCTTGATCAAAAGCAAAACCCGGTGGAGTAGACCCCTTTCCGTGAGAACACGAGATCTGTGTGCACACGTCATGGAAGCCCGAAGGGCACAGGAAGATGAAAACCGGCCTGTACGTGCTGGGCAAGTGGGGGTCGCGCATCCATTTTTAAATTTCTGCATATCCCTGTTTTCAACTCCTGTTGGATCACTTGTGTGAGTTTCAGAGAGATCTACAAGAGGCGGTCCAGCCTGCCTCTCATTTGATCATGCTCTGAGGAGAACGTGCGTCCAAGCTCAGGGGCCATGCCGTTCCACCTCAGGTGTAGGCCAATCAACTCCAGCACAGAACCAAGCGCTGTGCCGAGAGCTGCTCTGCACTCTCAGTGGCTGCCGTGGGCCCGTGGAGCACAGGACGTTCGCGGTGCTTGGTCCAGCAGAGCTCGGCAGAGCAGAGAGCCCAGCCCACCCTCCATCTACTCTAACACACGTCCTTCAGAAGCCACCCCCAGGTGACCGGCCAGCTCTGAGGTCTTGTCGTTAAGTACGGTGTCATTTTTATGGCAAAGAACAAAGAAAGCCCTTTCATTGCCACCCAGGGGCGGCCCCTTCATGGCCCGCTCTCTGCTGTCTGGCTCTGGTTTATTCTCCACACGGGGAGGCTGTCCACCGGCGAGTTAGGTCCACTTCATGCCCACTAGAGCAGATCATTCTCTTACCTCACAATCTACTCCCTCCATTTGGATCAGCGGGGTTTCACAGACGTCTCCTCAAAGTCATAAGCAATTATTTCTACACCTCTCCCGTTACGACTCACCATTAAGGGACTCAAAAGCCATCCTTGACCTATGAGTTGGAAATAATATTCTCAGACTGGGAATTCCAAGGAGGGTGAGTGACGTATGGTTCACATCAGAAAAGGGCAGCTTGTCCCGAGGACTTCAGTTAAGGTTGCTGAATTATGCATTTTCTGAAGCACTTCAACAAGAAATCTTACCCTGCGATGCGCATTTGAGTTTGATAGAGGACTCATGCCTCAGAAGTCTCAGAGGGTCAGAGAATGTATTTATTGACTCTCCATAAAGTACCAAAAATTCAATGAATCAGTCCCTCTGATCTTATTACAAGCATCAAATTTAGGGTCTGTACTTTCCTTATACAAAATCTAGTTGCAAAACCTCATAAATCTTTGAAGAAGTCATATATTAGGCCTTTTTTTAAAATACAGTATTTATAGGGTTGTAGATTTCATTTTGAAGCACAGATCAATAAAGACCAACACTACAGTGAGCTTTCACGTAAGTCACAAACGGGAAAATCAACACATTTAAGGAGAAAACATGAGCTTCATCATTACTTGCTAATTTCAGATGAAATTAAGAAGGCAGTAATTGCCATTCTGCTGGCAGCACTAACACCCTATCCAATTCACTCCACATCGAGAGCTAAGATAAATGCAAAACCAAAAAAGCAGACACAAGACAAATGGGTCATACTCTATCAGGCCTGTAGTTAATCACCGCTGCCCCCAAAGCTACTTCATTATGGGAACCAAGAAAAACAGAGCACAATTATGCAGTTTAAAAGGTTTCAATCAGAATGATGAATGGTGGTCTTTGGGTAGCTTATTAACATGTTTAGAATCTTATTTGTTGTTGTTATTTTTCTCAAGAGAGAAGACCTGGGAGAGCAGCCTACCTCTAAAGACCTCTCCGCTGGAAATCGCTAGGTGAACGGAACAGATATGCGTCCCGTTAAATTAGCCCTCAAATGGCATGGAGCAGCACGCTCCTGGGGCTGGTCTAATTGGACCCTTTGCTTCACAGAAGAGAGAGTCGAGACCAGGCAGGGAAGGGACGAACCCGGTCACAAGCCACCTGCCACCCAGCCAGGAGCTTGCCACCTTCCTGAAGATGTGTCTGGCCCAGTTCATCGCCATGAAGGCCACATGCAGGACATGAATAAAGGACGTGCTGAGATATAAAATACAGAGGGAACGGTAAAGTACAAAACATCCTTTTAAGCCAAAGGTAAGCGTGTGTCTTCGGGGGAGAGTTTGAGAGCCAGGAAAATGGTGCCTCCAAACCTCGGAGAGTCTGCTTGGCTCTGCTTCTTTCTTACCTTTTCTGGCATCTTTGAAAAAGATGACAGACTGACATCCTTACAAATTTTACTTTAAACACATCATGGAAGATTCATGAAAGGAAGCCTGAAGTTTCCACTGAGTAGCTGTTTTCCTCGGTGCTGCGGTTGTTAGTCAGTGACTGCTCTCAGCCACGGTTGCCCCGAGCGTGCGAGTGTTCTGCTGGGGAGCAAGAGGCCACAATGGCCTTCATTTCAGAGGAGACAGGAGAGGGGTTGCAGCAGCTTGTTAGCACTTTGTCCGAAACTGATTCCACACGAAGCCACATCTGCCCTGTCTCCCACCGAGCTGCACTTCACTCGAGACTGGCCTGGTCAGGGCCACTCTGCTTCCTACAGCAGCCGTGACCAGTCACCACGAGCTCAGTGAAAACTCGCCCTTTCTGGTGGAGGTGAGACACCAAGTCCAGCTGTGGGCAGGTTGGCTCCTCTGAGGCTCCGGGAGTGTCCCTTTCCATCTTCCCAACTTTTGGGGTCCACCATGCCCCACGCTCGCCACCCTGCATCCGTCTTCACAGCCACCCTCCAGTCCAGGGTGCTTCCAGCTCAGTCCTCACCCCTCCTGCTCTGCCCTGGACCTATGGGGATGCTGGGCCCAGCCAGGCAACTCAGGATCTCTCCCTCTCAAGCTGTGAAAGTTCATCACATTTCCAAAGTCGTTCTTACCACGTGCTATGGTTTAGACATGAGGTGTCCCCAAATGCTCATGTGTGACACAGTGCAATAGGTCAAAAGATGGGTCATGAGCACCTTGACCTATCATTGCCATGATCTGCCCACAGGGATTAACTGGGCCATAACTTCAGGCAGGTAGGATGTGGCTGGAGGAAGGTCACTGGGGGTGTGCCTTGGGGTTTACATTTTGTCCTGGTGAGCCAAACAGGCTCTCTCTTCCTCCTGATCATCCTGTCCTCAGCTGATTTCTTCTGTCATACTCTTTTTTTTGGTTGGGAGTACTAGGGATTGAACTCAGAGGCACTGGACCATTGAGCCACATCCGAAGCCCTACTTTGAATTTTATTTAGCAACAGAATCTCACTGAGTTGCTTAGCATCTCCCTTTTGCTGACGCTGGCTTTAAACTCACGATCCTCCCATCTCAGCCTCCTGAGCCCCTGGGATTCCAGGCATGTGCCCCCACGGCCTGCCTCTTCCACCACACTCTGCCACCATGATGTTCTGCCTCACCTCAGGCCTAGAGTAATGGATCCCATCGTCTGTGAACTGAGACCTCTAAAACTGTGAACCAACAAAAAACTTTTTCTCCTTTAAAATTGTTCTTGTTCTGTTTTTTGATCACAATGGTAAAAAAAGCTGACTAAAACACCATGTAATATCGTGTGTGCTCGGTTCTCAGGGTTTAGGGCATGGGTGTATTTGGAGACCTGTCACCATGTCCACCACAGGTACAGGGCTGAAGGAGAGATTTGAAGCTAACATGGGATTCTTGTCCTGGGAGTTGATTAGCACCCAGGTCAGATAGTTAAACCAACAGTGACAGAAACCATGGGTACGGTGGCCATGAGAGAGTATTCAAAGAATCCAGGAAGGAGAGGGAGACTCTGTACCAGGGCCCAGGGCTCCAGCAGGCTGTCTTGCGTGGTGGAGGCCACCACCACCTTGCTCACAGTCATGCAGCTGTGTTGAGCTTCCAGGGCCTGCTTCACTTAGTACCAAATCAAATTGAGCATAGCACATCAAGAAACAGCGCACCCTACTGCTTCCTTCTCAAGAGTCTGGAAGCAATCTCCAAGGAACAACCCTCTGCATAAGTCCAAATCGGGAACCCTCAGCCGCCATCTGCATGTATCTTTGAGGGTTCTGAAGGAGAAATGTAACAGGATCCAGTGGGCCTGGAAATCAGGACGTATTAGTCAGGGTTCTCTAGAGGAACAGAATCAACAGGAAGTGTGATTATAAAAGGGGATTTATGAGATTGGCTTACACAGCCAGAAGCTGGATAGTCCACAATGGCCATCTGCAGTTGGAGACCTGGAAGAACCAGCATCTGTGCAGTCCAAGGGACAGAAGCCCCAGAACAAGGATGATCAACAGTGCTAACCTAGTCCCAGACCAAGTCTTCTGGAAACTACCGGAAAATCAGTGGCAGAGTCCACTTTGGAAGAGTGAAGAAGAATCTGATATCCTCAGATGATCAAAGCAGCAATCAAAGAACCCGTTCAAGAAGAGCTGAGCTTGCATCAGCATCTGCTTCCTGGTTCTTGCAACTTTTATTCTATCCCTTTGGGCAGTGCTGCCCATGCTTAGGGAGGGGCTCCACTTCAGTTCACTACCCCACATGCCAGTCGTTCCTAGACACGCCCTCACTGACACACTCCAGAGGCCTCTTAATCATCTGAATCTCTTAATCCAATCAAGCTGATAATTCGAATGAACCATTACACAGGGCGATATTTTCATTTCCCAAACAGCCTCATTTGACTCTCATAATTAACAGTGATGGTAACCAAACAGAGGAAATCCAGAGATCCTCCAACACTGGGCCTTTCACACCGTAAGGACAGCCCTGATGCCACCAGAATACAGGATCCATCGCCCAGGCTGCAGCGTGGGGAAATGAGGTGCAGACGTGAGACATGCAGTTGTTGGATACAGGCCAAGAGTAACAACCCGAACCATCAGGATACTAGGCAAAGCCTTCTCTGACTCTTGGGGCAACTGTATTCAGGGAGGCGCCCTTAGCCAATGCCCTAAAACTCCCTGGTAGTAGGCATATGTCAGGACGGAGCACTGGTCCCTGCCCCTCACCTCTGAGGCTACCTGTGCATTTCTCTGACTGATGCACAGTCACACACGGTGGAAAGCTCACTTTCATGGACACCACGTGGAGACAGGTGAAGACAGATGCAGGCCCAGCAGGCCCGTCCATCTTCTACATGTGTCTTACAGAGCCAGATTCTTTCAGGGCTCACTCTGGACCTTGACATCATGTGCCACGGATGGGATCTGTTGGAAACCTCTAACTCGAGTCACCAATGATCAGAAGCACAACCTGTGCTAAGGAGCAGTTACCGCCCAGGGACCATAGGCCCAGAACTGGGCTCCCCACCCTGGGATTCCAGCAAAAGCCAGCTGCATTTCTCTGCCCACACTGTGGTGGCTTTCCTGCAGTTTGGAAGCCCTCAGCTTGGAGAGCTGGGGCTTGCTCACTGAGGGAACAGGCTGAGACGTGCCGTAGGGAAGCATCCAGCTGACAGCCAGGCCGTGCCTGAGGGCTCCTGTTGATTAAGTAAATTGCAGCTCAGAAACGTGTTTGAGGAAGTGATTTTGCCAAGTTGTTGTTCTTGTCTCAAAACTCACAAGTTCAGAAGATGCCTTGAAATGTCTGTTCATTAAATACTGTCACCAACAGAGGTCTGAGCAAGATAAATTCATCCCTGTCCAAATCTGAACTCGCAAGGCAGAGATAAGGGTATTGGAAGAGGGAGCAACACTGCTCCAAGGGCCCCCAGACCTGAGCAGGGAGCTCCAGGGGCCCGAGCAACCCGCCACAGGCCAGTCCCGTGCTCCCGGGGGACCATCAGGGACTACTTTGCCCAGCTTCTCGGGGGAACCCACTCACCTGGGGCTCGTGCAGGGACTGGACAGAACTGCTAGCAGCATGCGTCATCACTGCCTGGCACTGTCCGCCAACACACAAGTGTGACGCCGCCACGCTCACACCATCTTCAGCTCCTGAGAGGCACGTTCACTGGAGCATGCTCAACTGGTGGAGGAGGCGTGGCCCGCGAGGACCCCACACCCAGGTAAGGAAATCTGAGCCTGCAGCGGGGCCATGACAGCAACATCATCTACACCTGGCCCTGAGTTTCCAGCCCAGCTCTTGGCACCTGGCGTATCATGAGCCTGAATCATGGTCACTGTGACTGAGGAAGCAGGAAACACCAGGGTCAGGGCTTGCAATGGGCACTGGAACCCATGCGTAGTGCCCACAGGGTCCGCGCTGCAGTTTGGGGTATCATAGCCCCCACCCCACTCCTTGCCCAGAGCCAAAGCTCTAGCCCACTTGGCCGCGTTAGCAGACCCTGGTTTACTGCGCCCTGGGATCTGGCCTTGGAGCCTCACTCCCTTCCAGAGAGCGTACTCCTGACCCGTAGTCTGGGTGCAAGACTTTGCCATAGCACTGACTTCAGGGGTGCTCTGTCCAGGACACGCCGAGAAACACAGAGGACGGGATGTGTTGGGAGGGGCGGGCCGGACAGGAGACCCTGGCTGGGCTTTCTGAACCTATTCCAGAGTGGGATCCTGGCGGGGAGAGACACCAGAGGCAGGCCTCTGCAGGATGTCTCCGCGACCTTGAGGGCGGTCTGTGCCTGCAGACTTCAGTCACGAGATTCGAGGGTGGCCATCTGAAACACACGGATGACCCTGCACCCCAGAGGGCAAGGAGATGCGGCCGCTTCCCCCTTCACCAGGCTCTCCTGGCCTCTGGTGCACATGGCGTCCCCGCTCCCAGCTGATAGGGAATCCTGTTCTGAATCCTCCTCCTTTCCGTTGGATACACTCACCTTTCCAAGATGGAAAGGTAGGAGGCTTAGCTTTTTGAGGGTCCCTGAAATGACGAGGAGTGGTAGGCAGAAAGGCCATCTGGGGACCAGACTTGTCCTGCAGCAACATTTTCCAAGTGGAAATGCCCAGCAGAGCGGGCAGAGCAGCAGTGGAAAGCCCCAAAGACTTAAAGGGATGTATTTTAGAGGGGGTAACCCCACTAGTTTTAAAAAAGCAGGAGGACATGCAAATTAAAACAATAAAGTTCAGGACCCTGACAGCAGCAAGCACCGGCAACGAGAACCCTCGGTCATTGCTGGGGGGAACGCAGAGTGACCCCACTGCTCCACAAGAGCCGGGCAGTTTCTTAGAAAACTAAACCCCTGCTTATCATGCAACCAGCCATCGTGTTCTTGGCATTTATCCAAAGGAGGTGAAAAACGTAGGTCCTCACTAACACCGGCACACTAGGTGTGCAGCAGTTTATTTGTACTGGTCAAAATCTGGAAGCAACCAAGCTGTCCATCAGTGGACAGCTGTATGAGGAAGCTGTGGCACGTCCAGACAGTGGAATGTTACCCCGTGGAATGTGCGGTCGAGCTGTGAACAGACTCTTCAGGATCTTAAGTGCAGATTGCCAAACTAAAGACCCAATCAGGAAAGGCCAAACTGCAAGATTCCAACTGTGAAGTCCTGGGAAAGGGCAAACTATGGAGACAATAAAGAGATCTCAGTGTCCAGGAGTTGGGGAGCAGAGAGGGATGAGTAGGAAGAGCACAGAGAAGCTTTAGGACAGAACTCCTATGTGATATTACCGTGGCGGAGGCTGCCATTGACATTTTCAAGACCCATGGAACACATACCTCCAAAAGTGAACCCCAGTGTGTCTGTGGGCCTGGGTGGTCATGATGTGCCAGCGCAGGTTCATCCATAGTGACAATGTGCCTCTGGTGGGGGCGTTGGCTGTGGGAGAAGCAGCCTGTGCATCGTCAGGAGTGATGAGACATCTCTCTTCCTCCATCTCGGTCTTGCTGTGAACCTAAGCTATTCTAAAAGGCTTAAGTCTGAGAAAAATAGGAAGGAAACCAAAGAAAAGGAGACAGACACACAACCAACCTCAAATCAGACCGTCCACATTTGGATATGAAGGCACACAAGTTAAAGGCCACAGCCAGGTCCAGTGCCACCTCACAGTATGCTGGAAATCCCACCGAGTCCTTGCTGTCACCTCGTCCCTCTACCAAGCACCTGTTGCAGGATCTCAGGAGCTTGGTCAGCACCTGGTGTGGCAGAGTGTTCGCTCCTATGGCTACTGTGACCAAGTACTGCTCAAAACAGAAGTGTGTTCTGTCCATCCGAAATCAAGCTGTGAACAGGGCCCTCTCCCTCCAGCAGCTCCAGGGGACCCCTCCTGCCTCTTCCAGCGTCTGGTGGCTCCAGTGTTCCTTGGTTTGTGGCCCCATCACAGCAAAGCCCTTGTCACCTGGGCGTTTCCAGGGTGTCTTCCCCTCTCCTCGTAAGGACTTTAGTGGTCAGTCAGATCCGGGCCCACACCATTCCCTAATGACCTCTCCTCACTAATTTTATTGGCCCTGTTTCCAAGTGAGGTCACACTCAGGTCAGCCTTGAGTGAACCTTTGTGAAGGACACGACTCAATCCTGGCAGCAGCAGGACGCAGCTCTGCCCTCCAGGGCAACACCACACGCCCCCTCCTCCTGTCCTCTCCCGTCACCCCTACCTCATATGTACAGGCATCCTCTGTGAGGTAGGGGACACTAGTGCCCTTTCATCGTCCAAAGCACCTGAGGGCAGCCCCCATGTCAGCCCTCCATGTGGGGTTTCTGGAAGCCACAGCTGGCTCGCCTCCCCAAAGCAAGTCCCGGCCCTCCTGCTCAGGGCACTCACGTGCAGATCTAGACCACCTGCTCCCGCTCCCTGAGCCCCCTTCCTCCTGCTACAGCTGCTGTCCCTCCAGCTGCTTGGGATGGAGTGAGGTCCTGAGTGAGAAAGTACCCAGCCTCCTCTACCTGCTTCCCACCAGGTCCTCCACAGGGGCTGAGTCCAGAGCAGCCACCTGTGTGTTTGCAGGAAAGGGCAAGGGCTGGCCAAGCACAGGCTGCAGTGCAGGGCACCTGGGGCTCACTCTGCCCCGGGGCGCCTTGTTCCCAGGAGCTTCAAGACAGGGCAGTGGCAGGTGTCCTTCACCAACACGGCCATGCTGCCGGCGTGCACGGCCCTCCAGGGCTCGGCCCCAAACTGCAGAACCACATTTTGCCCATTAGCTGGACAAGCCACATATGCTATGGCACATTGAAATTAATTTGTCATGCCTAAAGAAAGCACCGTCTCAATCTGCATGCCTCTCAAAGCTGCAGAAAACTCAGGTTTTCTTTCATTTTGTCAGACAGCAAGTTTCCACATCCAAATCCTGCTCCGCGCTGAGAAAATTTCTGAAAATTGAAAGTATCTTTTTTTTTTTTTTTTTTTTTTTTTTTTGGGTGCTGGGGATCGAACCCAGGGCCTTGTGCTTACAAGGCAAGCACTCTACCGACTGAGCTATCTCCCCAGCCCTGAAAGTATCTTAATATACAAATAACTTAATTTAAACCCAGAAAGCCATCAATATTTATATGTAAAGAAAACTTGTAAACTTTAAAACTTATAAAAATAACTAACAGAAAGATTTTGGAAAGATTTTTCCAGATGATGCTGAGAACCAGGAAATTCAGGTTTCTAGATTCATATTTAAAGTTCTTTTTCTTGTAATTTGTCATTTGCCTTCTGAGGTCTTCGTTTCACATGGTCCTGGGCCATCAGAGGAATCTGTTTCCTGCTTTCCTTCAGGAAAGGTTTCCGTCTCTGGACTTTCCCTGGGCTTTGGCCTCCGAAGGTCCAAGGCTTCCCATCACTGGCACCTGCCTCTTTGTGGCAGGTAGACCAGGAGTAGGTGTCCCCAGCCACTGCCTGAGCCCCGAACCTTCCACTGGTTTGCCTTCCAGCCATGTGACCAGACCAGCTGTCCCCAAACCACCCACCTCAAGACCACCTGCTTGGCAGGCTGACGGTGGCTGTGTCCCACCCAAGGGCAGAGGTGACAGCGCCCAGGAGGCAGCACACACTTGTGCCACGCAGACCCCCAGAGGCAGGGCCCACCCAGTCCCACCAGAAACACAGCTCACAGCTCCCGTGGGCCCTCACCAGGGCCTCTGCAGCCACGCCAGGGGGCACTCCTGTGCAGAGACCCTCCACCCCCACCCCACCCCCGACACAGACCTCCAGCAGCAGAAACCCAGTAGGCTCTGCTGCTGACAGGCTCTGCTGAATGTCTTCTGCAGTTTAAACCGTTGTGAATGAGGGAGCAACAACCTCCAGTCTAATCCTGTCAGCAACATGAGGTAGATTAGATGTGCTTTAATAATATGGATAATTACTAGCACTTCAAATCTAATTAAGAAAGATGCTTCTGGCTTTATTTGTATTGTGCTTCATATCTCTACTCATCTAACATCTAGGGATTAACAAGAAAAAGAATTATTCACACAAAATCTTCAGGTCCTCCAGAGAACAGAGGAGTGTTCCAGAGGCTGGGACATTAGCAGACATTGTTCAGATGCCCACCAGTGCCTCTCTATCCACACAGTAGGCCCCTTTATCCACCAGGGATATGTCCCAAGACCATCTGCCTGAAACCACGACAGTACCCATCCCTGTATGGGCTGTGCTGATTTTTCCTACACATACTTGCCTAGGATAAAGATTAACTTACAGGCTGGGCACAGTACGAGATTAGCAACAATAGCTAATAATAAAATAAAACAATTATAACCATATGCTACAATAAAAGTTATGGCAATGTGCTCTCCCTCTCTCTTCCCCTCTCTCTCCCTGAGAAGCCAAGACATGCATTAATCCAGTCAGCCCACGAGGAACTGCAACCTCCAAGAGCATCACTGTGACCGAGCGGGCTGAACTCTCCGAGAGCACAGACCTGTTGTCCAGCCTGGGTCCAGGGCAGCAGATCCAAAGATGGTGCAGCACAGGGGCAGGTGGTAGGCGGGGCGGGGACCATCACGCAGGACCCGGTGGAGGAGGAGGAGAGTCGCCTGTGCTGCAGTGGGCACGACGCGGTGGGGACTGCAGCCGCATCGGCTGCCCTGGCACCACTGCATCTCCTGCCTGGCTCCCACTGGGGCCGCCGGCCCATGGCTGCCTTTTCTGGAAACATCCACTGTTCTCACAGGACTGGCAAGTGCTGCTGAGCTTCATGAGCAGAGCCAACACACAGGTCTCAGCCCCTTTCCAAACCTGCACCATCTGCGGCAAAAAGGGACGGAAGAGACAGGACATGCCTGCTGGCAGTACCGGCTTAGGTCAGTGGTGGCAAAGCTGGATGGCAGCCCCCTGTTGGGAGAAAGAGCCCCTGAGTCTGGGGAAGCCACGACCATCTTTGACCAAACGCCCACACCCAGGGGCTGCCTGGGGAAGCAGAGCCTGACCTTGGACAGGGCGAGCAAGGACAGCACCCTCGCGCATCACTGGACTGCTGTCCTGCCGCAGCATATGTGGAGAGGCCAGTGTCCCTCGGGTCTTAGAACCAGGGTGGCTGGCACCAGGGAGCACCCACGACGTTCCAGGACTGCACTCAGGGCTACAGGGACGATCTGTTCCTCCTGAGACCCTCATCGTGCCTACAACACCCACTCCATGGAGCGCCACCCGCTCTGCCCACAGACAACAGCATGGAGAGCAGGGCCAGGGGAGAAAGGGCCAGTGCCCCAGGTTCGGCCAGACCGAGAGACGGAGGACTCAGCCCGGAGCAAGGAGTTCATGGGCGTGGACCCATCTCCTGTCTCTAGCCTGACTCCCTCCTCCACTCAGGACAAGGCAGGGGCCCCACGGCCAGGCTTCCCATGCGTCCTGCAGGGAAGTTCAAGGGAGCAGTTCTCGTTCTTGGACAAGAAGACCTCACACGTAAGAGACCCTCCCCGTCCCTCGGCTCATGGAGGGGACTGGGCAGAGTTCCCAGTGTACTCGCTGAGCTCTGGACTCGAGCTCTCCTGCACTGCCATCTCCCCCTCCCCTGAGCCACGTCCAGCCTCTGTCCAGACGGGCAAGAGGCAGTCCCACGGCGGTGGCCTGCCGCAGACCTGCCGGAGCTCCTAGGCGAGGAGGCAAACAGCCGCCTTTCCATTCCGGGAGAGCCACGGGTGGCGTGCTCGCCCCTTGCGAAGAACAGTCACAAGACACTGAACCTTCAGCACCTGTGGCAGCTTCAGAAGTCAGCGCAGATAACAAATACTGGGCCTCCAGGCAGCCGAGCTTCCAGTCAAGAGCGTCTGTGAAACTCCAGTCTAAGTTCTGTCCTACGAGCAGTCCCTTCCTGACAGTCTGAGAGAGATTTCAGTGTGGCCCCCACACGAGTCATTTGCTAAAGGGCTGGTATGAGCCGGATATGGTGTTTAAATCAAGAATAATGGCAAGTGCAAAGTTACTGTCTCCTGATGTGCTTGGAGCCTGCACGCTGTCCACAGTACCTGGAGCACTTGTCAACAGCAGCAAGGACAGTCCTACAACACAGTGACCTGCAGAGGTGGCTGAGGCCACCCTGGCAGCAAGCACCTTTGAAAAGCGAGGCCAGAGAAGGCCTTCTGGGGCAGCGCTCTAGAGATTAAGCATCTCAGAACTGGCTACAGACTGAACTTTAGAATCAAAGATTAAAAATGCTTTAAATCATTGAAGGAGGCTGCTCTTTCCAAGCTGCTGAAGCCCGCAGCTCGGGCTGCCCTGCTGAGGCGGCCTTTCAGAGCTGGCGGAGTGCTGCGCACGCCCTCCTGCATCCGTGCCGATTCCTCCCCGAGTCTCTAAAGCTTTCAGGCCGGGGTCCTGGGGCTGCGACCTCCTGGAGGCGCGCCCATTCGAACAGGCAGGAGCGCTGCAGGAGGGTGCTTTCCTGGGGGCAGGGACGTGGGCACCGGGCCCAGGGCCTGCTGCCGAGTGGCCTTGTAGCGGGTGCTCGGCTGCCTTGTGTTTCTGTGGGGGCTGCAGGTGCAGGCACGCTGGCCCTGGGGGACGTCATTGCCACCTTGCCCTTCCCTCCAGTCAGCACTTTTGGGCTCAGGCACATTGACCTTTGCATCTAGCTGGGGACGTTTCCATGCACGTCCAGGTACCCTGGCAGCGGTTTGCACACTGAAGGTGACCGTAGATCAGTGGCCGCTCCCGCCCTGATGACAGTTATCAGTGCTGCATGGCCCGCCGCACCACAACACCTGGAGGAGGGCGAGAGGTGTGCCCTCACCTCACACCGCAAGGGGCAGCCTCAGAGAATCGACGCCCACATCAACACCTGCGTTCACCCAAGCAGGACGCACTCTGCTCGACGTTGCCAAGCACAGGAGACAGAGCCAGGGCTGTGCTTCCAACACTGCTGCCTCCAACATGGCTGGCAGCTGCTCTCCTTGCAGGGCACACGTGAATTATGCCCATCAACCAAGATTTTGTGAACATCTGACGCTACAGTGATGGGCCAGTGTGCGTGACAGGGGACAAGACCAGCCAGAACAGGGTCCCTGCCAGGCCAGGTCCATGGCTCCGCCAGGGAAGCAGTCATGAGAGCCCAGCAGGGTCACCACAATCTACGCAGGTATCAACCAGCCCGTGCCAGAGATCGGAAATCCCTGCTGAGTTGAGTAGTCACTCTGTGGCCAAAGTCAGAGTCTTGTCAAAGTGTCACCCGATGTTCTGAGATAGTCTCATCTGCACAGAAGCACAGGAACATTCTAGAAGGGGCACCTGTGTCTTGGCAGGTGACGGGAACTCCGTGTCACCTTAGCAGGAGGGCCACCCCCTGGATTTGTCCTGCAGTGTGTGACACATCTGCTTCACTCCACCAATGCCACTCCTGGCCTCACACCACCTCCCTGGGACTACCCACTCTCCTCGCTCCTGTCCCTCCTTCTCCAGGGTCTCTGCACCTGGCTTCCAGATAGCTCCTCCCGAGGTCTTCTGGGGCCACAGTCTCCACCCACCAGCCTACATAGCTGCTTCTCTCTCCCCTGGGGGGACTTGGACCTTCAACACTTAGCACCTTCTCTCTCCAGCCTACTGCAGAGCACAAATTCCAACGGAAACAACGCACCTGTCTTTCCCCTGCCACCCAGACCACCTTCTTCTCCTGCCCCCGTTCCAGACACGGGCATCCCCCAGGCTCAGTCCTACACCACCCCTTGAGGTGCCACTGACTCACCTGCTACCACTCCTCAGAGCACCTTGCACCCCTCTGACTGCAGGTGGCCGGCTGCAGCTGCAAACCCGGCTACTCCCCCACACCCCTCCCTGCTGAGCCATCATCTGGCTGTGTGAGGATCCTTCCTTCCCCACCCTCTGACCTCCATCCACTAGCAAAGAGCACAGGCCCCTGAACTAAGCAGGCCGTCAAGGAACGCATACTCTGCATGAATGGAATCCGAGCCAGGTTCAAGGGGAATGTGCAGACTCACCAGCCCTGGAACACAGCCCAGCACACAAAAGCAGTTAAACAACAGATAGGAAATGTAAGATATTGCTTGACTTTTGCTTTATTGAGGATGGCTGAAGAATGACAGAATTCACAGAAAAACCAAGGCAGGAAATAGAGACGATGCCCGAGTAAAAATGCACAGCTGCTTCTCTTGGGGCCGGTGCTGGTGGCACCCGCGCATCCACCTGAGGTTTGCTGGACACCCCAGGCTGGGCGCTGGGGTGGCGTGCTCCTTGCCCACAGGATGGTCTCTAGCAGGGAGACCGCTTCGTGGAGAAGCCACTCCCCTCCTGCCTCCTCCTTGCCATTCCAGGCTCCCCCGGAGTGAGCCCTCTGGCTGGGCCTCCTGAAATGGAGGCGAATAGCTTTGTGTATCCAGATGGCTTGACGGCGTGCCCCCCCCCCCCCAGCACGTCTGGAGAGAGAGCCGTTCAATTCTGAGTCACCCAACAGTCACAGCTTGTTCTGCACAGCCTAAAAAGACCTTCACGTGTGACGTGTGGTTTAGAAAGCTACATTTCAAGGCTCAATCTTTAAAAGTGTTGGTGCAGGAGACCGTGCCTTTGGGCTTGCAGTTTGGGTCTTAGAGAATGGCATTCACTCCCGAATCCAGGGGAGACCTGGGAGCAGGGCCAGCCCCGGGTCCCTAGTGCAGGAGCAGAGGGACGGGACACTGAGCTTCGGCCTGACCTCACTGGCTGCCTGAAGACCAGTCCCCAGATAGGGCTGGGTGGGCTGCCGCCCCTTCCCACAGGCGGCCTTCCAGGGACGAAGGCACAGGTAGGTCATCTTCAGGAAGCCCTCAATCCCCACTGGTCAGGCCTTGAGAGGGGAACACTAGTGAGCCCCACACGCGCAGGGGACCAAGCAGCAGAGCGCCGTCCTCGGAGCCCAACCACACGGCCCCTGCCCACATCCAGGCCTAGCGACACCTCGGCTCTCACAGCCAGGCAGCACAGAACAGGGCACAGGACCAGGTCCACCGAGAGGGGACATGCAGTGTTTGGGACCCGGTCTGTGGCCACTGAAGAGCAGAGCTCACAAATGCCCAAGAGGAAGCGCTGTGCTTCTGGACAGCTCATCCCAGACAGGGAGGAGGCGTGCTGAGTTCAGAGTCTCTGTCCTGATCACCTGCACTGGTGACCCACGGGCATCACACCGCCAGCCGCCAGCCACGCAGAGTCCTCCCAGCTGAGGGCAAGGGCAGGAGACAGGCTGGACCCCCAGCCTGCCCAGCCTAGGAAAACGCCCCAAGTAGCTAACAAATGACCAGATGACCAAATCTCAGACAGGAAGCGTATCTCTCTTACAATCCCCCAAACACGCCCCCAGAGAACACGCAGACATGTTTTGAACTGCTTTAAGATCCACGAGGATTCTGCAGCCCACCCATGATGCTTCCTGAGGGAGTCTGATGTAAACATGTTGAAATTATGGCTTGACAGCAAACTCCAGAGACGCTGTCCTGCCTCCTGTGGGCCACGCAGGGCACGTCCACTCTGCTCAGAGCAGCTCGGCACTGGGGGCACAGAGGATGAAGTGTGGCATTTATAGTTTTCAAGCAACTTCTGCCAAGAAACTCGTCACTTGACATTTCTAAAATTTATATCTAAATAATTATATGTGGTAATTGAAAGCATTAGAAAGCACGCTACGTGCCAACCAGTTAATTAAAAATTTAAAAGGCACGCGAACACAAACACTTGCTGGCTAGAGAATGTGTCGCTGCGGGTTGCCATCATATCTCCCAGCTGCAGCCTGAGGCACCGCCACCCCAAGGTGCTTCCCACCCTGAGGAGGGGCCCCACACGCCCATCACAGGGTCTCCCGAGGAGCGAGCGAGCAAGGCGGCACGGGAGAGTTGGCAGGCCTGGGGAGCAGGCTCCCCTCTTGTGGCCCAGAGACCCAGAGTGTGCTAGATCCCTGGGCTGCTGGAACAAATTAGCACGAAGTTGGAGCTTAAACTACAGACACTCACTGTCTCGTGGTCCTGGAGGCCGGAAGCCAAGACCAGCACCATCCAGTGGCTCCCAGCCGTCTTGGGGAAGAAACGGGCAGCTGGCTCTCTCCCAGTGCCCACTGACTCCTGGCCTGCGGCCAGGTCGGTCTACCCTCTCTCCAACAGCACATGGCCTTTTCCTGTGGGTCCCTGCGTCCTCACATGACCTTCTTATGAGGACACTGGCCATTGGATGAGGGCCCACCCTGACCCAGTAGAGCTCGTCTCAGCTGCACACATCTGTGTCCAAGTAAGGTGCACCCCGAGGCCTGGAGAACATGAATCTGGGGGAGACACAGGCAGCGAAGACCCCAAGGCGCAGTGAACAGGCCAGAGCCACAGCTGGCACACCCCAGACGAAGGTCAGCGACTCCACCGTCCCTCGCCTGTTCCAGGCGAGCCTGGGGCCTCGGGCTCTCCTGGGAAATCAACCCCCTACTGTTCCAGGATGCCTCTGAAGGGCTTCTGCCGGTCCTTCCGGGTGGGAATGACCTCGCTGTAGTGAGGTGGCACCTCCAAAAGCGGCCTTCCTTCCAGGAGCATTGATAGGGACACGGCCACCCACCCGGGGGCTAGGAGCCCTGCCTGTTGCCGCCCTGAGACTCGGTCCACAGCTGCTGTTCACCTGAGTGGCACAGCCCGAGCACCTCCAGGACCCCCAGCTCTTGTAGGCCAAGCCAGACACAGTGCCTAGAATGGGTGTTCAAGCAGAGGGGAGAACGTTCCAGAAGGAGGAGCTCTGTGAAGCCAGGGAGGTATGAGAGTGCAGGCCAGGCAGGAGCCCTGAGGAGCCCAGCATGTGCAGAGAAGCGCTTGAGCGAGGCCGGAGACAGGCCAGGTGGGAGGCGGCGGTGCCAGGACGCGGAGCCAGGCCTGAGACAGGCCGCCTCCCGCTGGCCAGTCATTGAACAACAGTGCAGAGCTAATGAACTACCTTCATCTCTGGAAGTGGCATAAATGTCATTAGAAGCTAACCCGAGCTTATTGGCTTTATTTAACTCTGACAAGTATAGAACGAAGCATTAAAAATGCAATTAGCTGGGGCTCTGGGGGAGAAACACACCCGTCAGACGGATGTCTCTGGGGGAGAGGAGATATTCAGAGTACATGAATCTTGAAATTCTCAGTTACACCCCAAAGCTATTTATTGCCCCAAACTTCTCCACTCTTGGCATCACAGTCAATCAGATAAAAAAGTAAAGTCTCTCCTCAAATTACACCATTTCCCAGTCAAAGAAAGTGGTCCAAAAGTCAAAAAGATTGACAGCTAACCTGCTGCAAAATGCCACACATTGGGGTGGTCTGTCTTACCTGTCAGCTTGACTGGGCGTGGCTGCCCAGGTATTTGGGCAAACAGTGGCCTGGACATTCCTGTGAGGGTGCCTCTGACATCTGAACCAGTGAACTGAGTTAAGAAAATGACCCTCCACAGTCTGGGTGGGCCTCATTCAATCAGTTGAAGACCTAAATAGAGCAAAAGACTGAGTGAGGGGGCATCCTCTTACTGCCCACTGGGCTTGGCTCACAGTGCTGCCCACCAGTGCACACCAGACTGACAACTGCACCATCAGCTCTTCTAGGGCTCCAGCCTGCCAGCCAGCTACACAACTCAGGACTTGCCTGTCAGCCAGTTCCTTATGTCTCTCTCTCCCTCTCTTTCTCTCTCTCTCTCTCTCTCTCCCTCTCTTTCTCTCTCTCTCTCTCTCTCTCTCTCTCTCTCTCTCTCTCTCTCTCTCTCTCTCCCCCTCTCGCTCACACCCACACACACACACACACACACACACACACACCACCTCTCCTAAGCCACCCAGGTGTAGGTGGCTGGCTGGGTCAGAAGCTCCCTTGTCAGCCACATGCTGCATCTGCTTATGTGGGCACGGCCCCTGCTGAGACTCTGGGGAGGGACACACCTTCCTGAAAGCCACAAGATGAGGAGGCCAGCTCATCAGTGGGCATGTGCCACCACTAGTTCAAGATGCACGGGAGGTAGACAGGAGCTGAGTGGGCATTAGGCCAGGAGACTGGCCTAATGGCATTGCTCCAGGAGACTGGAAGAGTGGCAGAGACTGTCCATGTCCCCATGGCCCTAAAAGGCAGTCACAAAAATAGAGCAACCAGGGACCCGCCTCTCCCCAGAGGCCAGGCGCGGGTCCCGGGGGCCCGTCTCATTCACCATCACAGAGCACTCAGATTTTCTTGACACATGAAAGGTTCGGATCAATCAGTGCTAATTGCAGGTTTCTGTGCTACACTCCTGGCTTAAGCTGTTAGCAAAAATTACATTTCATTACATTTTATACTAATCAGCTTCAAGAGCAGAGTGCAAAATTAACTCGAAATAATTTCATGCTCACGAGTAACCTTTATTTGCTGAATTGTGGTGTTTTGCAGTAACCATTTCATCCCACTGCATAATAACAGTGCTCTCTGGTTAGGGCACAGCCCCACACGACAGCTGTTATCCTAATCAGCTACCCGTAGCGCATCTTCACGTCAGCCCCAGTCAATAGCTCACGCCATTTGTTACTCCATGAACTTCAACACCGTGAGTGTTAGCGGTTAAATAAATGCACTCCAAAGTGTGGTCTAATGAATCAGAACCAATGTCAAAAACAGTCACGCTGGAAATCCTGAAATCTGCCAAATTCAGGACTTCTGTGAAATATGGACGCCTCCAGGAATCAAGTGCCCAGTGTACTCCCAACACACCTCCTCTGGCGAGTTCTCCCAGATGCGCGGTCTCGTCTGCAGGAAGAGGGTCTGAGAGTTCAAGACCCTCCCTGGAGACGCAGCTCCAGTATTTGTCCTTTTGCTTTTTTCTGATAACATTTTCTCACACATTCTCCCAAACTTGTCTTTCAAAAGCCAATATTGAAGCAATAAAATATCATGTTTACTAAGATTTACAGTCACACATGCAGGAAGATTTGGAGGTTTCACTTGACCATAAGCTCAGTGCCAGACGGCAGATCAGCACAGGACATCAAGATGGCCAAAGAAGTCTGGAGCTGCGGGAACAGAATCCTAATGTCTCGGAAGCGGGAGGCGACAGCTGTGCCTGTAACTTCTGCAAAGCCACACGTAAACATGAGCAGCTCACCTGGACAAGAAAAGGCAGCCACATTTCAGAGAAGACAGAGATGGCGAAGGAGTGGAGCCAGCCCTGGAGATGCAGAGCGGGACTGGTCTCAAGGTGCACATCACAGCAGTGGAAATACATCGCCAGGAAAGCCCCAGGCGAGGCGGGGCTTCAGGATACTCAGCAGCTCCCACATGGAGCAGGCCACTGGAATAGGGTCTGTCACCTGAGGTCCTACGCCGAAAGCTGTTCAGAGAAGACCTTGCAGGTGGTTTTCTTGTATCTGCCTTGAAAAGTAAGTGCTTTGCTGAACTATCCTGCAGGCAGAGACCAGGAGTCTCCTTGAATTAAGGAGATAGAGCAGGACTTGCCAAAAGCCAAAGAACCTAGAGTTCATAGGTCAGAGCCAAAGAGGAGTGAACTGCTCCCCATGAGAACTCCCGAGAATGACAGTGGCTTCCCTAGAATATCCAGCAGAGCGCCGATCAGGTGTGCATGCAAAAAAACCACCCAAGACCAGGAAAAGAGCCACCCTTCCTTTGGATTATAGGACACCATCACCGAAGCTCACGTGGGGCAGGGAAGAGTACCTAGTCCCACCACCCAAGGCACTGCCCTGAGCCCACAGCTCACCCTGTCAGGTCTGTGCCACATCCAGGCTGCGTGCTGACCCACCCTCAAGTGACACAGCTCCTGGCCTGTGGCCCAAACGTGCCCAACCTTTACCGCGCTCTTTCCACCACCAGAAGCTGGCCTTGCATGCAAAGGCATGCCGCGTCCACTGCTCGGAATTCTGTGCGAGAGGGTAACAGTCAGCCCTGCCCAGCTCCTGGCAGGTGAGCTAGGCCTGGACTGCAGCCCCAGCTGCTGCCTACGTCAGGAAGGGACTGAAGCAGAATGCCAGCCTCGGCCCCAGGGGCCACCAGCAACACCTTCCATCCTGCACCTCCAAGCCTTGGAAATTGGAGTTCTGCTTCTGGAGGCACTGTGTGGAAACCGAACTTGACATAAAACTAATTATGTGTGCATCGAACAATCATGCGAAACAGGTGGAGTGCTCTAATGGAAGAACAATAGCTGGGAGGAAGCAGCCGAGGCTTCCTGGCAACTAGCAGGGAGGCTCCCTCCGCTGCCGAGGACGCCCAGCAGCCTGTGGCAGTGTGCCTCCGAGACCCAAGTGCGAGCGGCCACGTGCTGCCGTTTCTGGCCTCCGCGACCCAGTACATCCCCCAGACCTGTGCTGGGTCAAGGCCACCGCGTTTCCATGCTCACGGAACAGGCAGCGGGCCGTTCTCTCCCCTCGGGAGCCAGTGCCCCTCGACCTCCCGTGCGGAGCAGAGCCCCAGAGCCTTCAGGCCTCTTGCTGCAGCCCTGGGCCCCACCTGCCGCTCTCCAGCTGATCAGCCATGAGGAGGAGTGGTCTTCAAGGCCTCTGTGTCTTTACACTCAATCTTAAACCCATTACCGAGTACGATCATCTCCACCCCAAAACCCACCCCGGACCCACCTGCTCCCCCTCCGCCCACCCTAACCCCAGCATGGCACTCCTGCACCTGGCTCAGGTGGTCCCAACACCTGCAGTCAGTTCTAAGTACGCATTAGATGACACTCTCCTGAGCTGAAATCTTCTGAGAATTTGCACCTCACCCAGGATCAAGGCCAATGTCCTGAGTGTGACTTCTGAGGACAGTGAGCCCCCACCTACCATGACAGCCCCAGCCTGTGCTTCCACCCTGGTCCCCAAACCCCAGCACCACTATCCCTTCGCTGCTTCCTGGGCTACATCAAACTGCCCGCCTGCGCTAGACAGGAGAGCACAGCCAACTCAACAGGTAAATCTGGGATCTCCGTGGCTCAACAATGTGAACGTGTTTCTCAACTTGCTGAGTTCAGTGCGGACCAGCTGTCCCTCCTCCAGCCTGAGGCTCCAGCACAGAGGACACAGAGACAGGAGAGAGAGGGCAGACAGGCACAGCACCCCTTCAGAGCTGCAGGCTAAGTGACTCATGCTGACTGTGTGCTGAGTCCCACGTCACACCCAAGCCTCTCACCAGGCTGAGCCTTCCAGGAACCTGACCTGTGTCATGAGTGGAGGAGGGAGCAGGGAGGAGGGAGAACCTCTGCAGATCACACGGCCATGTGAGGAAGTGACTTTGAAACAGAGGAAGGTGGGGAAGGAGACAGCCAGGCAAGAGCCCAATGCCACTTCGCCTGCAGGCCCGGGCCCAAAGTGGTGTCCCTCCCTGGTTGGGGCTCCCCTCCGTCCTCTCCTCTGACTCCTGGCTGCACTGGCCCACAGCAGGCACTGGCAGGAGGAAGGGGGCTCAGCCGCACCTGTGGCAGCCCAGGTGCGGGCTGTGCTGGGCACCACACCTGGAACCTCTCTCCTGCTGTGGCTCTGGCCGGGCTCAGGCACCCACATCCTCAACTTACTCCTCGGGTCAAGGGAGGCACAGGCTCCCTGGGTGCTGCCCATGAGTGTGGCCCACCACACTGCCCAGGCCTCTTGCTGAACTCTCTTCAATCACTTCTGTCCTGCAGAGCTTTCCCTGGCACGTCCTTGTGGCCGGGTGCTGAAGCAGAATACCGAGACAGGCGGTTTAGCTGAAGTCTGACCTCACACAGTTCTGGTGACTGGGCCTGGGGAGCCTGAGGCTCAGCATAGCAAGGCTGTTCCTGGTGAGAGCATTCCCCAGGGTCCCTAGAGCAAAGGGAGCCGCTGTCACCCCTTCCACAGGATGCTAATCCCGCCAAGGGACCCTGCCCGCGTGACCTCGGCTGAGTCTAACCACCTCCCAAAGGCCGTGTTTCCTAAAGCTGTCACACCGGGGTCAGGGCTTCCGCGTGTGAAGTGGGGTACATGAATACCTTAGCTCTTACGTGGTGGAGGTTGGACTTGAACCCTGGTCCTCAGACTCCACTGCTGTGAACCTAATGCGTGTGGAGTCTGAGCTGACGGGAGGCGGCATCCTGTGGCTCTAGGCCTTGGATGTCCTTCCTGACTGCCGGAGACCAGCCTTTCCACTGCCCCAAGGCCCTGATTCCACGAGTGACAGGCAGCATCCACAGCCTCAGTCAGTGCCCTGCCTTCAGGTCCCCATGGGCAGCAGCAGAGCCTGGCAGCAGGTCATCTCACCAGCAGAAGAAAGAAGAGCCTTCTCGCCCTCCGAGGATGCCACGGTTCTCCTTCCCTTTAAAGATGAGGGAGCCGACACCGAACACCAACCGACAGCGCGTCGAAGGCCAGGCACCCATGTCCTGCCACCCTGGGCCCCGAGGCTTTGGCTTTGATTCTCTCGTGGCTGGGGAGCCGCAGTCGTGCCGTCTTTCACCCCGAGGCTGATGGGCTGCGTCCTCTCCCCTTTCCTTGGATCCGTCGGGCTAGAGGTTGGTCAATTTTATTGATCTTTCCAAAGAGCAACTTCTGGTTTTATTGTCTTTTCACTACTTTTCTGTTTTCGATTTTATTGATTTCTGCTCTTATCTTTATTATTTTTTCCCTTCTGGTTGTTTTGGCATTGATCAGCTCTTTCTCTCTAGCGCTCAGCTTTCTTTCTTGGGTTTCTGGATTTGAAACCTTTCTTAACATAAATATTCAATGCTGTGAATTTCTCCCAAAGCGTTGCTTCAGCGGCACCCCACGTCTTGTATTCCATGCTTTCATTTTCGTCCAGCGGAGAAGAGCCCCTCCCACGCCTTTGGGCTTCCCTTTGAATGCCGCCCTTCCCTTTCCAGATCCGGGAGGGGCTTCCAGTGGTCCTGTCACAGATGGCACCCCCGGGCAGAGGAGGCAGCTGTGCGACCTGAACCCTTCTGAGGGCCACGTGCTCTGGTCCTGGCCAGTGCCCCACGGGCACCAGGAGGAGCAGCACCTGCTCCTGCCAGCAGTGGAGTTCGGGTGCCAGTCCTCGGGAGTGGGCAGTGCCCTGCCCTGTGCCCTTGCCGACTCTCTCACTCCCCGACTGGGTGTGAAGTGCCATCTTCCCCACTAGCAGCCTGGCTCCCTTTTGCCCCCAGCGCCCACGCTGCTTCTGCCTCACGTGTCTAAAGCTCCTTCCTGTGCCGCAGGCACACTCGGGATTGATGACTAGCCTCTCTGGCGTGCCATCCCTCCTCAGCCTGCACACCCCAGGCC
Organism: Sciurus vulgaris; assembly: GCF_902686455.1. Taxonomy (NCBI): domain Eukaryota; kingdom Metazoa; phylum Chordata; class Mammalia; order Rodentia; family Sciuridae; genus Sciurus; species Sciurus vulgaris. The sequence continues at coordinate 2,750,132 of NC_136464.1, forward strand.
GAGGCCCACCTGCCAGCGTGGCCGCTGCAGACTCTCTGCAAGGCTCTGCGTGGTGCCTCATCCCGCGTCTTCATGGGTGGAGTGGGCTTCTGGTCGCAGCAGTTGCTAGGTCTCGTTTCTGTATCCAATCTGACTCTCTCTGCTTCTGAGCTGTTTTGAAAGGTGGAGGTGTTCAGGACACCGATGTGATGTTGTTATCGACATGACTGGACCTAAGGCCGCCATTGCAGTGATTCCCAGTCTCCCCTCCTCTCTGACTGCTTTTGTTACCATTCGAGCTGTTCTTTTGAGGTTGTCTGTGTCTCCACTACTGGCTTATTAATCACGCTTCTTGTAAAGGTCTTAAGGCCTGCCACTTTAATATGCCATGACTAGGAACCTAGATCTACCAAACAAGAGTTCGCCGGTGACTGCCTACTTGTGAAAGAAGCCTAGGCTGGGGAAATGGATCCCCTGGGTATCCAAGAGCATCGGCAGTGCATTTAACAGGGTGCAACTTACACATACGAGTGACAGCCTGTTTCCAGTGTGACGGCTGCACACCCACATCAGGGAAGGGACGGTGACAGCATGAGTCCCCAGAGCTGGCCCGGGCGGGAGAACCCGTGCTGCTGCTCATCACCGGCTCCTCTGTTCCGCAGGCTGGACAGTGCAGGAGGAAGGGCCTGGTCACGAGGCTCTTCCTCCCGCTCCTGCCCCTCTTCCTGTGTCCACAGGAAGGCACCTGGTTGACACCACCGCCCAAGCACCCAGGCAGCCCTCCTGCTCTCCTGAGGAAAGCAGTGTCCTGCTCCAGGCGTGCTGGACGCTGAGGGTGCCTCAGGCAGCTCTGTACTTCTCCGGTGTCACTGAGCTGAGCTCAGACGCACATTGTCTGGGAAGCTGATATTCAAAGAACAAACAAGTCGCCCAGACAAGGGAAGATGAGTTCCCAGCGCAATTAGTCAGCAAGGGCAGGCTCCTTGTAACGGTTGCTAGGATCACTGAGCAATCAGGAAGCAGCGAGAAGTGCTGGGTAATGGACGCCCTCCTTAACGACAGGCACCTGCAGCACAAATGATCCCCCAAAACAGTCTCATTAGGAAGACGATCCACCTCCCCGAAAGTCCCCAGCAAAATGACAAGGCTCCTCAAATGCACCCCTTTACAATTACACACTGACCTTTGCTAAGACTCCGATCCCCAGATTTCCCAGTGGTGACGTCACCCAGCACCCCTCTGGGCGTGCCCAGGAGACCCTCCTTGCTGGCGGGGACTGGGAAGCCCTTTCCCTGTCTCCCAGGGCTCCACGGACGCCTCGAACTGAGGCGAGCTGCTGTGCTCCCACAGCCAGGTGAGAACCCATGTTCGTCACAGCTACAGGGTCATCTGCGGGTGGTGCTGGTCACGACAGGCCAGGTAGGTGGGGCTGCCTCCATCACTGGCCGGAGGCACCGCTGCCCTGACGGTGCTTCCTCCGCCTGCTCGGTGTTTATTCTCCCGTCCGCCTCATTGCTCTGCAATGTTCTCTCTTTTTGCTTTTACTCAACCTGAATTAGTTTCTGATTTTTTTTTTAAGCATTATTTGTTACAGGAAAACAGACAGCAGGTAACAGACCCCAGGGAAGTGAGGAGCACTGTAACCTGGTTATCGGGCTGAGCTGGCAGGGAGCAATAAAACTCCTCCCCACTCTGGGATGAGAGGGAGCCACCCAGAGTGGGTTTTGTTCGAAGCTCCCTGAGGCTGGAGAAAGGCAGGAGGGGAGCCGGCTGCTCCAGGGCTCTGGCCGGCTTGGAGCCTCAGATCAGATCCCTCGGCTCCCACCTGAAGGCACCAACTGAGACCCCGAAACCTTAGCGACCCTGCTGAGAGACTCTCTTATCTCCACTCTCCACAGGGCTGAGAACGGCCCAACCCTAAACACAGAGTGCGTTCAGTCACTGGATGGTGACGGCTTTGGCTCACTGCCTCGCCGGGTGGGAGAGAGCAGGGCCCCAGCAATCCCACGGGCAATCTGGAGGGGTGAGGGACGCCAGCCCCGCCTGGCCCTCTCCAGCACTGGGCAGCAGCTTCTGTCCACCTCAGGGCTGTGTGTTGGCTAGCAAGGCAAACCAGCACGAGCCATCAGGGTTCACTGGAAGGATCTATCAGATACCAGAGGCTCACAGAACCAAACAAAGAGCCAGGCAGCCAAGCTCAGAAAGCACAGGCCTGGGAACCGCAGACTGATTTCCTCCAGGGGAGCCTCTGCAGCCACTGCACCTGTCTTGTCACTTGCTCAGGATTCAAATCTGAATCTGAAATGTCTGGAGACTTTGGTAGGTTTCTTCCTTCCCCGTGGCCCCTTTTCCAGGTCCCCTCAGCTGCATCCTGAGGCTGGGGAAGCCCCAGAGGGAAGTGGTCAGATGACGTGGGGATGGGGTGGAATGGATGCCAGCAAAGGTGCACCATGGGGCTCCCACTTCTGACTGAGGACCGTGGCTTCCCGGGACCTCTGGGGCTCCAGCAGCCCTGCCCCCACCCTCCCTCGAAGGCTACGTTCACCCCTTGGGGCTGCCACACAAGGCCCAAGGCCATGTTTAAGCAGAATGGTACAAATAACCGCCTGCACTTGGAACTGAAGTATTATGGGGCAAGCCTCTCATCTGCCCACTGTTCCTGAGGGCACACACAAAGCCCCTCCTCAAGCAGGAAGCATGAGCCAGACAGTCGGTGCACCCCAGGGTCCCCCCCACTGAGATGCTGGCGCATGGAGCCCAGAGGGGCTGGGACATGGCTTGCCTGGGGCATAGGATGGTCCCTTTGAAAACCAGGATCGGTTCCCAGCACGCAGCATGCCCATTTTAAAATGGAGAAAGTTCTTGGAGAACCTGGGGCACTCTACGTGGGTCACTGTGGGAGGGGCAGCAACCCAGGCCTCGGCTCCTGACAGCATCAGCACGTCCTCTCTGTGACTTCGGGGTCCCTGCTGCCCATCCTAATTCTCAATGGCGGATCTGGAAAACTGCAGAAATTAATGCACAGTCTCAGACACCTAATGCACAAGGTTTCAAAAGGTCTGAGTCCAGCAATTTCCTTGACTCCCTAAGCTCACGCCCTCCCTTCCCCTTACTCCAACAGACATCCACAGACAGGGCAGACTTGACAGCGAAGGGCTGTTCACCTTTCCCCTGGTTTCCTACTTACCCAGTTCACCTGCTCAGGCGAGCTCTGGGTCAGTCAATCCCAGCAGAACAATGGGCACACACCTAGACCCCACAAGGACTGGGCTGCAATTTCCTATTGAGCAGAATAGCAGGGATTCATGCTGCACTAATAATAATAATACAACTCCATCAACATTAGCATTTAGGTATGAAATATTATGGCACCAGTGTCTAATTAACATAGTAATTAGACATATTAATGCATTTCCTTCCTCATTTCAAATCCATAATCTACACTAATTGCTTTTAATGTACTCAGTTTGGATGGATGCTGATATTTTAGAGTGTAAAATTATAACTTACCCCATTAACCAAAACCAGTGGCAGCAAAATCATCCCTAATGCAATTAGACTCCACGTCTGTGTTGCCACTGGCCAGCTACTGAGGAGCAAGGGTATTTTCATTGGCAAATTATCTGGGCAGGACAGGTGATTAGGGCTAGGTGGGAACACAGCCCTCCCACTCTGCAGCTTCACAGGGAGATCCCAGGGAGGGGAGCGCGGCTCCATCAGCACCTGGCAGGACGTCCAAGACGCTGAGCTCGGACATGGGCCTCATTTGGACAGGGCAGATTCACTCTGCCAGTGGCAGACAGAGTGGCCGTAGCCCAGAACCTTCCATACTGGTTCATGAATCTGGGGCTGGAGCAGCTGTCTACTCTGGGCCCACAGCACATCCCCACCTGCACCGGTGACCAGCAGCAAGCCTGGTGGCCTGCCTGGATCCCAGCTGGCCAGACTCTGCTGCCCATCTCTAGAAGAGTTAAGAAAATGATGCAAAAAGAAAAAAATGCATGCCCTTCGATCAAACTGGGGGGAAGCAAGGTGGTCCCTCCACCTGATCCTGCAGAAGCAGTCACAAGCTTTAGGGACAAAGCCAGAGGTGTGCAGACGCAGATCTGGTCAGGTCGTGCTGGCCGACAGCAGGTCACTTGGCGGTCCCTTGGCACCAGGGGTAGTTTGTTTCCATTCTCAGCATGAGGAAGTTCTGGAGCTGAAACTTTTCAGAGCTTTTAATCTCAAAGGGTCTCTGCCTGACTCCTGCTCCGTCCTGTCACGGCCAGTCCCAGTGTCCCACTGCTCTGTAACTGTTTCTCCAGTCCCACGAATGGCTGGGAAATGTCAGGGACTCCCTCAGTGAAAGGAAGGCTGGAGACTAGTTTCAAAGGAAGGCCTCGAAGCCGCCTGCGTTTCCTCGGGGTGTGGCGCCTTCTCTCAGCCGGAGCAGCTGGAGGAGCAGCTGGAGGAGGCTCCCCCGTGCACGGAGGGCCAGGCCGCCATCAGCTAAACAGTTCACAGATAACAATGGCCTGACGGCCCCTGGAGCTGATCCCACCCAGAGACCAGGGAGTAAGTTCCCAGAGGAGGACAGGGCTGCATTCGGGGAAGCCCTGGGCATCAGGCCTGGCTGCAGATTCCTGAGCCTGGCCACTCCTCTTTCCCTTCTGAGCCTTGGTTTACTCATGTGGAGAGGGGCGTGGAAGGCCTCTGACATCCCTTCAGATTTAGGCACTGGCTCGGACGACAGCTCACCTCTGCCTTCTTCCTGCCCATCCAGGCCTCCTGTGCCAGGTGCCCTTGCCGCTCCCTTCTGCAAGCTCTGAGCACACAGCCGTGAAGGTGTGTGCTCACCACAGGGCAGCTGCTGCCTCCTGGTCTCACTGTGCAGACACAGATCCACTAGAAGCTTCCAAGTTGTCTCGGCTCCCACGCCGCTGAGTATTCTATTAGCCTTAAACACCAGCACTATGCTAATGAAACATCAGCATTCCAAATCGAACCTCTGATGTCAGGAAGATGCATTTCATTTTTCAATTAAAAGCCGATTTTCGATGTTCAGCCCCGGCCTGCATTACCATCACCTTTTTAATTAATTTAGCATCACTCAACCAGCAGTTGCTAAATTGCCTAAGCAGATATGGGAAAACTGAACTGAAGCCCGCTCGCAGTCCAAGGTGAGCAGGCCTCTGGGCACCTGGGAGGTATTTGGTTATTCGAATCAGAAACCATTTATCTGACAACACTTAGCTTAAACAGCAATTAGTCAAGAAGGGAAGACAATGCCATTTAGATGAGTGGTGGCCGCAGCGGCAGGAGGAGCTTCACACCCTCACCTTGCATTCCAGCAGGAAGCCTTAATTAGCTCCCCAGGGAATCCACCTCCTGTGTGCTTCAGGAAGGTCATATGTGGCCACCTTCTCTGCCTTCCTTGGGCTTTTGATTTTGCTTCTTTTCACTCTTTAGAACAACAATTCTTCAAAGCCCAAGTCAAAGGAGACATCCCAGCTCCTCAGAACCAGGATTTATCCATGCCTGGGAAGCGTCTGGAGAGGCTCTAGGATGACTGCAGACCAAAGAGCCTCCGTTTAGAGGGGCCTCACAGAAGCACCCCGCACCCAGAGCCCTCCGAGCCGAAGCCCAAGCTTCTAGCTCTCTCCGTTTGCTTTTGGAAAAGTGGTGTCTCGGCAAGGCAGCTTGGATCCCTTTTGAGGAAACTGGAGCCCCCAAGTGGTCTGGCTTTGTAGGGAGGCTGCTTTCCCTGGTGATCAGACTCTCCCTAAAAGGTAGCGGAGGCCCGCGGTATCATCCCCTGCATCCTGGACTGTGCTGCAGCCCTTGGCTTTAGCAGTCGCACTAATAGATAAGCCTGCGCTGACCCAGAGCAGGATTTCTTTGTTCTTCTTAGATATGCATGACAGTAGAGTGGCATTTTGACATATCATACCTACAAGAAGTGTAGCTCCCCATTCTTGTGGTTGTACATGGTGTGGAGTTTCACTGGTCGTGTGTTCATAGATGAGCATAGGAAAGTGACGTCCTGTTCATTCTACTGTCTTTCCTATTCCATCCCCCGCCCTTCCCTTCCTTCCACTTTGTCTAATCCCATGAACTTCTGTTCTTCCATCCCCATCCCTTATTGTGAGTTAGCATCTGCATATCAGCGAGAACACTGGGCCTAGGGTTTGGGGGACTGGCTTATTAGCATGCAGTCTCCAGTTCCAGTCATTTACCAGCAAATGCCACAAAGCCATTCTTCTTTATGGCTGAGTAATATCCCATTGTTTATCTGTACTACATTTTCTTTATTCATTTATCTATTGAGAGGCACCTAGGTTGGTTCCATAGTTTGGCTGTTGTGCGTTGAGCTGCTATAAACATTGATTTGGCTGCGTCACTGTAGTATGTTGATTTTAAGTCCTTTAGGTATAGACCAAGGAGTGGAATAGCTGGGCCAAAGGTGGTTCCAGTCTGTTTTCTGAGGAATCTCCACACTTCATAGCAGGATTTTTAAGGGGATGGGAGGGCACTTGCACATGGGCAGGTGGCCTCCTGCTCTCAGGAGGGGTCAGAGTGGTACTGCTGTCCCCAGTGGGCAGATCCATGTCACCTGTCTGGGAAAGCTTGTGCAGGGGCCCATGCCCGTCAGTCCAGGCTGCACTGTGGCACGTGCAGTTGTTGTGCCCAGCGGCTAGAGACCCCACAAAGACCACCAGAGACCACGATCAATGCAAGCAACAGAGTCATTTATTAGCAAGCTCGAGCCTGGTCCTCCGCGCACTCGGTAACCTGTGACGCTAAGAGGCCCTGAGCCCTTGTTCAGCAGGGTTTTTATAATGAAAGGCAAGCAGTTTTACAGTGTTCTTTTTAATTGGTTAACATATGAAATTGTATACAAAGCATGTCATTTTAAGTTGTGGGTCACCCTGACCTCCGAGAGGAGGGTTATCATTATCTTTAAGTTTGCTTTTGTGCCAGCAAGGTTTGCTTTGGGTCAGTCACCTGGCCTTTACAGATAGATAAGAGACGAAAATTCTTTGCAGCTTTCATGAGGGGTTGAGGGCAATTTGGGAAGAGCCTCGTATTTGTATTTACACAGGTGCGGGCTCTTTCTATCTTTACACAGGCCCTGCTAAATCGAGCATTGCTTTCCTCCTGGGATGACTGAACGAGTACCCTGGAGACCTGAGGGTGTCAGAATGCCACGCACTTGACCAGCACTTGCACCAGCATCTCACCACACCAGCGTGGAGAGACAGGGACCTGCCGCTACCCCTTCAGCTGGCCCAGCGGCTCTGCCCCAGCTGCACGTGAGAATCACCTGGGAGCTCTGCCAACCCTGGACACGGGGTCTCAACCAGAGGTTAGGGTTCGTTTGGTCTGGAGAAGGGCCCAGCCATGGAGAGTTTTAGAAGTTCTGCAGGAGATTCCAGTGCAAGGTCCCCACTGGGACCCTCTCACAGGTAAAGCCTGGTGGCTTCTCACTCTTCCATGGGCAGGTGAAGCATCTGTGCAGAGGAACACCATGTGTTCCATCTCACACCCAGAAAGCTAGTCCTTATCAGGCTCAAGGATCTCACCGTGAGGGCTACAAAGGAAAGAGAAGATTCCACACCCCACTCCACCCCCAACCCCGGGGGCCTGCACCCATGGTGGCACTGTGAACAGGGAAGCCCGCTGACCTCTTCACGTCTGCAGGCAGGCAAGCAGATGCTAGGTAAGTCGCTCCAAGCACAATGAGGCACCGACCACACAGACACGTCAGATGGCCTGGAGCCCTGTGTTCTCTCCCCGTGTCTTGCCAAGCTTCAAGCCCCGTGTCGGTGGTTCAAGGACAACGGAGCCTAGATGCTCCCAGGTACCCTGAGTGATGAGAGGCAAGCCACCCTCCTGGCCTGGGCGAGACTTGGACACAGTGCAGACACACCCCTGGTTTCCACCTGAGACCCATCATCTCCCCACCTGCTCAGGCTACCCAGCCCTGCTCCTACGCGCTTCCCAAAGAGAGCCAGCAGCCATTACTCAGAGGCCTTGCCAGCCCAGGTCGCAGATCATGCCCGACTTGGTACGTCAACCCCTGGACGGTCTCTCCCAGGCTTCCAGAGGCTGTGGCCCCGGTCCCCCGTGAGAGGCCCTCTTTAGCTGTCCCTCCACCATGCCCTGGGTATGGGATCCAGACTGCACCACAGGAAGCCGGGCTCCCTCCCTGCTGGAGATGGAGCAGGATCATCAAGCCTGCAGCTGACGTCACCTCCAAAATCATTAGCAAACATATCTGTTCATCTTAAGCTGCCCCAGACTGAAGCATTTCTCAGTTGAATAAGGCCAAATTTATTAGAGGAGAGTTGCCAAATTTTTTTAACCGAGATACTTATAGGAATTTGAAAAAGTATTTACTTCCTTACACATATTACCTTAAAATATTTCGTGAATTTAAATACTACCAAAGAAAGTGATTTATGCATTTGATAAATATTAACTTCTTAAAATAAATTGATTGCAATACTTTTAAAAATGAATAAAATATGAAATGAAGGGTCCTAAATATCAGATATTTAATATTTTATTACATACATTTTAAAAAGCATCAAAAAGTGTTTTTTAATGTTATTAACTTTTACATTGCTTTCTCTTTTTATTGGCCCTTTTTAGTTGTACTGACATTAGAATTCATTCTGATGTGATTATGGAAGCACGGAGGGTAGTTTGTTGTAGTTTGGTCCCGTGTTTCCCCTTCCCTCCTCCCTCCCCTGTTTCCTTTCCTCTACTCTATGTCCCTTCTGCTATTTATTTTTTAATAGTGTTTGTGAATGACATGGCAGTGAGGTTCCCTGTGGTGTATTCTTATATGTGCCTAGGAAAGTTAGGTCTATTCTCCACTGATCTTCCTTCAATTCTTTTTTTTTTTTTTTTTATACCCCTCTCCCACCTTATTTTGGATTAGCTTCTGCACATCAGAGTTCTGGCTTATTTCACTTAGCATGATAGTTTTCAGTTTCAACCATTTACTGCCAAATGCCACAATTTCATTCTTCTTTAAGGCTGAGTAATATTCCATTGTGTGTATATACCACATTTTGTTTATACATTCATCTGTTGAAGGGCATCTAGGTTGATTCCATAGCTTAGCTATCAGGAATTCACTGCTATAAACATTGATATGACTGCATCACTGTAGTATGCTGATTTTAAGTCCTTTGGCTATATAATGAGGAGTGGGATAGCTGGGTCACATGGTGGTTCCATTTCTAGTTTTTGAGCAATCTCCATACTGCTTTCTAGACTGGTTGCACAAATTTGCAGTCCCACCAGCCACGCATGAGTGAACATTTCTCCCCACATCCTTGCCAACATTTATTGTCACTTGTTTTCTTCACAATTCCCAGAGTAAGATGAAATCTCAGTGTGGTTTTAATTTGTATTTCTCTAATCGCTAGAGATGCTACACATTTTTTCATTTATTTGTTGACCATTTGTATTTCTTCCTTTGAGAAGTAGCTGTTAAGTTCCTTTGCCCATTTACTGATTGGGTTTCTTTTAATGCTAAGTTTGGGGTTTTTTTTTTTTTTTTTTTTTTTGAGTCTTTTGTATATTCAGGATAGTAACGCCTTACCCCAGGAGCAGGTGGCAAAGATCTTCTCCCCTTCTGTAGGCTCTCTCTTCACGCTCTTAATTGTTTCCTTTGCTGTGCAGAAGCTTTTTAATGTGATGCCATCCCACTTACTGATTTTTTATCTTTGCACTTTAGGAGTGTTATTAAGGAAGTCAGTGCCTGAGCTGACATGTCGGGTGTTGGGCCTACATTTCTTGCCAAAGGAACGTACGAAGCATAATTAAACTGCAAACAGTAGCCAGAAAATGTTTGCTATCTTGTGAGGTTTTCACTGAAAGCTTTCCCTTCGGTAGCTCACTTTTCTGGGGGATAAAACTATGCTACATGCTTTCCTTAGTGGACATTCAAGCAGATGCAAGAATGTCAGCTGCAGGTTAGCAGCTGACACCAAACTCGAGAGCTGAGAATCCGCTGTGTAGACTTGTGTGTGTTTATCTAGTCACTGAACTTAACAGTGCCCGCTGTGTGCCACACGCATAAGAAAACCTGATCTTAACCCGAGGACAGGCGCAGGGTAAGCACAGAAAGCAGCAGCACAGACGGGGACCAGAGGGCCTTCGCCAGCCTCCATTGCTCCTGGGCACGGGGAAGCTGGCAGGCCATCCGCCCCTGCTTCCTGCAGGGTCGGGGAGGCCCTGACTCTCAGGGTGCCCCGCCACCTAAGAGGCAGAGTCCACAGCCCTCAGAGCCTGTGTGCACAGAGGGGACAGACGACAAGCAGAGAGCCAGGCCTGGGCCAGCTGCTGGACAGGGGCGCATGCTCACCAGGGAAAATGGGGCCAGGAGGCGGGGCGACACCGAGGCGGGGGGAGAAGGGCGTTGGCTTTGTGTGCAGGTCGGGCTCCCTCTTGAGCACCCCGGGGCTCTGCCCTGCCCCTGGGGAGGCCACTTCTCACTTCTCCCCGACACAGTCCTGGTTTGGTCCCCTCCAAACTCCTTTTCCTTTGGCTCCAGGATGCCACCCTCTCCTGGTTTCCTCCCTCCTCTTCTGGGGCTCCTTTGAAGACTCTTGCCAGTTCCTCCTCCCTGCAGTCCGCCTGTCCTTGGGGCTCTGCCTCAGACACGTCTCCTCCCTCCCGTCCCTCCTAGGTGGTCTGTCCAGGCTCCGACAAGTCCTGCCTCGTGTCTGCGGCCCACCCAGCCTGTGGATTCCGGGACTCCTGCGTGTCAAGAGTGCCTCTGGGGCCTTGCTGACATGGAGAGGAGGCCCCTCGCAGAGCTGGCGAGCTCCTGGGGACAGCACTCAGCGAGGCACACTGGTCATGTGTGAACCGGCCAGTCGAGTCCATCCCAGTCACCTCCTCAGTGGAGCCTTCCCATTCCGGGACAGTGACAAGCTGCCCTACTCACCCAGTGCCAGGTGCCGACAGCTAGGGCAGCCCAGTGCCCAGAGCTCACAGCAACAGAGGCTGCTACCCTGCCCCACCCATGCTTCGCCAGGGAAACCACCCTTCCCCTTTCTCCCCGGCTCTGGACCAGCATGGTCTGCCCCTCCTCTGGGAACCGAGTAGGCGATTCCCTTTTCGATGGCTGTGGTCTGCTCTCTCTTGGCTTCACCATTCCTGGATAACAACAAAACCCGTATTTTAAAACAATCTTCCTTCAATATCAAGTTGACACCCTTGTCTGTATGCACTGCTATTTACAGCACACCAAATCTTTTTGTCATTAACTTGACCACACAAATCTTCACAGAGCTGTAAGTATATACAGCAGTTGAGGGAGCAACCTGCACAGGTGCTCAATAAATGAACGAGCTGACGCCCAGCCACTGAAGACTCCGGCTGCACTCTGGTCCCTCCAAGTCCTAATGACCTGAAACCAGCCTCCTCACGCTGATCCTGCAGGGCAGAGTTTGAGCTGGACTCATCAGATCGGTGTTTGCCCTGGGGTCATGGTGCACACGCCCACAGCAGGGTGGGTGACCTAAGGTGGCTTGCCATGAGGGAGCCATGGCAAAACGTAGCTGTACTTCGCCAGGTGCTCGCGGTCCACTTGGTTCCTTGGCCGTGGCAATCACAAGCTCCCTTCCATTCCAGCCGTAATGACTCACGTCTGTAAAACATTGCACAGCACGCTTCGCACAAGATGCGTGTAGGTTACAGAGGCTGCACAGAGGCAAAGCAGCCGCAGGGGCTAAAGAGGCCATACCAAGAGCAGACAGCAGACACGGGTGCAGACAGGTCACTGCAGGTGGTCAGGCAAGGGTTTAGGGAGTCTAAGGCCCAGAGTCACGGTGAAGGTCTGCAGGCAGGCAGTTCAAAGTGTCAGCTTCAAGTGCCAGCTTGAAGCCAAAGCCGAGACACAGTCGAAGTCCATCGCTGTGGCAATTTTCCTGGGCAGAGCTCATGCCACGTGCCCAGGTGACAGGTCAGCATGCTGCGGTGCTGTTGGAGGCACCTCCCTCTGTGGGTCTTACGTGGGGGTGTATCCGGTGTCATTGATGAGCTCAGGTTCTGGTGTTTCTGAGCATTGACAGTCCTACGGCTGTGGCTCCTGATTTAATGTGGCAAGTTCACAGGCGATTGCTTTCTTGAGCGTGGATAAATGACCAGTCTTGCCTTCTGGCTGTGGTGGTCAGGCAGATAGGAGAGTCATTCTGCCTCCTGGCCCTCAACATGAAGCACACAGGGCAAACTGCTGCTTTGCACATGGATGGACGGAGGGCCAGGCTCCTCCTGAAGACGGTGGCCAGCACACCATGGCTCGACTAGCCCAGCCCAGCCTGCCTCCCCTGCTTCGCCCACAGGTGGGCTCGGGACTCGGTTAGGAGAGCTTGTTCCTGCTCCGTGGGTCCCCTACTCCCCGTGGGGTAGCTCAGGCTTCTCCCTGGAGACTCCAGGCAATTTCCTAAGACGGTGGGAACCAGCCCTGGAGGCTATGTGAGGCCAAGGCTCAGTGTCACCGACAACTTCTGCCAGAGCGAGTCACAAGGCCACTGGACAGAGCAGAGGCCATGAGGAGGGCGAGGGGGAGCTGCTGCACAGCACAGGACATGACCAGCAAGGCCCAACGTGCCCAGCCCAGCTCGGTCACCTGCAGGCAGCTCCGCCCACACGGCCCTAGGTGGGCACCCACCCTTTCCAGTACAGGGCACAACAGTGGCATCCCACAGTCCCTCACTCACATCCCCTCCGCTCCTCGGTGGCAAAGGCGGAGAGCAAATATGAATGCAAAGATTCGCTGCAGGTGGTCAGACAAGGTGAGGAAATCACCGAAGAACTTGCTCAGGGTGCAGAGCTGTCAAAAGCGAAGGAACCTGTTCTTGGCCGAGGTCCCTCCGATGGTCGTCCCAGAATGTCAACCTGGAGGGTCAGCTTGAGGTGGCCACGTGGAGTGGGCTGTGCATGGTCATCACAGAAGGAGAAACTGACTCTGCTGAACCCAGAAACAGGGTCAAGGGTCGCCACTGGCGTTTTTGTGTGCAAGGCTCCTGGTCAGCGACCAGGTGACGGGGTCTGGATGCCAGTGCATCCAGCCTGATGGTGGCCTCCTGCGGCTCGAGGGAGCCCGCTTCTTCATTCAGGACACCAGTCGTTTGTTGAGTTCACGGGCGCTTTTCCAATATGAGCTTGGTGCACCATGCGTCCACGTGCTCCTGGCCAACTCCTGAGTCCACAGGTGGTCCTTCTTGTTGGCGTCCTATGGATGCGCTGGGAGGATGAGTGATCTGTTTGCATAAACAAGGTGCCATCATTCTGTCTCAGCACGTGAACTCAAAACAGCAACTCATGGCAGACTGCGGCTTTAAAAAGTGGAATCCCACAGATTTGGGCCCAGGCCGAGGATGACCTTCCACTTATCAGGCACAGCCTGCTCTCCACAGCAGATCCTGTGGGCTCCACTTCAAGATGAACCAAGAATGGAAGCGCTTTCCAACACACACGTGCACAAGCACGCATCGGTCTCTCCCGCGGGGACCACTCCCTTCTCAAGCTAATGTCCTGGCTTCGGTGCGATGCTGCCGACAGGTTCCACTTTCTGAGATTTACATCTGGCCAGGTGAGTCGCACCCTTATCCTCTTCTGTGACTCCCAGTGATTCGTTTCTTGGTCCTATTTCTTCAAATATCTTCGGTTGTCATCAATTATCATGATGAGCAAAGGGTCAACTAAGGCTCAGGTCCGAGAATGGACAGTCTTCTTCCAAGTCCAAATGATCGGACACATCATTCTCATCAGATAAAAAGGCAATGAGCGTCTCTCCTAGCGTGCACATTTGTTTATGATTAATTAACATCAGTGGCCAATTAACTCGCAACCCAGGCACCGGGTGTCAAGGAACCTGGAGGCCCATGCCCCACGGCCTCCCAGGTTCCACACCTGCGGACTCTGCCCAGAGAGCCCCTCTCCTGGCACTTCAGTGGGGTTGACCACAGCAGGGACAACAGCCCAGCGAGAGAGAAGACCGTGAGCCAGGTCGCGGTCTCTTTCCCAACCCGGTCTCTGTGGGGTCGGGCCTGGGTGCCTCCCACCCCAGCCACGGCTCCTCCTCCGGTGGCCAGGGTTCTTCCTGCCACACGGATACTGCTGCTGAAAGGGATTGAGCTTTCCTGCTCCTCCCACTTCCTAAACGATGGGGCCACCCCCCATGGCCCACTCCCAACAGGACGCTCTTGAGGAGCTGTGGGAAGGGAAGCATGGGGGGCTCGGCTATCACTCGCGCTGGCGGGGGCGGGTTTGAGTGCGCAAGGCTCTGATAGGCCCAGAGGTCTGCACCCCGTGTCCTTTAGGCTGCAGACCCCGGTTCACGGTGTTGAATGCACCTCCCCTTTCCTGCTGGGGCTGACTAACAAAGTGTATTGTGAACCTGAACAAGTATTAGGTGTAATTTCCTTGGATTCAGTATAAACAGATGTTCTGGTGCTTTCCGCCGGCATCAAGGGGCTGGGTTGTGTCCTTTCTGGACACGTGCACCCCACCTGGAGGCCCCTGGCAATGAGATGTAGCTAAGGCTTAGCTCCCCTGAGTTGGGAGCGAGCAGGGAAGAGCCCAGCCTGCAGCCTGGGTGTCTCCTCCTAAACTGGACCCACATTTCCATTCTGCTGGCTCCTGCCTCAAAGGGGATTTCTTTTGGTACAGAACTTACCTGCCAAGCCACCAGATCGCCAATCAGACAAATCTCCCCAGGGAGGAGAGTGCAGGACAGCTTCAGCTGACCTGGCCAGTGCTGGTCAGCCTTGTGTACAGGGGGCACCCGGATTTTAAGCCAGCAGCCAGCTCCTGACCCATCTGGTTCCACTTGCCCTATGCATCTGCCATGGAGAGATTCCCCTTTGTCTGTGCACAGCCCTCCAGGGAAGCAGCAGGCAATTTGGTCACATGCACAGGAAAGGACAATGGCCTCCCATCCTCTAAGCTCAAGGGAAAAACCTGACTCAGTTCCCATCACTCACTGGAGCATCCTCTCCTAGCCGCTGCGAGGCAGTGTGTATGAGCTTCTCACAGCTGCTATAGTAAACATCACAAACTGCGTGATTTAAAAATAACTATTCTCTCACAGTTTCAGAGACTAAACAAGGGAAATCAAGGTTCCACAGAGTCACAATCCCTCTGGAGCGCCGTCGACATATCTTTTGAGGAGACACAATTTAACCACCATGGAGGACTGTATCATGAGGCGTGAACGTGAGGTGGGCACTGCCAAGCCCTGGGGCATCCTTCTGTCTGGCCTCCACGTCTGGACCCTCCCCCTGCATCTCTGGGGAAAGTCTGGGGAGCCAGGAAGCTCTCATCCTCACAGAGCTGGACTCAGGAGACCACCTTTCCAGTACATTTTCTGATAAGATACAGTATTAGAGAAACGCTCTGCCTCAAAGCCCTAGGAATCACTAGCAAATTTCAGAACAAAACCTTTTAATGACTCTTAACATACCTAAGGATATTTTATTTTATAATAGACTCTGTACTGATGTGAATTCCTCCTAAAACACCCCTGAAAAAAATATCCTTGGTAAAGCATGTCTCTACCACCTGAAACCCCCTCATTAGCCCCTGCACCGTGTATTTAAGAAGCCATTTCAAATGTATAAAGCCAGCAAATAACAAGCCACTTCCTTACTGAGGTCCAGCAAAGGAATACATTAAGGATCTTCAAATCCTGACTTTCCTTAAATCTCTCAAATTTCTACTCTCCACGGAGAGATTGATAAGCTCACCTCTGTGCTTTATCCTATAAACCAAAAGAAAATGAATGAATTTTCTGAAGAGTTCAATTGAGTTTCGTATAAAGACATAAAAGTTCAATGTCTTTATAGGAAAATGTCAACACCAATTTCCAGGAGAGAAAGGTGATATCAAAGTGTCAAAAAGAAGTATACCTCAAAGTTCTTGATGAAAGAGACATGGCACAGAGGAGACAAGGAAAACGACAAGACCATTATTTTTGAATTGTCTTTAACTATTCTCTGCAATTGTTATCAGAGTGAACCCAAGGCATTCCTACCACAGATTCACCCCCTCCCTCGGTGTGAGGGCCATGTTTATTCAACTATCCAAGGAGCCAGTCACAGACATCAGGAGAAATCAAAAGACAACTCATAAGCAGACCTGCCTGAAAAATATTGCTACGGTTATTTTTAGATATGAAAATACTTCACAGATATTTGTGAGTCAATGTGAGTAATTTAATATGTAAATATCATACATAGGTCAAATAATTTGATTTAAAAGCACTACTAAAAATAAATAAGGTAGAGACGCAGAATCAATCTGAAGCAAATGCTGAAACAAAACAAGATGGCAGCTCAGGATCCGGGAGACGAAGAGATGGCATCTGTGAGAAGAGCTAGACAGTAACCAGGTTCAGAGGAGTAATCTGAGCACCGGATAAACTTGGAAACCAGACAAAGAAAGTTAAAACAGCAATTAACTAAAGCACCGAGCGAGTGAGGAAACCGTACCTGACAGAGCCCAACAAGTAATTTAGGAGTAAGCGTGTCTGCAATGGCACTACGTCGCACCGATCAGTCACAGCAAGACTCTCCTGTTGTTCCATTTCAGCTAAACGAAGCATCAGGGAGGACCGTAAGAGAGGCTATGAGAGAGTCAAAATAGTCCATTGAGTGATGAAAGGCTAATATAAAACCCATTCGTTCCGTTGTTTATCACATCTGACAAGAAATTGAATGCCATGAAACAGAAATCGTCACAGAAGTAACACATTTCATTAGGGGGAGAAGGCTTAAAGCTTCCACAGAACAGCTCATCTGCCCATTTCCAATTTCTTTGGAGATTCTTGCAGAAGTTATGTGAATGGAGAAGGAAAGAATTTTGAGTTTCAGTGAATTATGAGATTCGAGGGGGGTTATAATCTGCCAGTGAGATGCCAGTGCCGCAGAATATTAAGCTTTGGAGGCCAGTACAAGACACAACAAGCCATCCAACACATCCAGCCCCAAGGAGGAGAGCCAGTAATGAGATACTTACCCAAATTGTTTAGTTGCCGCCTGAGGAGTCAGAAACTTTGCAAATTAAGGAACGTTAGGATAATGGGGAAAGGAGGGTCACCTCCCATTTGTGAAGACCTTGTTGCAGAGAAAGCAGACCTTGTTTCAGGTCAGGAAAAAAACAGTTTGCAATTGCCAGGAATTAGATGTGAATTCTCACTGAAATCTGTCTCTGAGGAGGAAAACCCCCATTTTCACCTAAGTTGACATTTACGAACTGCATTAAGTATCATGAATGTCAGAAGAGAAGTCCCACAGCACCCCAAGATGGAGCGCCAGTTAAGCTCAGCGCCAGGACTTGGAACTCAGAATCACTGAAGTGCTTTCATGAGGTATCATCCCTAGGAAACAGAGGCAGAGAGGGTCCTACAGGATTCTGGGGGATTTGTCTGGTCAGTTGACACTATCAGAACAAGAAATGGCACTACAAACTTGTTATGGAACAAAGATGACTACTAACTCCGGACATTGCTGGAATTTTTGTTGGTAGATTGGTTGGTAAGTTGGTTGATTGGTTGGTTGGTTGGTGGTTTGGTTGGTAGATTTGTAGGTTAGTGGACTGCTTGTTTGGCTAGTTGGTAGGGAGGCTGCTTGGTTGGTAAACTGGTTTATTCCACTGGTGTCCATCTGGTTTGTAATGTGTGGTGAATCATTCTGCGTTGGATCCCAGATCTGTAAGTGGCTGGTAGAAATGAGCCATCTCTTCCCCCATTCCCACAGGGTCACCCTGCTTCACTCTAATGCCTGAGGTTCTCGCCCAGCATCTCAAATTTTCCTGTTTGGAGGCCCAACCGGAAGGTGCTTGACCCCAGAGGTCAAACACTCACCAGATTCTGTTTCTTCCGTTTTTGTTTTGTTTTCATTTTCAAAATATTGTAGGGCAGAGAATGAGTGTGAACCTCCGGTTTTGTGGTTCCTCTCAGGAGCAGGGCCTCAGCCCATCCAGCAGGACACGAGAGGGCTGGATCGTACCCTCATTTCTGAAAGCCTGGCAAAGAGCCTTCTGCTTAGGTTCTGCAGAGGTGGAGGGAAACCTCCATGCAAAACAGAAGGTCTGGAGAGGAGAGGGGTTTCAAACACTGTCCTCTCCTCTCAGGGCCTGGAGCAGCTTGAGACCCTGTGACTAAGCCCCGGAGGGAAAGAGGTCAGACTGCCAGAACAGGCTTTGCAAACCGTGGGCTCCCCCTGGAGATACACAGGCACTCAAAATGACTCCGTAATAACAGGATGGGAAACAGCTCCCACCATCCATGGGTGCGTCCTGACCCCCACCCAGCCTTGGGAAGAACTCAACTCAAATTCAACCCATGCTCGTACAGGCTACCCTGTTCTCTACCTACCTGTGCATTATTCACAGGTTATACCCACAGGGAACTGTTTAGAGACTGTTGTTAAAGGTCTTACTCTGTGGGCAGCTTCCAAAGCGCATTACACCTTGAAGACTAAGAAGGCTTTCGGCCTGGTTTGACCTTTCCTTCCCTTGAAGTGAGATGTGGTTTTGAAAGCAATATGACAGGGGGTCGGGGGGCAGGACAATGAAATAAACCTTATGAATTGATATCCATAAGTGTTTTCAATAAAGCAAACTTAGGGATCAAATCTTCAAGTTGTGGAGATTGAAAGTCAACTGAGGGCCGGGGAGGTAGCTCAGTCGGTAGAGTGCTCGCCTTGCAAGGCCCTGGGTTTGCTCCCCAGCGCCGCAAAAAAAAAAAAAAAAGTCAACTGATATTGTGTATCTGTTCATGCCTGTGGCCATGTCCACCAGGTCACCTCCTAGAGCACAGAGCAGCTTTCCTGAGATGGCACCTCCACCCTGCAAGGAATATCGTAGCATGTCCAGGCATCCAGCACATCTCAGTCACTTTCTGAAGCTCTCATGTCTCAATTACCATTACTTAAATCTTAATAATGGCGTGCTTCATTTGAAAACCAGAGTCTTACACAGAGCTTGAAGTTCCCTGCTGGTTTTGGAATCTGTCTCCATTTTGCACAGGCAGTTGCTCCTTTTCTCAAGATAAGGAGCACAGCCCCTCTGCTGAGCTACCGCAGACCCCAGTCTGGACCAAGGTGGGCGGCCTTGGGTCCCTCTTGGGTTCTACCACAAAGAAGCCCCAATTCGTGGAAGAGCACACAGAACTACAGGGGACCTGGGGGATGGTGACTCTGAAGATAAGGACACTCCTACTCCCCGAGGAGGACCCTGCCTGGGAGCAGCAGCCATCCACCCTCAGAGGAGAGAGAAGCCAGCAGAGGAGCATCAGATAGGGAGGCTGCTTCAGGAGAGAAAGCTCCCCTCCCTGCACCCCTGCCCAGGGAAGGAGAGCAGGAAGAAATGCCACCAGGAAGCTGCGGAGTGAGCTGAGGGCACGCAGGGAATGAGGGCAGAAAGCAGAAACAGGCAGTGAGGAGGGGCCATTCCGGAGAATGAAGTGCCTTTCGCTCAGACACAGAGAGCTGGTGATGAATGAGGACATGCTGTTCAGAATCCCACAGTGTGGATTTGTCCTCTCCTGATTCATCCAAGATGAATACAGAGATTCTAGAAGTTTCCAGAATGGCCATGAGGAGGCTTTAACCCAGACACTATGTCTATCTTGGGCAAAGTAGGAGGGTGGCATGTATCTTAAATGAAAACGAAAATAAAACGTGACCCACCTGGCCAGGGAGCCAGGAGGCCCTTGGAAAGCGTGCTTCGTCCAGCCTTTGGGGGAGGGTGGGGAAGGAGCCCTGCACCTGTCTGAGCAGAGGAGCCCACTGTGGTCCAAAGGCAGGGAAATAGGGGCTTCTGGGTGCAAAGAGCCTGCCCTGTGGACTTGGGGCTTCAAGACACTTCTCCAAGACCCCTCACAGACCGTGTCTGACGTCCCCCCTAAGCTGGGCACAGAGACGCCCACAAATACCCACAGAAGAGCTGAATGCAGGGGACAGATGGGCTTTACAAACAGCAAAGAGGAAAGAACACAATACATGAGGTGACATTCTTGGCAAAAACAGCAGGCTGCAGGAGGCGACTCGGCTCACCGCAGAAGCCTGCGTCTCGGTTCTTGGGAAGGTGCAGCCTGGCCCCCCCGGAGCTGTCACAAAGCACCCCCCGTGTGGGGCCCCTCTACAGAGAACAGGAAGAAAGTGTCACGGTGATTCTGACTCAGGCTTTGATGGTGGCGTCTTTCACAAAAGGCAAAACAGATGCCACAGGCATATTGCAGTGCCTTGTCCATGAAAGCCGTGACGAGTAACAAGCACTGGCTCGATTTTGCCGTGTGGCGGGGAGCAACAGAGCCCTTTGCTGTGCGTTCGGGGTTGATATTCATTGACCGTGGCCTGGGTTGTGCTGCTCCAGTCGGGACGAGAGGCAGGAACCTCCACGCCCTTCTCGCCTTCATCTTGACTGAAGACCACACCGGGAAGTGCTCATTTCCCGACTGTTCCCAATTGTTCATTTTAACAATGGCTCACACAAAGGTGCAGACATCTCGCAGTCTGCAGTGTGAGCCAACAGCATCAGGAGGACAGCGAGTGCTACCTCAGACTCTGTCCCATGGCAGACAGATGAGGCAGGCAGCCAGCCACGTGCGGATGAATAGGGCTGACTGGTCCTCATCCCTACGTAGCTTCCCAGGGAGGGTGACATCCAAGAAAGGTCGCAAGGTGCTCCTACACGTTTGTTTACCTGCGCATGCGCTTCCTGGGGCTGCCATAAGAAATGGCCAGAGACTTGGTGTTGTAAACAAGAGAAGTCTGTTCTCTCTTAGTCTGGGGACACAGAGTCTAACCCAGGTTGGCACCTCCTGGAGACTCGAAGCGACATTGCCTCCATGCCTCTCCCAGCTCTTGGCTGCTGGCCACCCTTGCTGCCCGCCGGCTTGTAAGTGCCTCCCCCAGTGTCTGTGTGTCCTCCCCTCCTCTGATAAGGACAGTTACTGGATGATCTCATCCTCAGATTCTAAATCATTTCTGCTCACACTCACAGGTCCCAGGGGCTAGGACTTGGCATGTCTGCCTGGGAACACCGTTGGACCCACAGCTTGCACTAATAAAAGTATGCAGACAGAGGCAGGTGAACTCGACCCTTGACTTCTATTCCTAATTTGGGCTGGCTACATGCACAGCTGTCTGGAGAGTTCCCAAGGACCCAGTGCCAATGGTGCCATATGCATGGAGACTGCCCAAGGCCCCTGCTGACAGGGCTCTCCTGCATCTTCTGGTGCATCTCTGGGGTCTTCCTCTCAGTGCCCGGCAGCTTCTGCCTGGTGGTAGGTAGACACCCCTAGATCATCACCTGTGTCTTCACAAGTCCCCAGTCAGTTCTCTGAGTGCAGTAAGGGGCTCAGTGAGTTTTCTTGATGAATAAAGCAAGGAAAGAATGAAGCCCTGGGAAGATGCTCTTCTATTCTTGGGAACATCCCAGGGAGGTCAGATGGCAATAGTCTTGTGTCTTAGTGATAAGGATAGGTGCTAGGATATAGCCACCAGTCCCTGGATCCTGGGCCCAGGCCCTCTGTTCCCTCAGGTCCCACCCAGGGCAGGGCAGATCCTGCATTTCACTCCCACAGCCTCAGGAAGCAGGGATTTGGGAGGCCACCCTAGCAGGGAGCTCAGAGCACCTGATAAAACCAAGAAAGACCCAGGCCACTTGCAGATCAGGGCTGGTGAGCTTAAGGATAAATAAGCCAACACACTGCTCCTTACACAACTTGGTTCCTACTCTGCCAAATATTTAGTTGCCAGGTGCGCTGGTGAGATTTTGCTGTCTTAAAATGAGCTGAGAACCTCAGAGGAATGCAGCAGTAAGCGCTGGCTCTTTCAGGAGGCCAAAGGGAAGGCCCACCATGCTCAGCGCTCCCTGCTAGCTGGCGAGGTCACTGTGCAGCTACTCATCTGCAGGGGCAGCCACCCTGGGAGCTCTGGGGCAGAGATGGTTTGTCCCCACGGATGTGGTGCTGGAGGACTTGACCTTCAGTGTGGCGGTGTCAAGGTGGTGAGGAAATCTGCAGAGAGTAAACTGGGCTGCTTGTGACCAGCTCAATAGAAAACTAATTGCCAGCATCACGCCAGCCAATGAGCTCATGGGGCCCCAGCCTGTCGAGTATGAACCGGGCAATGCTGCAACGCTGACGCACATCCGGTCACCCCAAGGCCCCCACGTGTGATTCAGATACCCTCGTCCTGTTGCAGAAGATGGAAGACTAAGCCAGGATTAGGGTTAGGCAAGTCCCAGGCTTCGTTGTCCCCTTCTGTCACACTCTGCAAACAGCACAGGGCCTGGGTCTAGTGGAACAACCTCTGCCCCACTGTGCTTCCAGCACCAGGGACTGAGCCCAGCACAGTGTGGCCATTGAGGAAGAGAAGAGGCTTCCTGGCTACCTAGTGGGGCAAAGAGGTCAGGGGAGGGGAGGACGGCTCACGTGGGCTGGCCCCAGCTGAGCTTCTGAACCTGGTCACCACACCACCTGGCACCTTGCTTCCCGTGTATGGAGTGGCACCAGGCTACGTTGACTGAATCCCCTGTAGGCCCCCTCTCCGCCCAGACTGTGCAGCTTCCCCAGGCCCTGCCGGTGGGCAGCCTTCTGCAGCACGTGCTGCCTCCCCTGTGAGAGCTGGAAATCTCAATGGAGGCACTGTGTCACACCATGGAAACGAGAATGACCGACCCAGGAGGCCGTGACGGAAGCTGCCTGATGACACACCAGGAAGACCGCAGGACCACGAGCTTGCAGAGGGCCACCAGCCTCGCCCGGACCTTCTTCTGCAAGAACGTCTGCCAGCAGCTGCCTGTTCAGCCAGCGACCAACCACTGTGGCCAGGGGCCACCGTCCCAAAATACCTCGTGCAACTGATGCAGCCCTCGAGGGCTCGCCTCCAAGAACACCCAGGGCTGCTCAGCCTCCACGCCCTGGCGTGAGCTCCTGGTGGACGGTTCCCGAGTAAATGAAGCTCCCGAGAATCTGACTGTGATCCAGGTTGACCTGTGCCTGTTGGTTGAATGAATGTTCCTACTCTGGGCCATTTCCTGATTTGGGCTCTTCTACTTCTTTGCTGACTATCTCATCTCTGAATTAGACCTCTCTGTGATGGAGCCTGTCTGTTCACTTGAATCTCCGGCAGAAGTCAGGGATGCCATGTGCATCTGTGGCTTGGACATTTCTGCAGCGCCTGAGATAAATTACACAGGTAATGAGCTGGACTCAGGCCATGCCGGGCGGCTCGTGCAGCTTGTAAACTGCAGCCCGGGAGGAGGGTTCAGAATGAGTGGCACATTTGTCTCCTGCAGCCCTGCCAGCATCCACGGGAGATGAGAGACGCTCTCCCCAGCCCCCTGTCAAGCAGAGGCCTTTCCTTCTGATCGCTCTGAGCTCTGCTGATATGGATCATCGTCCGGAAAGACCACAACACATACGCCTTAGCTGATCCAGCTTGGGTTCTCAGTCACAGCAGTGGGCTGACCCACTTTGGGGGAGAGAGTTTGCATATTCTGATCAGGACAAGAGATTAGTCAGCTGAGAAGCCCTGATTCCATTAGCCTGGGAGGAGCATGTTTTAGCAGACATCACAATGAACTGGCTGATTTTAAATTATACTTTCTCTCAAAGTCCCCTTGGCACGAACCACGGGCTTTTGTACTTCCTGTTCTTCAAAGGTGTGCATTGATGTGTTTCTACCCCTTCCACACCTTGCCAGCTAATGAGAAAGTCTTAATTCATCAAATCCTTGAAATCTCTATTCCTGTCTCCATTAGCACCTTAATGAATAGCACCAGGCTCACAGCTCAGTGCAAACACAGAGAGGGACGGCCACCCTGGGCTGCTCTCATCATTTGGGCCTTGCAGAGAGCCACACTAAACAAGTCCTGGAGGAGCTGCTGGCCTGGGTTCAGATGTGGGCTGGCTGGGTGTCCAAGGAGGGAGGGGACAGCACACTCTGGTGGCAGTGACTAGCAGTGTGCTTGTTCTCAAACCTGAGAGAAGCACCTCAGGCAGAAAGTGTCCGTTGCCCCCCGACGGACACCCCACCTAGGCGGGGTCTCCCTCAGCCCAGCCCAGGCTGGGGCCCACGGCCAGCAGCCCACGAGGCCCAGCAGCTCTCCTGACACTGCAGGTCGCCTCAGCAGGACCACAGCCAGGGCCTGGGACATGGTAGCCCCTGCGAATGAGAACCCTGAACTCTACACATCTGCCCATCTCCAGGATGCCAAGGGAAGTGAGTTCGAGAGCAGCCTGGACAGCAGCATGGCAGAGAAGCTTCTGAAAGGACCAAGCATGGATCTTACTGATTAAGCAGATGCCTCTCGGGGAGCCACTTCGTTTGCCGGATGAGACTTGCTTGGCTCATTGTTCCAGCAGTGTGTGCCAAGTAGGCTGAGGAGCATCCACAGGCTGCTGAGACAGGCAGGAGCCTCGGGACTAGCGTTTAGCAGGTTCCTCTGGACTCTAAGCAAGGCGGGGATCAGCCGCAGCAGGAAAAGCTGCTCCTCAGGGGGTCCTGGCCAGCCTGTGCCAAAGAGGCCAACAGAGAAGCAGGGGTGTGGCCAGGACTGCAGGTCTGTAAATCTCCTCAGGCTGCAGGGAAAGAAGACTCTCCTGAGGAAAGGAGGCAGCAGAGGTCTCCGCTGCCAGAAATCTGGTTGCTATAATTTGCATAAGTGCATAAATTTGCACAGTATGTTCAGGTTGCCTTAGGCCAGGAAGACTGTTAAATTTACCAGGGAGATGTGTCACAGCCAAAATCACCAGGGAGATGTGTCACAGCCAAAATCACCAGGGAGAGTGTCACAGCCAAAATCACCAGGGAGATGTGCCACAGCCCAAATCACCAGGGAGATGTGCCACAGCCAAAATCACCAGGGAGATGGCCCAGCCAAAATCACCAGGGAGATGTGCCACAGCCAGCCTGCTGGATCGTGCCTGGTAAGCACGGTCCACCCTGGCCTGGAAGATGTCCTGTGGGACCCAGCACACAGGCACCCTGAGGGCCGGACACAGCACAGCTGGCCTCCTGAGGGCTACCCCTGCTGCCTGACCCAAGCCCAAGGCAAGCAGTCTCTGCTTCTGTTCTGAGAAGCCAGAGGAGGCAATCAGGCACCGGCTCCTCCCAGGTACCTCGCTCCAGTCCAAGGACTCTTCCTCCTCTCCTTCCACCTCCCTCTGCAAGTGGACTCCCTGCCAGTGGCCTGATCTGCCCTCACTCTCATCTCCAGGGAGACAAAGCCTGGAGAAGTGAGGTGACTTCTGGGATGGAGCGCATGGTGCCCGAGGTTGAAAGAGGACCCCGAGAGGTGCTGCCCATTCACCGCGCACCCAGGCCACAGCACAGGCCTGGGACCTGCAGTCCCAGCCCGCCGTGGGCCAGGCAGCCGCACCCCCGCATGGTGACCCTCCTTGCCGGGCATAGAGGCGGTGAGAGCCTACCGCTGCTCTCACTGCCCCTGCCCCGGAGGGGTCGCCTTCCCTCCAGTGTGGGGCTGCAGCAGGCCGCACAGCCTTCCTGCTGGGGAGGGAGGGGCGGGAGCCCTTTGCAGAGGAGAGAGGCTGCTGCAGCGCTGCCGGCAAGGGCCTGCCAAAGCCAGATCATGGATTCTGTCCCCAGAATGCGAAGAACTGCGAATCAAGCACGAGCCCCCCCACCCCACCAGGCACCGGGCTGTGACCCTGCGTGCACAAGTGGGACAGCCCTGCACTGGGGCTGCGGGCCCTTTCCAGGGTGTCTTGGGGTGAAGGTGACCCTCCTCCTCTTCCCCCACGGCCAGTCTTCCCCCACTCTACTGGCTAGAGGCCCTTGCCAGGACACGCTTAACCTCCTCACTGCTGCCTGCCTCCACAGGTTTGCCTTGCAGCCCCGCGGTCTGCCCTGTCAAGTCCCTGCACAGCAGCCAGGAGGGTCCTTTAGCCCTCGGGCCATGGCGCTGGGCCCCTGAGCAGCCCTCCATGGCTCCCAGCAGGGCAGAATCTGCCTACGTGACTGCCAGAGAGGCGAGCCCCGCCCGTGGGACTTGCGAGCAGCGCATCTCAGAACGTTCTCTGTCAGCCTCTGGCGCTCCCCTCACCCGCCCCAGGCCTGTCCCAAGTCCCTCCTCCGGAGCTGCCCTGGCACGTGCTGGAGCACTGCAAACCGCGCCACTCTGGCTGGCGCCCACCCACCTCACCTCCCTTCCCCTCTGGCCGTCACTGCCTGTGGTTCTGCCTTGCTCGCTGGCACTTGCACGTTGGGTCTACTCTGGGGTGGCTGGCGAGTGCTGCAGGCTGGGTGGGGCTGCGGCCTGTCCTTCACAGGCACATTCCCGACCTTGCAGCAGCCTTGCACACAGTTGGTCCCTCAATAGATCCTGTGGAATAAGTACGTGCCCAGCACGAGCAGTCTGGGACTAACTCCAGTCCTCAGGTGTTGCCCTTCTCAGGCAAAGCTGAGGAACCCCTGTGTGCACTGGCACCGGCTTTCTCAGAGTGGTTAGCAGGCTAGGATCAGCTCTAGGTTACTTGGTATGTGCCTTTAGACACACAGTCAACGCAATCAATGCAATACCAACTTCTGGTCAACATGAATCTGTTTTTAAAGCCTCGATGCCTATTTGGAAAGGTAGCTGGGGCACTTCCCCGAATTCGTCATATCCACTGGATTTGCCCCCAGCTCAGAAACCTGCAACTTCCTGTGGCCAGCCCACTGGGAGATCTGTGAGCCCAGGTTGTCCGGAGCCCAGTGGCTTCCCTGACCAGACACACCTCCCTCTTCTGAATGGCCGTCTGGCCAACGGCACCTCCTCCTGCAGCACGCCAGGGGCCCTGCCTCCCCACACACCAGGCTCCACACCCCCTCCTCCCTCCTCCCTTCTGGAAGCAGCTGAACTCTGAAGTTGGGCTTTGGCTTTTTCTAGAGACAAAAGAAGGGACGGGAGGATCAAGAAACAGACCCTGACTGCCAACCTGTACCAGGAATGAACAAGCAATGCCCAGGGAGAAATGCAGACCCCTCAAAACTTCCCTTCAGCGGGGGTCAGCCGAGCTTCTTGGGGCTGCTGTGACAAGACCACAAACATGGGCCTTAAGCAACAGGTCTGGACACCAGGAGCCCACGTGCTGCTGGACCCACACTCCTCCGAAGGCCCAGGACAGGGTCCCAGCCTGCCCCTCGCAGCCGTCCCGGCAGCCCTCGGTTGTGGCCACCCCTCCGGTCTCTGTCTCCGTTGCCGCCCGCTCTCCTGCTTTGTGTCCACACCTGTTGTCTTCAAGTTCTCATCCCTGGATTTAGCCCCCACCCTAATCCGAGGTGATCTCAGTCGAGAGCCTCACCTTAATGACCACGGGGCTCAAACACGGCCCGGGGCTGCAGGGGGACGGATCTTCTGGGAGCTGTGGTTCAGCCTATGCAGTCCACCCTCTGGCTCCACCTTCACGTCCGTGGGCGGTCAAGCTGGTGCAGTCTTGGTCCACTCTGTGCTGCTGTAACAAAGTCGCGGATCTGAATGATTTACAAAGACCAGAAGTTACTCCCTCGCGGTCTGGAGGGTGGACGTCGAGGATCGAGCCCCTAGCAGGGCCTCATTAGTGTCCTCACCCAGCAGAAGGTGGAAGGCAAGAGCGGCGAACTCCTCCCCAAGCCCTTTGTAAGGCACCTGACCCACTCACAAGGGCGGGCCCAGTGGCCTGGCCACCTTCTCACGGCCCTAAGTGCCAGCACCCGCTCTCTGAAGGGGACACACTCAGGCCACGACTCTAGCACAGGACCTCCGTGGGGGACACTGTGGCCCCTGATCCGCTTGAGAGTTGCTGCACCAAGAGCAAGAAGGGCTCCTCTCCCTGCCCACAGTGGCCTTCCTCGCGGCCACCACTCTCCCATCTCATCTCTGGGGCGGGGAGGGCGAGTCCACCCACTCCCTGAAGTTAGGGAAACCTCATGTCCAGATCCGGCAAGGAAAGGAGAGCATACCTGTTCTGTGCCCTTCTCAGCCCAGCGGCCGAGGTGCCAGTGTGGCCACTCCCGGCCTCACCTCCCCAGCTGCTGTGCCGAGAGGCTCTGCCGCTGTTGGAGCCTGCCCTGTGTGAGGGTCGCCAGTATCGGACGCAGGTGTGGGGTCGGTGAGCAAAACGAGACCTTTACAGTCGGCCAGAATCAGAGATGCTCAGTCCATGAAGTTCCCGGGCCTCACGACCCTGGAAAGGCAGCACCTCAGCTGTGCTGGCCTCAGCTGCCCTCCTCCAAGGCAAGTGACCGGCTCTTCTCCAACACCCAGGCATCTCTGGACACGAGGACAGACATACACATGTGTACAGGCCCACACACAACTGAGGGGGTGTAAGCATGCACATAGGGGTTAGTCACAGATTCCCTAAGCATCAGGGGTCGAGGAAGCCTCCCCGTGAGTGTCCTCTGGAACAGTGTCCGCCTCGCCCTTGTGTTCTAGTTACAGGAGATCCTCCAGGGCTGTGGCCATTAAGCCCCAGAGCAGAGAAAAACCAGGGGAGCCATCTCACTAGATGGAGGGGATGCCGGCAGGCCCCCTGGGACCAGGGACCTGGGGTCTTGATAGCTGGTGATTACTCCTTCCTCCGTGCATGCAGCTCCATCAGCTTCATCAGGCTGAATTAATGACCGGATTCTCCTGTTCCTCAGCTCCGCCTTGACCTCCTCCTTCCCATCAGACTGATCTGACAATGCCCTCATGTGTCCTCCTTCCAGGAGTGCTGGCCCCGGAAGTGCCTTATTACTTACCTCTGACCTCCTAGCGCCCAGATAGCTGTCTCCATCTGCTGCATGGCTTGGAAATAACACCGCCTGCACGTGGAGAGCATTTCTGTGATGCAGCAAGCACCTACACGTGGGTGGGCATCATTGATGCAGACTGAGATTCTCATCTGCTGGTGGGAATAGCCTCTGCCTTCATCCCCAGAACCTGCCACTTAAGGAGACAACGATTCTGGAAGGCAGAGAACCTGCTGCCTCCCGAACGGTGCCCTCAGGGGATGCGCCAAGCCCTGGTGCTCCTGTGTGAACCGCCCGCAGCGCTGGCCCCTGTGCTCCACAAAGGGCTCCGGAACTGTGCGATCTCCTCCGAAAGGCTTCGTGTTCCTTTGAAGCCAGAGCAGCTGCTCTGCAATAACAGAAGCAGAGCACAAGGGAGCGAACCCTGGAGGAGCAGAGCCCAGGAGGGCTCGGGAGGGGCCCTGACTGCAGGTGACACAGCAGGGCCGCCTCCGTCTCTTCATTTACTATTGTCCTTACTGATGATTGAGAGGCCACCTGCTCTGTGCCTTCAAACGTATAGCCACCAGATGAAGCTGGGCCTGCGGCTGGCTTGTGCAGAGACTACTGCCCAGAGCGTGCAAGGCTCAAGGCTTGATCCCACACACTCTGAGCGAGTTCTCACGACTGACTCATCTATGTTATTAAGCTTGTTCCCGAGCGTGAACAATTTCATGTCTCCACAACTTCCTCAATTTGCCACACAACTCTAAAAGCTTTTAAAAAAATGTAGAGGCATCATTAACAACACCAGAGCAGGAATACCGCCTAAACACCAGCTCCCCACGGGCAGTGACCGTCAGGGTTCCCATGTCACCTGGCTCATTGCAAAACTGAGTTGCTTAGAAATGTTTCTGGCCGGTGCTCCCTGCCCTTCCTCCTGGTGCCCACTTCGTCTGTCTTCCTCTCCGTCTCTCCCTCTCTCTGCAGAACACAACCTGCAGGGCAGCAGCTCTCATTGACCTTGCTCGCTGGTTTCCGAATCCCAGTGCCAAGGCCAGGGCCTGGCAGACAGCCCTGCCACAATGTAGTTCCAGACTAACCAGAGAGTGAGAGGCTCTGCACTCACAGACAGTGGATGGATGTCAGCCTGGCAAGGCCTGGGCACCTCAGTGTCTCCTGTGACGTGGGCACACGAGTGGTTCGCACAACCACTCCAGATGGCACTCACCTAAGAGCTGCCTCCGCAGGCAACACCTGTCCCGGGGACCACCCCAGGACTGATCCACAGGAGTGCAGGCTCTGTGGTCAACCCAGGGAATGGCCACCACAGAAACAGAGAAGCGGAAGCAAGGCATGAGGAACAGGGAGGCGAAGTGCTTTTATCAGAGGTCACAATGAAAACTGTGACCACAGCCCACACCCAACGAAGGACCAGCTTGCGGGGTCACCAAATGTGTGCCCTTGTGAGCCAGGTCAGGTGCACCAGAGGACAGTTTCCACCGGGGAGTCTAACTCTGTTCTGGAACTTTCCGAGAGCAGAACTCTCACAGGTGAGGCATGCCTTTCTAGTTGCCAGCAAGACTTTGAAGACACAGAGAGAATGTCCCCTCCCGGTGCCACCGTGACAGCCAGCACACACGACCAAAGGCTGCCCTTCCCAGAAGCAGCCTCTGGACTACCCAAAGCCCGTGGCACAGAGAGGCCTCCCTCCCAGGACCAAAGCAGCACTGTTGCCAGAAGCCACTTGGGAAGACCACAGGCAGCCCAGCTTGGCCTCCGCTCCCACACTGCCAGGCAGGGAACAAGAGCTGGTCACTTCCCAGCACAGTGTCCAGAAGAAGGTTCAGAAAGAGGGAAAAGCAAGACAACCACAAGCTTGCTCCAACTCAAGGCCTCCAACAGATGCAACTCAGTCCGCAGAGGGACTTGGCTGGCCTCTCTACTCCCACCCCACCTTCAGCTGAGGACAAGACAGAGACAACCCCTGCACCCTTGCAGGTGAAGATCCCCTGGCTGCCCATGCTGACCCACAACCTCTCCATGCTCGGCTTAGGGCCGGCCAGGTTTGGCTACAGTGAGGCTGGATTTAAACTCGGTGGGTGGGCAGTAGTGAGCAGAGAGCTGATCCTCGCCAAGGCCTGCTGCTGGTCAAGCTGCCTGGAGGGCGCAGTACCTCCTAGGAGAGACACGGACACCACACCCTTGGGGCAACATTGTGTTTTAGTCTTTAGGCAGAAGTGTAGCAAACTGAAATGTAGAGTGAAGGGCTGTGTCTCAGTTGGCAGTGAGGACCCGCAAGGCAGGATGTCTAGAGGTGACAGAGAAGGATGCATCGGGCCCACTGCGTAGCCACGGTGTAGCAGCAAGCTCAGGCTTCGCACCTGCAGAAACAGCCACTTGCTCTGGCCTCGTTCCTCCAAGGTGGAGGGTGGGAGGGGAAGGCTGAGTGAGGACTAGGAGCTCCCAGGAAGCCAGGTGGGCTCCTGAGTGTAGCGTTGACCTTAGGAAACAGGACAGAGGACAGGGACAACCGGGGAACGCACGGAGGCAAAGCGGAGTGTTCCTCCCAGCTGCACCTTTCTTGTACCTAAGAAAAGGATGAAAACGTGAGTCAATCGGATACTGCCTGTGGAACGGCGCCGCTGCTTTGTTCTCAGAAGGAACATCAGGTCTTGCAGCACGGCTGGTGTCCCCACGTCAGGACCCTGGACGGCTCCCTGTCCCTCCAACAGGGATGTTACCAAGGCAACCGCGCCAGTGCCTGCTGGAGCTAGCCTTTACCACCACCAGTGTCTCGGACAGGACGAAGATGCAATTTCAGGTCAGGTGCCCACACCCTGTCCTGCTCAGAGTGGGAAGGGTGGCTTTTCTGCAGAGGACACTGAGCTCCCGGCTCCTACTCAATTGCGCTTGTTTGGAAATCCCACAAGTCCCCAGGCAGTGAGAATTTGAGCTCTCTCACTTGTGAACATGTGGGTGTTCTGGAGGGTGGCACACCCCAATTCCACAGAACCCTCCAGACCCCACCCACAGCCTCTTCTCTGTACCTCCGAGTGATGCCTAATTCAGTTTGCTGAGTTTCCGAGTCCTCCTAGTGAACTGTCAATGGGGGTGGGGATCAGCAACCCTCATGTGTACAGCCAAGAGCACAAAGGAACAGGACGCCCAGGCCCGTTTCAGCAGGCACCCCAGGGAGCAGTCCTGCAGTAGCCTGCTGTCTCCCCAGGGGTCTGGGTGTCAGCGAGCAGAGTGGCAGGACCCCAGTGTGTGCAGAACTGCTGCCAAAGTCGCTGCAAGGAGAAAGGCCGGGTGGGCACTCAGCTCACACTCTCACACCCACCCAGCTCCAGGGACACCCTCCTTGGAGATGGCTAGCCAGGTGCCAGCCTCCTCCCAGCATTCCTTCTGCAACCTGCCATTAAAGCAAGACCTTTGAAGGTGTTTACCTTCCAGCACTAAAGGTCCAAGGATTCGTTTCAGTGATAAGTGAAAAGCAGGATCAAAGCTTCATTTCAAGGATCAAAGGAGGACAGAGCAGAGGAGCCCTGGTCGCATTGTCAGAGTGGCGAAAGGCATTAATAATGCACCTGTGAGCCATCAGCAAGGCAGGAGTGGCATGCAGGACACTTGCCTGCTTTCCCCTCAGTCCTCGAGGTTTCCAGGAGTTAGCTGTGGCTGGATTAGTTAATTAACCCTAAATTAGTTCTGCGAACCCCAGGAGCCCTGTTCAGAATGCTCAAGGTGAGCCGTGGGCTGGGAAGCCGGCGATCCTCACCATGGCCTTGCCCTGGGGGAGGGATGACAGGTGTTCTGAGGAAGCAGTCAAAATACAGCTGCAGGAGGCTGGGATGAGAGGGGACACACAGCCTGTCACCATGGCTCCACTGTCACTGTGGCCCAGAAAGACACAGACTCTCATGCCAGTGCCAATGGCTCCAAGAGGAAGAGGACCAGTACCTGCTCCCCTAGGCTGTCCATGGACACCTGGAGGGAGGGGCAGGCAGTGAGCCAGGAAGGAGCAGCTGCTCCCAGAGCAGCTCTGAGCCCCCCTTTTCCATGATCTCTATTTTCTTGTGGTGAATTATACCCATACCATTGCTCTTACAGATTAAATACTCAGTCTCAAAACACACGTTCCACTCTACTCCAATTCCACATTAAGCACCGACCTTCATTAATACAGGACTAGGGGCGTCCATCGGCCAGAACCACTGTCCTGAATAAAATGGCCTCCCCCGAACCAGAGTGACTGGAGAGACAAAACAGTCCACGCAACACAGTCGCCATTGGAATGTGAAAGGCTGTCTCCAGAGCTGCTGCAAACCTGTTAATCGTAGTTTTTTCAGATGCTGACTCCAGAAGGCAGACCAGCACAGGTCCGTTTTAAAAGTTCACAGCCTCGATCACTTGATCAAAAGAGTAACGCCACCCCAGGACCCAGATCACTATCCTCCGCACCTGTCTTTATTCTCTTAGGAGTAGAATACCACCAGCCAGGCTGGGCCTTTTCTAACAAGGTTTTAATTACAGATTAATCTTCAATTGAAAGGATGATAACAAAAAAACAGGGATTTTTAAAATACTTTAAAAAGTTTTTTTCTTTCACAATTTTTACAGGAAACCATTAAAAATAAATCCTCAATGCCCTTGGTTATTATTCTGCCATTATATTAGAGGAAAATTGAGTTACCTCCCAGGGGAAGCAGCCCCTAATGATGGGAAAGGCGTGAGGAATCCCTCAGGGACCAGGGAATGACCAGGACCGGGGCTTCAGGCAGAGGCAGCCCCACAGAGTCAGGATGGGGGCCTGACGTCTGTCTGTGACACCCTGAGTGGCAGGCCAGGAGCTTGCAAACCGGTCCATGATCTGGAGAGCCCTGGGCACCCTGCCTGGGCTCCTGGCAGAAAGCTTTCTTCCCCTCACTCTGCCCTCTGGGTCTGATCAATGGGCTTGCCTGGCCCTCAACCTTCTCACCTAACACCGTCCTTCCTTTTCCCCTTCGAGATGTTGGCCAAAAAGGGTCCTCAGACACCTGCCACCAGGCTCCCGTCTTTTGAGCAACATTATTTCTGAGACTGGGTCTCCCACTACAGACCCACCTAAACTTCCCTGCCTGTGATGAGCCACACCTGGGGCCAGAGACCAGCCCAAGCTGTGCAGAGAAATGAGGTTGAATGAACTCTGCAAAAAGGAGCAGCCATGCAAGCACAGGCCTCCGCCGCCTGAGGCGGCGGCTCCGAGGACAGCCAGGCCAGGGAGCCTCCAGGTGCTGTCAGGACTCAAGGGCCTACGCAACCCACACCACAGGGAAGGGAGTCCCGTTCATGGTTCTGGAGGGGCTGACAGCCTGCTCCTGGATTCGCAGCCTGGATTGGGCATGGCCATGGTATGCCTGCCAAGGACACCACGACCTTCACCTGACACATGCCGCACAGACCCGGCTGTGTCCCAGTTGTGAGGTCAGGCTCTCAGCTACAGACACACATGCTCGGACACACACCATGCATGCTCACACACAGGAGCCGAGTGCCCCGTCTCAGCTGGTCCCAGTGAGCGGTCGTGCTCAGTTCCCAGGCCACATCTCAAAGGGCCGGACAAACTGCAACAGATGGAGTCTGGGGACCCGGAGTGCAGGCTGCATGTCCCTAGGTCCCTGTTTGAGGGACAGTCGTGTGTTAGCCTAAGGGAGGGGACCAGCTTCAGAGCCTCCCACAGGCCACAGGAGGCAGGCCCAGAGAGCAGAGAGGAGTTGAACTGCAGTGACTCACAAGTGGGACAAGGAAAGGTTTGACCCAGGCCTGGGGCCTCGGCCTCCACCCTCCGCAGTGAGCCTCAGACAAGACGCAGGTTGGCTCTGTTCCGTCAAGCCCGACCTCACCCCTGAAGGAAGCCCACCTTGCAACAAGCCAGCCTCCTTGGGCTTTCCTGCATGCTGCGCGCCTCCCTCATCCCCCCACCCAGCCATCCTGACCTGCAGCCACAGTCCCTAAGGCACCTGTCTGCCTATTTGTGGCCCCATGCTCCTCCCCTTGCCCAAACCCCACTCAGCTTCAGGGTCGCTGCTGGAGTAGAAGCCACCTCTGCTGGCCCAGCAGCCCAGCCAGGCTCTGTAAGGCCTCTCTACAGCCACCAGACTGCATGAACTCCTGAACTCCTGCAGGAGCGCCCTGCAGGGAAGGCACACTCAGTAGGCCTCAGGCACCTTCACTGGCACCGCACTGGGCTCAGCAGCCAGTAAGCAAAGGGGCAGCGAATGCTCCCGAGGCCAGGAGAACCCAAACCAGGCCCCTCTCTGCCTCCAAGTCAGGCTGCCTCAGAACAACCTCCCTCCAGAGAAGGGACGCACGAAGTTCACCTTCCCTGACCTGTTTTCCTCACCAGCAAAACGCCAAGTACATCGCTGTTTTCACAGATGCGTTCTGTGTTGGAGAAGTAGATTGTGCCTCCAAATAGCCTTAGACATGAGAGCGGTATACATGGATGTCAGGAACAAAGTCACGTAACCTTTCCAAACATCAACTTTGGGGTTTTAATGCTTTCTCCATAGCAGTTTCTTTCCAAAAATGTACTTTCTCACTTGTTGGCTAAAGAGCCTCTTTACTTTGAAGGTTCAGATTAAATGTATTGATTTTTTCAGAAATATATCTAGGTAGCATATTCTAAGAACTTCTTGTCATCGTAGGAAGACTGCAACTTTAAGGCACATGCTTTTGTAAAAGAAAAATTACGTTTAAGTTGGATAAATCTTCTAAGCACAAAATATTTCCTGATGACTTTCCATTCCATAGCAAAGTATTATGAAGCGTCTACATTATTCCAAAGTGC
Source organism: Sciurus vulgaris (assembly GCF_902686455.1). Lineage (NCBI taxonomy): Eukaryota > Metazoa > Chordata > Mammalia > Rodentia > Sciuridae > Sciurus > Sciurus vulgaris. The sequence continues at coordinate 2,785,655 of NC_136464.1, forward strand.
TTGTTTTTATAATATTAATCATTTAATTGATGTTTTAGTCAGCTTTTTCATTGCTATGACCAACAGACATGACAAGAACAATTTTAGAGGAAGACAGTTTTATTTGGTGCTCACAGTTTCAGCAGTCTCAGTCCATAAATAGCTAGTTCCATGGATCTGGGCCTGAGGTGAGGTAGGACATCATGGGAAAAGAGTGTGATGGAGGAAGGAGGCTCAGGAAATCCTACCGGAAACGGGGAAGGAGGGAGAGGGAGACCTCCCCTCATCACGGAGAAAATATAAACCCAAAGCCATGTCCCGTGACCCCCATCCCCAGCCACACCCTCGCTACCTACAGTTACCACCAGTTAATCTCGATCAGTGGATTAACGCACTGCTGAGGTTAAGGCTCTTGTCGTAACCCGGTCATTTCACCTCTGAACCTTCTTGCATTGCTCCACCGGGAGCTTTGGGGGAGACCCCATGTCTAACCACAACAGTGACTTTCTGTGGCTCCCGTCTTGCTGTGCACCTTAGCCTGATGCAGAGGTTGCACACACGCAGACTGCTTCCATGCTGGTGAACATCAAGGTACTGGGAGGGTGTCGTGCCGGGAGCCCACTGGGTGCTGCCCATGAGTGTGGCCCACCACACTGCCCAGGCCTCTTGCTGAACTCTCTTCAATCACTTCTGTCCTGCAGAGCTTTCCCTGGCACGTCCTTGTGGCCGGGTGCTGAAGCAGAATACCGAGACAGGCAGTTTAGCTGAAGTCTGACCTCACACAGTTCTGGTGACTGGGCCTGGGGAGCCTGAGGCTCAGCATAGCAAGGCTGTTCCTGGTGAGAGCATTCCCCAGGGTCCCTAGAGCAAAGGGAGCCGCTGTCACCCCTTCCACAGGATGCTAATCCCGCCAAGGGACCCTGCCCGCGTGACCTCGGCTGAGTCTAACCACCTCCCAAAGGCCGTGTTTCCTAAAGCTGTCACACCGGGGTCAGGGCTTCCGCGTGTGAAGTGGGGTACATGAATACCTTAGCTCTTACGTGGTGGAGGTTGGACTTGAACCCTGGTCCTCAGACTCCACTGCGTGAACCTAATGCGTGTGGACTCTGAGCTGACGGGAGGCGGCATCCTGTGGCTCTAGGCCTTGGATGTCCTTCCTGACTGCCGGAGACCAGCCTTTCCACTGCCCCAAGGCCCTGATTCCACGAGTGACAGGCAGCATCCACAGCCTCAGTCAGTGCCCTGCCTTCAGGTCCCCATGGGCAGCAGCAGAGCCTGGCAGCAGGTCATCTCACCAGCAGAAGAAAGAAGAGCCTTCTCGCCCTCCGAGGATGCCACGGTTCTCCTTCCCTTTAAAGATGAGGGAGCCGACACCGAACACCAACCGACAGCGCGTCGAAGGCCAGGCACCCATGTCCTGCCACCCTGGGCCCCGAGGCTTTGGCTTTGATTCTCTCGTGGCTGGGGAGCCGCAGTCGTGCCGTCTTTCACCCGAGGCTGATGGGCTGCGTCCTCTCCCCTTTCCTTGGATCCGTCGGGCTAGAGGTTGGTCAATTTTATTGATCTTTCCAAAGAGCAACTTCTGGTTTTATTGTCTTTTCACTACTTTTCTGTTTTCGATTTTATTGATTTCTGCTTATCTTTATTATTTTTTCCCTTCTGGTTGTTTTGGCATTGATCAGCTCTTTCTCTCTAGCACTCAGCTTTCTTTCTTGGGTTTCTGGATTTGAAACCTTTCTTAACGTAAATATTCAATGCTGTGAATTTCTCCCAAAGCGTTGCTTCAGCGGCACCCCACGTCTTGTATTCCATGCTTTCATTTTCATCCAGCGGAGAAGAGCCCCTCCCACGCCTTTGGGCTTCCCTTTGAATGCCGCCCTTCCCTTTCCAGATCCGGGAGGGGCTTCCAGTGGTCCTGTCACAGATGGCACCCCCGGGCAGAGGAGGCAGCTGTGCGACCTGAACCCTTCTGAGGGCCACGTGCTCTGGTCCTGGCCAGTGCCCCACGGGCACCAGGAGGAGCAGCACCTGCTCCTGCCAGCAGTGGAGTTCGGGTGCCAGTCCTCGGGAGTGGGCAGTGCCCTGCCCTGTGCCCTTGCCGACTCTCTCACTCCCCGACTGGGTGTGAAGTGCCATCTTCCCCACTAGCAGCCTGGCTCCCTTTTCCCCCAGCGCCCACGCTGCTTCTGCCTCACGTGTCTAAAGCTCCTTCCTGTGCCGCAGGCACACTCGGGATTGATGACTAGCCTCTCTGGCGTGCCATCCCTCCTCAGCCTGCACACCCCAGGCCGAGGCCCACCTGCCAGCGTGGCCGCTGCAGACTCTCTGCAAGGCTCTGCGTGGTGCCTCATCCCGCGTCTTCATGGGTGGAGTGGGCTTCTGGTCGCAGCAGTTGCTAGGTCTCGTTTCTGTATCCAATCTGACTCTCTCTGTTCTGAGCTGTTTTGAAAGGTGGAGGTGTTCAGGACACCGATGTGATGTTGTTATCGACATGACTGGACCTAAGGCCGCCATTGCAGTGATTCCCAGTCTCCCCTCCTCTCTGACTGCTTTTGTTACCATTCGAGCTGTTCTTTTGAGGTTGTCTGTGTCTCCACTACTGGCTTATTAATCACGCTTCTTGTAAAGGTCTTAAGGCCTGCCACTTTAATATGCCATGACTAGGAACCTAGATCTACCAAACAAGAGTTCGCCGGTGACTGCCTACTTGTGAAAGAAGCCTAGGCTGGGGAAATGGATCCCCTGGGTATCCAAGAGCATCGGCAGTGCATTTAACAGGGTGCAACTTACACATACGAGTGACAGCCTGTTTCCAGTGTGACGGCTGCACACCCACATCAGGGAAGGGACGGTGACAGCATGAGTCCCCAGAGCTGGCCCGGGCGGGAGAACCCGTGCTGCTGCTCATCACCGGCTCCTCTGTTCCGCAGGCTGGACAGTGCAGGAGGAAGGGCCTGGTCACGAGGCTCTTCCTCCCGCTCCTGCCCCTCTTCCCGTGTCCACAGGAAGGCATCTGGTTGACACCACCGCCCAAGCCCCCAGGCAGCCCTCCTGCTCTCCTGAGGAAAGCAGTGTCCTGCTCCAGGCGTGCTGGACGCTGAGGGTGCCTCAGGCAGCTCTGTACTTCTCCGGTGTCACTGAGCTGAGCTCAGACGCACATTGTCTGGGAAGCTGATATTCAAAGAACAAACAAGTCGCCCAGACAAGGGAAGATGAGTTCCCAGCGCAATTAGTCAGCAAGGGCAGGCTCCTTGTAACGGTTGCTAGGATCACTGAGCAATCAGGAAGCAGCGAGAAGTGCTGGGTAATGGACGCCCTCCTTAACGACAGGCACCTGCAGCACAAATGATCCCCCAAAACAGTCTCATTAGGAAGACGATCCACCTCCCCGAAAGTCCCCAGCAAACTGGACAAGGCTCCTCAAATGCACCCTTTACAATTACACACTGACCTTTGCTAAGACTCCGATCCCCAGATTTCCCAGTGGTGACGTCACCAGCACCCCTCTGGGCGTGCCCAGGAGACCCTCCTTGCTGGCGGGGACTGGGAAGCCCTTTCCCTGTCTCCCAGGGCTCCACGGACGCCTCGAACTGAGGCGAGCTGCTGTGCTCCCACAGCCAGGTGAGAACCCATGTTCGTCAACAGCTACAGGGTCATCTGCGGGTGGTGCTGGTCACGACAGGCCAGGTAGGTGGGGCTGCCTCCATCACTGGCCGGAGGCACCCGCTGCCCTGACGGTGCTTCCTCCGCCCTGCTCGGTGGTTTATTCCTCCCGTCCGCCTCATTGCTCTGCAATGTTCTCTTCTTTTGCTTTTACTCAACCTGAATTAGTTTCGATTTTTTTTTTTAAGCATTATTTGTTACCAGGAAAACAGACAGCAGGTAACAGACCCCAGGGAAGTGAGGAGCACTGTAACCTGGTTATCGGGCTGAGCTGGCAGGGAGCAATAAAAACTCCTCCCCACTCTGGGATGAGAGGGAGCCACCCAGAGTGGGTTTTGTTCGAAGCTCCCTGAGGCTGGAGAAAGGCAGGAGGGGAGCCGGCTGCTCCAGGGCTCTGGCCGGCTTGGAGCCTCAGATCAGATCCCTCGGCTCCCACCTGAAGGCACCAACTGAGACCCCGAAACCTTAGCGACCCTGCTGAGAGACTCTCTTATCTCCACTCTCCACAGGGCTGAGAACGGCCCAACCCTAAACACAGAGTGCGTTCAGTCACTGGATGGTGACGGCTTTGGCTCACTGCCTCGCCGGGTGGGAGAGAGCAGGGCCCAGCAATCCCACGGGCAATCTGGAGGGGTGAGGGACGCCAGCCCCGCCTGGCCCTCTCCAGCACTGGGCAGCAGCTTCTGTCCACCTCAGGGCTGTGTGTTGGCCTAGCAAGGCAAACCAGCACGAGCCATCAGGGTTCACTGGAAGGATCTATCAGATACCAGAGGCTCACAGAACCAAACAAAGAGCCAGGCAGCCAAGCTCAGAAAGCACAGGCCTGGGAACCGCAGACTGATTTCCTCCAGGGGAGCCTCTGCACCTGTCTTGTCACTTGCTCAGGATTCAATCTGAATCTGAATGTCTGGAGACTTTGGTAGGTTTCTTCCTTCCCCGTGGCCCCCTTTTCCAGGTCCCCCTCAGCTGCATCCTGAGGCTGGGGAAGCCCCAGAGGGAAGTGGTCAGATGACGTGGGGATGGTGGTGGAATGGATGCCAGCAAAGGTGCACCATGGGGCTCCCACTTCTGACTGAGGACCGTGGCTTCCCGGGACCTCTGGGGCTCCAGCAGCCCTGCCCCCACCCTCCCTCGAAGGGCTACGTTCACCCCTTGGGGCTGCCACACAAGGCCCAAGGCCATGTTTAAGCAGAATGGTACAAATAACCGCCTGCACTTGGAACTGAAGTATTATGGGGCAAGCCTCTCATCTGCCCACTGTTCCTGAGGGCACACACAAAGCCCTCCTCAAGCAGGAAGCATGAGCCAGACAGTCGGTGCACCCCAGGGTCCCCCCCACTGAGATGCTGGCGCATGGAGCCCAGAGGGGCTGGGACATGGCTTGCCTGGGGCATAGGATGGTCCCTTTGAAAACCAGGATCGGTTCCCAGCACGCAGCATGCCCATTTTAAAATGGAGAAAGTTCTTGGAGAACCTGGGGCACTCTACGTGGGTCACTGTGGGAGGGGCAGCAACCCAGGCCTCGGCTCCTGACAGCATCAGCACGTCCTCTCTGTGACTTCGGGGTCCCTGCTGCCCATCCTAATTCTCAATGGCGGATCTGGAAAACTGCAGAAATTAATGCACAGTCTCAGACACCTAATGCACAAGGTTTCAAAAGGTCTGAGTCCAGCAATTTCCTTGACTCCCTAAGCTCACGCCCTCCCTTCCCCTTACTCCAACAGACATCCACAGACAGGGCAGACTTGACAGCGAAGGGCTGTTCACCTTTCCCCTGGTTTCCTACTTACCCAGTTCACCTGCTCAGGCGAGCTCTGGGTCAGTCAATCCCAGCAGAACAATGGGCACACACCTAGACCCCACAAGGACTGGGCTGCAATTCCTATTGAGCAGAATAGCAGGGATTCATGCTGCACTAATAATAATAATACAACTCCATCAACATTAGCATTTAGGTATGAAATATTATGGCACCAGTGTCTAATTAACATAGTAATTAGACATATTAATGCATTTCCTTCCTCATTTCAAATCCATAATCTACACTAATTGCTTTTAATGTACTCAGTTTGGATGGATGCTGATATTTTAGAGTGTAAAATTATAACTTACCCCATTAACCAAAACCAGTGGCAGCAAAATCATCCCTAATGCAATTAGACTCCACGTCTGTGTTGCCACTGGCCAGCTACTGAGGAGCAAGGGTATTTTCATTGGCAAATTATCTGGGCAGGACAGGTGATTAGGGCTAGGTGGGAACACAGCCCTCCCACTCTGCAGCTTCACAGGAGATCCCAGGGAGGGGAGCGCGGCTCCATCAGCACCTGGCAGGACGTCCAAGACGCTGAGCTCGGACATGGGCCTCATTTGGACAGGGCAGATTCACTCTGCCAGTGGCAGACAGAGTGGCCGTAGCCCAGAACCTTCCATACTGGTTCATGAATCTGGGGCTGGAGCAGCTGTCTACTCTGGGCCCACAGCACATCCCCACCTGCACCGGTGACCAGCAGCAAGCCTGGTGGCCTGCCTGGATCCCAGCTGGCCAGACTCTGCTGCCCATCTCTAGAAGAGTTAAGAAAATGATGCAAAAAGAAAAAAATGCATGCCCTTCGATCAAAACTGGGGGGAAGCAAGGTGGTCCCTCCACCTGATCCTGCAGATAGCAGTCACAAGCTTTAGGGACAAAGCCAGGGTTGTGCAGACGCAGATCTGGTCAGGTCGTGCTGGCCGACAGCAGTCACTTGGCGGTCCCCTTGGCGCCAGGGGTAGTTTGTTTCCATTCTCAGCATGAGGAAGTTCTGGAGCTGAAACTTTTCAGAGCTTTTAATCTCAAAGGGTCTCTTGCCTGACTCCTGCTCCGTCCTGTCACGGCCAGTCCCAGTGTCCACTGCTCTGTAACTGTTTCTCCAGTCCCACGAATTGGCTGGGAAATGTCAGGGACTCCCTCAGTGAAAGGAAGGCTGGAGACTAGTTTCAAAGGAAGGCCTCGAAGCCGCCTGCGTTTCCTCGGGTGTGGCGCATTCTCTCAGCCGGAGCAGCTGGAGGAGCAGCTGGAGGAGGCTCCCCCGTGCACGGAGGGCTCAGGCCGCCATCAGCCTAAACAGTTCACAGATAACAATGGCCTGACGGCCCCTGGAGCTGATCCCACCCAGAGACCAGGGAGTAAGTTCCCAGAGGAGGACAGGGCTGCATTCGGGGAAGCCCTGGGCATCAGGCCTGGCTGCAGATTCCTGAGCCTGGCCACTCCTCTTTCCCTTCTGAGCCTTGGTTTACTCATGTGGAGAGGGGCGTGGAAGGCCTCTGACATCCCTTCAGATTTAGGCACTGGCTCGGACGACAGCTCACCTCTGCCTTCTTCCTGCCCACCCAGGCCTCCTGTGCCAGGTGCCCTTGCCGCTCCCTTCTGCAAGCTCTGAGCACACAGCCGTGAAGGAGTGTGCTCACCACAGGGCAGCTGCTGCCTCCTGGTCTCACTGTGCAGACACAGATCCACTAGAAGCTTCCAAGTTGTCTCGGCTCCCACGCCGCTGAGTATTCTATTAGCCTTAAACACCAGCACTATGCTAATGAAACATCAGCATTCCAAATCGAACCTCTGATGTCAGGAAGATGCATTTCATTTTTCAATTAAAAGCCGATTTTCGATGTTCAGCCCCGGCCTGCATTACCATCACCTTTTTAATTAATTTAGCATCACTCAACCAGCAGTTTGCTAAATTGCCTAAGCAGATATGGGAAAACTGAACTGAAGCCCGCTCGCAGTCCAAGGTGAGCAGGCCTCTGGGCACCTGGGAGGTATTTGGTTATTCGAATCAGAAACCATTTATCTGACAACACTTAGCTTAAACAGCAATTAGTCAAGAAGGGAAGACAATGCCATTTAGATGAGTGGTGGCCGCAGCGGCAGGAGGAGCTTCACACCCTCACCTTGCATTCCAGCAGGAAGCCTTAATTAGCTCCCCAGGGAATCCACCTCCTGTGTGCTTCAGGAAGGTCATATGTGGCCACCTTCTCTGCCTTCCTTGGGCTTTTGATTTTGCTTCTTTTCACTCTTTAGAACAACAATTCTTCAAAGCCCAAGTCAAAGGAGACATCCCAGCTCCTCAGAACCAGGATTTATCCATGCCTGGGAAGCGTCTGGAGAGGCTCTAGGATGACTGCAGACCAAAGAGCCTCCGTTTAGAGGGGCCTCACAGAAGCACCCCGCACCCAGAGCCCTCCGAGCCGAAGCCCAAGCTTCTAGCTCTCTCCGTTTGCTTTTGGAAAAGTGGTGTCTCGGCAAGGCAGCTTGGATCCCTTTGAGGAAACTGGAGCCCCCAAGTGGTCTGGCTTTGTAGGGAGGCTGCTTTCCCTGGTGATCAGACTCTCCCTAAAAGGTAGCGGAGGCCCGCGGTATCATCCCCTGCATCCTGGACTGTGCTGCAGCCCTTGGCTTTAGCAGTCGCACTAATAGATAAGCCTGCGCTGACCCAGAGCAGGATTTCTTTGTTCTTCTTAGATATGCATGACAGTAGAGTGGCATTTTGACATATCATACCTACAAGAAGTGTAGCTCCCCATTCTTGTGGTTGTACATGGTGTGGAGTTTCACTGGTCGTGTGTTCATAGATGAGCATAGGAAAGTGACGTCCTGTTCATTCTACTGTCTTTCCTATTCCCATCCCCCGCCCTTCCCTTCCTTCCACTTTGTCTAATCCCATGAACTTCTGTTCTTCCATCCCCATCCCTTATTGTGAGTTAGCATCTGCATATCAGCGAGAACACTGGGCCTAGGGTTTGGGGGACTGGCTTATTAGCATGCAGTCTCCAGTTCCAGTCATTTACCAGCAAATGCCACAAAGCCATTCTTCTTTATGGCTGAGTAATATCCCATTGTTTATCTGTACTACATTTTCTTTATTCATTTATCTATTGAGAGGCACCTAGGTTGGTTCCATAGTTTGGCTGTTGTGCGTTGAGCTGCTATAAACATTGATTTGGCTGCGTCACTGTAGTATGTTGATTTTAAGTCCTTTAGGTATAGACCAAGGAGTGGAATAGCTGGGCCAAAAGGTGGTTCCAGTCTGTTTTCTGAGGAATCTCCACACTTCATAGCAGGATTTTTAAGGGGATGGGAGGGCACTTGCACATGGGCAGGTGGCCTCCTGCTCTCAGGAGGGGTCAGAGTGGTACTGCTGTCCCCAGTGGGCAGATCCATGTCACCTGTCTGGGAAAGCTTGTGCAGGGGCCCATGCCCGTCAGTCCAGGCTGCACTGTGGCACGTGCAGTTGTTGTGCCCAGCGGCTAGAGACCCCACAAAGACCACCAGAGACCACGATCAATGCAAGCAACAGAGTCATTTATTAGCAAGCTCGAGCCTGGTCCTCCGCGCACTCGGTAACCTGTGACGCTAAGAGGCCCTGAGCCCTTGTTCAGCAGGGTTTTTATAATGAAAGGCAAGCAGTTTTACAGTGTTCTTTTTAATTGGTTAACATATGAAATTGTATACAAAGCATGTCATTTTAAGTTGTGGGTCACCCTGACCTCCGAGAGGAGGGTTATCATTATCTTTAAGTTTGCTTTTGTGCCAGCAAGGTTTGCTTTTGGGTCAGTCACCTGGCCTTTACAGATAGATAAGAGACGAAAATTCTTTGCAGCTTTCATGAGGGGTTGAGGGCAATTTGGGAAGAGCCTCGTATTTGTATTTACACAGGTGCGGGCTCTTTCTATCTTTACACAGGCCCTGCTAAATCGAGCATTGCTTTCCTCCTGGGATGACTGAACGAGTACCCTGGAGACCTGAGGGTGTCAGAATGCCACGCACTTGACCAGCACTTGCACCAGCATCTCACCACACCCAGCGTGGAGAGACAGGGACCTGCCGCTACCCCTTCAGCTGGCCCAGCGGCTCTGCCCCAGCTGCACGTGAGAATCACCTGGGAGCTCTGCCAACCCTGGACACGGGGTCTCAACCAGAGGTTAGGGTTCGTTTGGTCTGGAGAAGGGCCCAGCCATGGAGAGTTTTAGAAGTTCTGCAGGAGATTCCAGTGCAAGGTCCCCACTGGGACCCTCTCACAGGTAAAGCCTGGTGGCTTCTCACTCTTCCATGGGCAGGTGAAGCATCTGTGCAGAGGAACACCATGTGTTCCATCTCACACCCAGAAAGCTAGTCCTTATCAGGCTCAAGGATCTCACCGTGAGGGCTACAAAGGAAAGAGAAGATTCCACACCCCACTCCACCCCCAACCCCGGGGGCCTGCACCCATGGTGGCACTGTGAACAGGGAAGCCCGCTGACCTCTTCACGTCTGCAGGGCAGGCAAGCAGATGCTAGGTAAGTCGCTCCAAGCACAATGAGGCACCGACCACACAGACACGTCAGATGGCCTGGAGCCCTGTGTTCTCTCCCCGTGTCTTGCCAAGCTTCAAGCCCCGTGTCGGTGGTTCAAGGACAACGGAGCCTAGATGCTCCCAGGTACCCTGAGTGATGAGAGGCAAGCCACCCTCCTGGCCTGGGCGAGACTTGGACACAGTGCAGACACACCCCTGGTTTCCACCTGAGACCCATCATCTCCCCACCTGCTCAGGCTACCCAGCCCTGCTCCTACGCGCTTCCCAAAGAGAGCCAGCAGCCATTACTCAGAGGCCTTGCCAGCCCAGGTCGCAGATCATGCCCGACTTGGTACGTCAACCCCTGGACGGTCTCTCCCAGGCTTCCAGAGGCTGTGGCCCCGGTCCCCCGTGAGAGGCCCTCTTTAGCTGTCCCTCCACCATGCCCTGGGTATGGGATCCAGACGCACCACAGGAAGCCGGGCTCCCTCCCTGCTGGAGATGGAGCAGGATCATCAAGCCTGCAGCTGACGTCACCTCCAAAATCATTAGCAAACATATCTGTTCATCTTAAGCTGCCCAGACTGAAGCATTTCTCAGTTGAATAAGGCCAAATTTATTAGAGGAGAGTTGCCAAATTTTTTTAACCGAGATACTTATAGGAATTTGAAAAAGTATTTACTTCCTTACACATATTACCTTAAAATATTTCGTGAATTTAAATACTACCAAAGAAAGTGATTTATGCATTTGATAAATATTAACTTCTTAAAATAAATTGATTGCAATACTTTTTAAAAATGAATAAAATATGAAATGAAGGGTCCTAAATATCAGATATTTAATATTTTATTACATACATTTTAAAAAGCATCAAAAAGTGTTTTTTAATGTTATTAACTTTTACATTGCTTTCTCTTTTTATTGGCCCTTTTTAGTTGTACTGACATTAGAATTCATTCTGATGTGATTATGGAAGCACGGAGGGTAGTTTGTTGTAGTTTGGTCCCGTGTTTCCCCTTCCCTCCTCCCTCCCCTGTTTCCTTTCCTCTACTCTATGTCCCTTCTGCTATTTATTTTTTTAATAGTGTTTGTGAATGACATGGCAGTGAGGTTCCCTGTGGTGTATTCTTATATGTGCCTAGGAAAGTTAGGTCTATTCTCCACTGATCTTCCTTCAATTCTTTTTTTTTTTTTTTTTATACCCCTCTCCCACCTTATTTTGGATTAGCTTCTGCACATCAGAGTTCTGGCTTATTTCACTTAGCATGATAGTTTTCAGTTTCAACCATTTACTGCCAAATGCCACAATTTCATCTTCTTTAAGGCTGAGTAATATTCCATTGTGTGTATATACCACATTTTGTTTATACATTCATCTGTTGAAGGGCATCTAGGTTGATTCCATAGCTTAGCTATCAGGAATTCACTGCTATAAACATTGATATGACTGCATCACTGTAGTATGCTGATTTTAAGTCCTTTGGCTATATAATGAGGAGTGGGATAGCTGGGTCACATGGTGGTTCCATTTCTAGTTTTGAGCAATCTCCATACTGCTTTCTAGACTGGTTGCACAAATTTGCAGTCCCACCAGCCACGCATGAGTGAACATTTCTCCCCACATCCTTGCCAACATTTATTGTCACTTGTTTTCTTCACAATTCCCAGAGTAAGATGAAATCTCAGTGTGGTTTTAATTTGTATTTCTCTAATCGCTAGAGATGCTACACATTTTTTTCATTTATTTGTTGACCATTTGTATTTCTTCCTTTGAGAAGTAGCTGTTAAGTTCCTTTGCCCATTTACTGATTGGGTTTCTTTTAATGCTAAGTTTGGGGTTTTTTTTTTTTTTTTTTTTTTTGAGTCTTTTGTATATTCAGGATAGTAACGCCTTACCCCAGGAGCAGGTGGCAAAGATCTTCTCCCCTTCTGTAGGCTCTCTCTTCACGCTCTTAATTGTTTCCTTTGCTGTGCAGAAGCTTTTTAATGTGATGCCATCCCACTTACTGATTTTTTATCTTTGCACTTTAGGAGTGTTATTAAGGAAGTCAGTGCCTGAGCTGACATGTCGGGGTGTTGGGCCTACATTTCTTGCCAAAGGAACGTACGAAGCATAATTAAACTGCAAACAGTAGCCAGAAAATGTTTGCTATCTTGTGAGGTTTTCACTGAAAGCTTTCCCTTCGGTAGCTCACTTTTCTGGGGGATAAAACTATGCTACATGCTTTCCTTAGTGGACATTCAAGCAGATGCAAGAATGTCAGCTGCAGGTTAGCAGCTGACACCAAACTCGAGAGCTGAGAATCCGCTGTGTAGACTTGTGTGTGTTTATCTAGTCACTGAACTTAACAGTGCCCGCTGTGTGCCACACGCATAAGAAAACCTGATCTTAACCCGAGGACAGGCGCAGGGTAAGCACAGAAAGCAGCAGCACAGACGGGGACCAGAGGGCCTTCGCCAGCCTCCATTGCTCCTGGGCACGGGGAAGCTGGCAGGCCATCCGCCCCTGCTTCCTGCAGGGTCGGGGAGGCCCTGACTCTCAGGGTGCCCCGCCACCTAAGAGGCAGAGTCCACAGCCCTCAGAGCCTGTGTGCACAGAGGGGACAGACGACAAGCAGAGAGCCAGGCCTGGGCCAGCTGCTGGACAGGGGCGCATGCTCACCAGGGAAAATGGGGCCAGGAGGCGGGCGACACCGAGGCGGGGGGAGAAGGGCGTTGGCTTTGTGTGCAGGTCGGGCTCCCTCTTGAGCACCCCGGGGCTCTGCCCTGCCCCTGGGGAGGCCACTTCTCACTTCTCCCCGACACAGTCCTGGTTTGGTCCCCTCCAAACTCCTTTTCCTTTGGCTCCAGGATGCCACCCTCTCCTGGTTTCCTCCCTCCTCTTCTGGGGCTCCTTTGAAGACTCTTGCCAGTTCCTCCTCCCTGCAGTCCGCCTGTCCTTGGGGCTCTGCCTCAGACACGTCTCCTCCCTCCCGTCCCTCCTAGGTGGTCTGTCCAGGCTCCGACAAGTCCTGCCTCGTGTCTGCGGCCCACCCAGCCTGTGGATTCCGGGACTCCTGCGTGTCAAGAGTGCCTCTGGGGCCTTGCTGACATGGAGAGGAGGCCCCTCGCAGAGCTGGCGAGCTCCTGGGGACAGCACTCAGCGAGGCACACTGGTCATGTGTGAACCGGCCAGTCGAGTCCATCCCAGTCACCTCCTCAGTGGAGCCTTCCCATTCCGGGACAGTGACAAGCTGCCCTACTCACCCAGTGCCAGGTGCCCGACAGCTAGGGCAGCCCAGTGCCCAGAGCTCACAGCAACAGAGGCTGCTACCCTGCCCCACCCATGCTTCGCCAGGGAAACCACCCTTCCCCTTTCTCCCCGGCTCTGGACCAGCATGGTCTGCCCCTCCTCTGGGAACCGAGTAGGCGATTCCCTTTTCGATGGCTGTGGTCTGCTCTCTCTTGGCTTCACCATTCCTGGATAACAACAAAACCCGTATTTTAAAACAATCTTCCTTCAATATCAAGTTGACACCCTTGTCTGTTATGCACTGCTATTTACAGCACACCAAATCTTTTTGTCATTAACTTGACCACACAAATCTTCACAGAGCTGTAAGTATATACAGCAGTTGAGGGAGCAACCTGCACAGGTGCTCAATAAATGAACGAGCTGACGCCCAGCCACTGAAGACTCCGGCTGCACTCTGGTCCCTCCAAGTCCTAATGACCTGAAACCAGCCTCCTCACGCTGATCCTGCAGGGCAGAGTTTGAGCTGGACTCATCAGATCGGTGTTTGCCCTGGGGTCATGGTGCACACGCCCACAGCAGGGTGGGTGACCTAAGGTGGCTTGCCATGAGGGAGCCATGGCAAAACGTAGCTGTACTTCGCCAGGTGCTCGCGGTCCACTTGGTTCCTTGGCCGTGGCAATCACAAGCTCCCTTCCATTCCAGCCGTAATGACTCACGTCTGTAAAACATTGCACAGCACGCTTCGCACAAGATGCGTGTAGGTTACAGAGGCTGCACAGAGGCAAAGCAGCCGCAGGGGCTAAAGAGGCCATACCAAGAGCAGACAGCAGACACGGGTGCAGACAGGTCACTGCAGGTGGTCAGGCAAGGGTTTAGGGAGTCTAAGGCCCAGAGTCACGGTGAAGGTCTGCAGGCAGGCAGTTTCAAAGTGTCAGCTTCAAGTGCCAGCTTGAAGCCAAAGCCGAGACACAGTCGAAGTCCATCGCTGTGGCAATTTTCCTGGGCAGAGCTCATGCCACGTGCCCAGGTGACAGGTCAGCATGCTGCGGTGCTGTTGGAGGCACCTCCCTCTGTGGGTCTTACGTGGGGGTGTATCCGGTGTCATTGATGAGCTCAGGTTCTGGTGTTTCTGAGCATTGACAGTCCCTACGGCTGTGGCTCCTGATTTAATGTGGCAAGTTCACAGGCGATTGCTTTTCTTGAGCGTGGATAAATGACCAGTCTTGCCTTCTGGCTGTGGTGGTCAGGCAGATAGGAGAGTCATTCTGCCTCCTGGCCCTCAACATGAAGCACACAGGGCAAACTGCTGCTTTGCACATGGATGGACGGAGGGCCAGGCTCCTCCTGAAGACGGTGGCCAGCACACCATGGCTCGACTAGCCCAGCCCAGCCTGCCTCCCCTGCTTCGCCCACAGGTGGGCTCGGGACTCGGTTAGGAGAGCTTGTTCCTGCTCCGTGGGTCCCCTACTCCCCGTGGGGTAGCTCAGGCTTCTCCCTGGAGACTCCAGGCAATTTCCTAAGACGGTGGGAACCAGCCCTGGAGGCTATGTGAGGCCAAGGCTCAGTGTCACCGGACAACTTCTGCCAGAGCGAGTCACAAGGCCACTGGACAGAGCAGAGGCCATGAGGAGGGCGAGGGGGAGCTGCTGCACAGCACAGGACATGACCAGCAAGGCCCAACGTGCCCAGCCCAGCTCGGTCACCTGCAGGCAGCTCCGCCCACACGGCCTAGGTGGGCACCCACCCTTTCCAGTACAGGGCACAACAGTGGCATCCCACAGTCCCTCACTCACATCCCCCTCCGCTCCTCGGTGGCAAAGGCGGAGAGCAAATATGAATGCAAAGATTCGCTGCAGGTGGTCAGACAAGGTGAGGAAATCACCGAAGAACTTGCTCAGGGTGCAGAGCTGTCAAAAGCGAAGGAACCTGTTCTTGGCCGAGGTCCCTCCGATGGTCGTCCCAGAATGTCAACCTGGAGGGTCAGCTTGAGGTGGCCACGTGGAGTGGGCTGTGCATGGTCATCACAGAAGGAGAAACTGACTCTGCTGAACCCAGAAACAGGGTCAAGGGTCGCCACTGGCGTTTTTGTGTGCAAGGCTCCTGGTCAGCGACCAGGTGACGGGGTCTGGATGCCAGTGCATCCAGCCTGATGGTGGCCTCCTGCGGGCTCGAGGGAGCCCGCTTCTTCATTCAGGACACCAGTCGTTTGTTGAGTTCACGGGCGCTTTTCCAATATGAGCTTGGTGCACCATGCGTCCACGTGCTCCTGGCCAACTCCTGAGTCCACAGGTGGTCCTTCTTGTTGGCGTCCTATGGATGCGCTGGGAGGATGAGTGATCTGTTTGCATAAACAAGGTGCCATCATTCTGTCTCAGCACGTGAACTCAAAACAGCAACTCATGGCAGACTGCGGCTTTAAAAAGTGGAATCCCACAGATTTGGGCCCAGGCCGAGGATGACCTTCCACTTATCAGGCACAGCCTGCTCTCCACAGCAGATCCTGTGGGCTCCACTTCAAGATGAACCAAGAATGGAAGCGCTTTCCAACACACACGTGCACAAGCACGCATCGGTCTCTCCCGCGGGGACCACTCCCTTCTCAGCTAATGTCCTGGCTTCGGTGCGATGCTGCCGACAGGTTCCACTTTCTGAGATTTACATCTGGCCAGGTGAGTCGCACCCTTATCCTCTTCTGTGACTCCCAGTGATTCGTTTCTTGGTCCTATTTCTTCAAATATCTTCGGTTGTCATCAATTATCATGATGAGCAAAGGGTCAACTAAGGCTCAGGTCCGAGAATGGACAGTCTTCTTCCAAGTCCAAAATGATCGGACACATCATTCTCATCAGATAAAAAGGCAATGAGCGTCTCTCCTAGCGTGCACATTTGTTTATGATTAATTAACATCAGTGGCCAATTAACTCGCAACCCAGGCACCGGGTGTCAAGGAACCTGGAGGCCCATGCCCCACGGCCTCCCAGGTTCCACACCTGCGGACTCTGCCCAGAGAGCCCCTCTCCTGGCACTTCAGTGGGGTTTGACCACAGCAGGGACAACAGCCCAGCGAGAGAGAAGACCGTGAGGCCAGGTCGCGGTCTCTTTCCCAACCCGGTCTCTGTGGGGTCGGGCCTGGGTGCCTCCCACCCCAGCCACGGCTCCTCCTCCGGTGGCCAGGGTTCTTCCTGCCACACGGATACTGCTGCTGAAAGGGATTGAGCTTTCCTGCTCCTCCCACTTCCTAAACGATGGGGCCACCCCCCATGGCCCACTCCCAACAGGACGCTCTTGAGGAGCTGTGGGAAGGGAAGCATGGGGGGCTCGGCTATCACTCGCGCTGGCGGGGGCGGGTTTGAGTGCGCAAGGCTCTGATAGGCCCAGAGGTCTGCACCCCGTGTCCTTTAGGCTGCAGACCCCGGTTCACGGTGTTGAATGCACCTCCCCTTTCCTGCTGGGGCTGACTAACAAAGTGTATTGTGAACCTGAACAAGTATTAGGTGTAATTTCCTTGGATTCAGTATAAACAGATGTTCTGGTGCTTTCCGCCGGCATCAAGGGGCTGGGTTGTGTCCTTTCTGGACACGTGCACCCCACCTGGAGGCCCCTGGCAATGAGATGTAGCTAAGGCTTAGCTCCCCTGAGTTGGGAGCGAGCAGGGAAGAGCCCAGCCTGCAGCCTGGGTGTCTCCTCCTAAACTGGACCCACATTTCCATTCTGCTGGCTCCTGCCTCAAAGGGGGATTTCTTTTGGTACAGAACTTACCTGCCAAGCCACCAGATCGCCAATCAGACAAATCTCCCCAGGGAGGAGAGTGCAGGACAGCTTCAGCTGACCTGGCCAGTGCTGGTCAGCCTTGTGTACAGGGGGCACCCGGATTTTAAGCCAGCAGCCAGCTCCTGACCCCATCTGGTTCCACTTGCCCTATGCATCTGCCATGGAGAGATTCCCCTTTGTCTGTGCACAGCCCTCCAGGGAAGCAGCAGGCAATTTGGTCACATGCACAGGAAAGACAATGGCCTCCCATCCTCTAAGCTCAAGGGAAAAACCTGACTCAGTTCCCATCACTCACTGGAGCATCCTCTCCTAGCCGCTGCGAGGCAGTGTGTATGAGCTTCTCACAGCTGCTATAGTAAACATCACAAACTGCGTGATTTAAAAATAACTATTCTCTCACAGTTTCAGAGACTAAACAAGGGAAATCAAGGTTCCACAGAGTCACAATCCCTCTGGAGCGCCGTCGACATATCTTTTGAGGAGACACAATTTAACCACCATGGAGGACTGTATCATGAGGCGTGAACGTGAGGTGGGCACTGCCAAGCCCTGGGGCATCCTTCTGTCTGGCCTCCACGTCTGGACCCTCCCCCTGCATCTCTGGGGAAAGTCTGGGGAGCCAGGAAGCTCTCATCCTCACAGAGCTGGACTCAGGAGACCACCTTTCCAGTACATTTTCTGATAAGATACAGTATTAGAGAAACGCTCTGCCTCAAAGCCCTAGGAATCACTAGCAAATTTTCAGAACAAAACCTTTTAATGACTCTTAACATACCTAAGGATATTTTTATTTTATAATAGACTCTGTACTGATGTGAATTCCTCCTAAACACCCCTGAAAAAAATATCCTTGGTAAAGCATGTCTCTACCACCTGAAACCCCCTCATTAGCCCCTGCACCGTGTATTTAAGAAGCCATTTCAAATGTATAAAGCCAGCAAATAACAAGCCACTTCCTTACTGAGGTCCAGCAAAGGAATACATTAAGGATCTTCAAATCCTGACTTTCCTTAAATCTCTCAAATTTCTACTCTCCACGGAGAGATTGATAAGCTCACCTCTGTGCTTTATCCTATAAACCAAAAGAAAATGAATGAATTTTCTGAAGAGTTCAATTGAGTTTCGTATAAAGACCATAAAAGTTCAATGTCTTTATAGGAAAATGTCAACACCAATTTCCAGGAGAGAAAGGTGATATCAAAGTGTCAAAAAGAAGTATACCTCAAAGTTCTTGATGAAAGAGACATGGCACAGAGGAGACAAGGAAAACGACAAGACCATTATTTTTGAATTGTCTTTAACTATTCTCTGCAATTGTATCAGAGTGAACCCAAGGCATTCCTACCACAGATTCACCCCCTCCCTCGGTGTGAGGGCCATGTTTATTCAACTATCCAAGGAGCCAGTCACAGACATCAGGAGAAATCAAAAGACAACTCATAAAGCAGACCTGCCTGAAAAAATATTGCTACGGTTATTTTTAGATATGAAAATACTTCACAGATATTTGTGAGTCAATGTGAGTAATTTAATATGTAAATATCATACATAGGTCAAATAATTTGATTTAAAAGCACTACTAAAAATAAATAAGGTAGAGACGCAGAATCAATCTGAAGCAAATGCTGAAACAAAACAAGATGGCAGCTCAGGATCCGGGAGACGAAGAGATGGCATCTGTGAGAAGAGCTAGACAGTAACCAGGTTCAGAGGAGTAATTCTGAGCACCGGATAAACTTGGAAACCAGACAAAGAAAGTTAAAACAGCAATTAACTAAAGCACCGAGCGAGTGAGGAAACCGTACCTGACAGAGCCCAACAAGTAATTTAGGAGTAAGCGTGTCTGCAATGGCACTACGTCGCACCGATCAGTCACAGCAAGACTCTCCTGTTGTTCCATTTCAGCTAAACGAAGCATCAGGAGACCGTAAGAGAGGCTATGAGAGAGTCAAATAGTCCATTGAGTGATGAAAGGCTAATATAAAACCCATTCGTTCCGTTGTTTATCACATCTGACAAGAAATTGAATGCCATGAAACAGAAATCGTCACAGAAGTAACACATTTCATTAGGGGGAGAAGGCTTAAAGCTTCCACAGAACAGCTCATCTGCCCATTTCCAATTTCTTTGGAGATTCTTGCAGAAGTTATGTGAATGGAGAAGGAAAGAATTTTGAGTTTCAGTGAATTATGAGATTCGAGGGGGGTTATAATCTGCCAGTGAGATGCCAGTGCCGCAGAATATTAAGCTTTGGAGGCCAGTACAAGACACAACAAGCCATCCAACACATCCAGCCCCAAGGAGGAGAGCCAGTAATGAGATACTTACCCAAATTGTTTAGTTGCCGCCTGAGGAGTCAGAAACTTTGCAAATTAAGGAACGTTAGGATAATGGGGAAAGGAGGGTCACCTCCCATTTGTGAAGACCTTGTTGCAGAGAAAGCAGACCTTGTTTCAGGTCAGGAAAAAACAGTTTGCAATTGCCAGGGAATTAGATGTGAATTCTCACTGAAATCTGTCTCTGAGGAGAAAACCCCATTTTCACCTTAAGTTGACATTTACGAACTGCATTAAGTATCATGAATGTCAGAAGAGAAGTCCCACAGCACCCCAAGATGGAGCGCCAGTTAAGCTCAGCGCCAGGACTTGGAACTCAGAATCACTGAAGTGCTTTCATGAGGTATCATCCCTAGGAAACAGAGGCAGAGAGGGTCTACAGGATTCTGGGGATTTGTCTGGTCAGTTGACACTATCAGAACAAGAAAATGGCACTACAAACTTGTTATGGAACAAAGATGACTACTAACTCCGGGACATTGCTGGAATTTTTGTTGGTAGATTGGTTGGTAAGTTGGTTGATTGGTTGGTTGGTTGGTGGTTTGGTTGGTAGATTTGTAGGTTAGTGGACTGCTTGTTTGGCTAGTTGGTAGGGAGGCTGCTTGGTTGGTAAACTGGTTTATTCCACTGGTGTCCATCTGGTTTGTAATGTGTGGTGAATCATTCTGCGTTGGATCCCAGATCTGTAAGTGGCTGGTAGAAATGAGCCATCTCTTCCCCCATTCCCACAGGGTCACCCTGCTTCACTCTAATGCCTGAGGTTCTCGCCCCAGCATCTCAAATTTTCCTGTTTGGAGGCCCAAACCGGAAGGTGCTTGACCCCAGAGGTCAACACTCACCAGATTCTGTTTCTTCCGTTTTTGTTTTGTTTTCATTTTCCAAAATATTGTAGGGCAGAGAAATGAGTGTGAACCTCCGGTTTTGTGGTTCCTCTCAGGAGCAGGGCCTCAGCCCATCCAAGCAGGACACGAGAGGCTGGATCGTACCCTCATTTCTGAAAGCCTGGCAAAGAGCCTTCTGCTTAGGTCTGCAGAGGTGGAGGGAAACCTCCATGCAAAACAGAAGGTCTGGAGAGGAGAGGGGTTTCAAACACTGTCCTCTCCTCTCAGGGCCTGGAGCAGCTTGAGACCCTGTGACTAAGCCCCGGAGGGAAGAGGTCAGACTGCCAGAACAGGCTTTGCAAACCGTGGGCTCCCCCTGGAGATACACAGGCATCAAAATGACTCCGTAATAACAGGATGCGGAAACAGCTCCCACCATCCATGGGTGCGTCCTGACCCCCACCCAGCCTTGGGAAGGAACTCACTCAAATTCACCCCATGCCTCGTACAGGCTACCCTGTTCTCTACCTACCTGTGCATTATTCACAGGTATACCCACAGGGAACTGTTTAGAGACTGTTGTTAAAGGTCTTACTCTGTGGGCAGCTTCCAAAGCGCATTCACACCTTGAAGACTAAGAAGGCTTTCGGCCTGGTTTGACCTTTCCTTCCCTTGAAGTGAGATGTGGTTTTGAAAGCAATATGACAGGGGGTCGGGGGGCAGGACAATGAAATAAACCTTATTGAATTGATATCCATAAGTGTTTTCAATAAAGCAAACTTAGGGATCAAATCTTCAAGTTGTGGAGAATTGAAAGTCAACTGAGGGCCGGGGAGGTAGCTCAGTCGGTAGAGTGCTCGCCTTGCAAGGCCCTGGGTTTGCTCCCCAGCGCCGCAAAAAAAAAAAAAAAGTCAACTGATATTGTGTATCTGTTCATGCCTGTGGCCATGTCCACCAGGTCACCTCCTAGAGCACAGAGCAGCTTTCCTGAGATGGCACCTCCACCCTGCAAGGAATATCGTAGCATGTCCAGGAATCCAGCACATCGCAGTCACTTTCTGAAGCTCTCATGTCTCAATTACCATTACTTAAATCTTAATAATGGCGTGCTTCATTTGAAAACCAGAGTCTTACACAGAGCTTGAAGTTCCCTGCTGGTTTTGGAATCTGTCTCCATTTTGCACAGGCAGTTGCTCCTTTTCTCAAAATAAGGAGCACAGCCCCTCTGCTGAGCTACCACAGACCCCAGTCTGGACCAAGGTGGGCGGCCTTGGGTCCCTCTTGGGTTCTACCACAAAGAAGCCCCAATTCGTGGAAGAGCACACAGAACTACAGGGGACCTGGGGGGATGGTGACTCTGAAGATAAGGACACTCCTACTCCCCGAGGAGGACCCTGCCTGGGAGCAGCAGCCATCCACCCTCAGAGGAGAGAGAAGCCAGCAGAGGAGCATCAGATAGGGAGGCTGCTTCAGGAGAGAAAGCTCCCCTCCCTGCACCCCTGCCCAGGGAAGGAGAGCAGGAAGAAATGCCACCAGGAAGCTGCGGAGTGAGCTGAGGGCACGCAGGGAATGAGGGCAGAAAGCAGAAACAGGCAGTGAGGAGGGGCCATTCCGGAGAATGAAGTGCCTTTCGCTCAGACACAGAGAGCTGGTGATGAATGAGGACATGCTGTTCAGAATCCCACAGTGTGGATTTGTCCTCTCCTGATTCATCCAAGATGAATACAGAGATTCTAGAAGTTTCCAGAATGGCCATGAGGAGGCTTTAACCCAGACACTATGTCTATCTTGGGCAAAGTAGGAGGGTGGCATGTATCTTAAATGAAAACGAAAATAAAAGTGACCCACCTGGCCAGGGAGCCAGGGAGGCCCTTGGAAAGCTGTCTTCGTCCAGCCTTTGGGGGAGGGTGGGGAAGGAGCCCTGCACCTGTCTGAGCAGAGGAGCCCACTGTGGTCCAAAGGCAGGGAAATAGGGGCTTCTGGGTGCAAAGAGCCTGCCCTGTGGACTTGGGGCTTCAAGACACTTCTCCAAGACCCCTCACAGACCGTGTCTGACGTCCCCCCTAAGCTGGGCACAGAGACGCCCACAAATACCCACAGAAGAGCTGAATGCAGGGGACAGATGGGCTTTACAAACAGCAAAGAGGAAAGAACACAATACATGAGGTGACATTCTTGGCAAAAACAGCAGGCTGCAGGAGGCGACTCGGCTCACCGCAGAAGCCTGCGTCTCGGTTCTTGGGAAGGTGCAGCCTGGCCCCCCCGGAGCTGTCACAAAGCACCCCCCGTGTGGGGCCCCTCTACAGAGAACAGGAAGAAAGTGTCACGGTGATTCTGACTCAGGCTTTTGATGGTGGCGTCTTTCACAAAAGGCAAACAGATGCCACAGGCATATTGCAGTGCCTTGTCCATGAAAGCCGTGACGAGTAACAAGCACTGGCTCGATTTTGCCGTGTGGCGGGGAGCAACAGAGCCCTTTGCTGTGCGTTCGGGGTTGATATTCATTGACCGTGGCCTGGGTTGTGCTGCTCCAGTCGGGACGAGAGGCAGGAACCTCCACGCCCTTCTCGCCTTCATCTTGACTGAAGACCACACCGGGAAGTGCTCATTTCCCGACTGTTCCCAATTGTTCATTTTAACAATGGCTCACACAAAGGTGCAGACATCTCGCAGTCTGCAGTGTGAGCCAACAGCATCAGGAGGACAGCGAGTGCTACCTCAGACTCTGTCCCATGGCAGACAGATGAGGCAGGCAGCCAGCCACGTGCGGATGAATAGGGCTGACTGGTCCTCATCCCTACGTAGCTTCCCAGGGAGGGTGACATCCAAGAAAGGTCGCAAGGTGCTCCTACACGTTTGTTTACCTGCGCATGCGCTTCCTGGGGCTGCCATAAGAAATGGCCAGAGACTTGGTGTTGTAAAACAAGAGAAGTCTGTTCTCTCTTAGTCTGGGGACACAGAGTCTAACCCAGGTTGGCACCTCCTGGAGACTCGAAGCGACATTGCCTCCATGCCTCTCCCAGCTCTTGGCTGCTGGCCACCCTTGCTGCCCGCCGGCTTGTAAGTGCCTCCCCCAGTGTCTGTGTGTCCTCCCCTCCTCTGATAAGGACAGTTACTGGATGATCTCATCCTCAGATTCTAAATCATTTCTGCTCACACTCACAGGTCCCAGGGGCTAGGACTTGGGCATGTCTGCCTGGGAACACCGTTGGACCCACAGCTTGCACTAATAAAAGTATGCAGACAGAGGCAGGTGAACTCGACCCTTGACTTCTACTTTCCTAATTTGGGCTGGCTACATGCACAGCTGTCTGGAGAGTTCCCAAGGACCCAGTGCCAATGGTGCCATATGCATGGAGACTGCCCAAGGCCCCTGCTGACAGGGCTCTCCTGCATCTTCTGGTGCATCTCTGGGGTCTTCCTCTCAGTGCCCGGCAGCTTCTGCCTGGTGGTAGGTAGACACCCCTAGATCATCACCTGTGTCTTCACAAGTCCCCAGTCAGTTCTCTGAGTGCAGTAAGGGGCTCAGTGAGTTTTCTTGATGAATAAAGCAAGGAAAGAATGAAGCCCTGGGAAGATGCTCTTCTATTCTTGGGAACATCCCAGGGAGGTCAGATGGCAATAGTCTTGTGTCTTAGTGATAAGGATAGGTGCTAGGATATAGCCACCAGTCCTGGATCCTGGGCCCAGGCCCTCTGTTCCCTCAGGTCCCACCCAGGGCAGGGCAGATCCTGCATTTCACTCCCACAGCCTCAGGAAGCAGGGATTTGGGAGGCCACCCTAGCAGGGAGCTCAGAGCACCTGATAAAACCAAGAAAGACCCAGGCCACTTGCAGATCAGGGCTGGTGAGCTTAAGGATAAATAAGCCCAACACACTGCTCCTTACACAACTTGGTTCCTACTCTGCCAAATATTTAGTTGCCAGGTGCGCTGGTGAGATTTTGCTGTCTAAAAATGAGCTGAGAACCTCAGAGGAATGCAGCAGTAAGCGCTGGCTCTTTCAGGAGGCCAAAGGGAAGGCCCACCATGCTCAGCGCTCCCTGCTAGCTGGCGAGGTCACTGTGCAGCTCTCATCTGCAGGGGCAGCCACCTGGGAGCTCTGGGGCAGAGATGGTTTGTCCCCAAGGATGTGGTGCTGGAGACTTGACCTTCAGTGTGGCGGTGTCAAGGTGGTGAGGAACTGAGAGAGTAAACTGGGCTGCTTTGTGACCAGCTCAATAGAAAACTAATTGCCAGCATCACGCCAGCCACTGAGCTCATGGGGCCCCAGCCCTGTCGAGTATGAACCGGGCAATGCTTGCAACGCTGACGCACATCCGGTCACCCAAGGCCCACACGTGTGATTCAGATACCCTCGTCCTGTTGCAGAAGAGGAGACTAAGCCAGGATTAGGGTTAGGCAAGTCCCAGGCTTCGTTGTCCCCTTCTGTCACACTCTGCAAACAGCACAGGGCCTGGGTCTAGTGGAACAACCTCTGCCCCACAGTGCTTCCAGCACCAGGGACTGAGCCCAGCACAGTGTGGCCATTGAGGAAGAGAGAGGCTTCCTGGCTACCTAGTGGGGCAAAGAGGTCAGGGGAGGGGAGGACGGCTCACGTGGGCTGGCCCCAGCTGAGCTTCTGAACCTGGTCACCACACCACCTTGGCACCTTGCTTCCCGTGTATGGAGTGGCACCAGGCTACGTTGACTGAATCCCCTGTAGGCCCCCTCTCCGCCCAGACTGTGCAGCTTCCCCAGGCCCTGCCGGTGGGCAGCCTTCTGCAGCACGGCTGCTCCCCTGTGAGAGCTGAAAATCTCAATGGAGGCACTGTGTCACACCATGGAAACGAGAATGACCAACCCAGGAGGCCGTGACAGAAGCTGCCTGATGACACACCAGGAAGACCGCAGGACCACGAGCTTGCAGAGGCCACTAGCCTCGCACGGACCTTCTTCTGCAAGAACGTCTGCCAGCAGCTGCCTGTTCAGCCAGCGACCAACCACTGTGGCCAGGGGCCACCGTCCCAAAATACCTCGTGCAACTGATGCAGCCCTCGAGGGCTCGCCTCCAAGAACACCCAGGGCTGCTCAGCCTCCACGCCCTGGCGTGAGCTCCTGGTGGACCGTTCCCGAGTAAATGAAGCTCCCGAGAATCTGACTGTGATCCAGGTTGACCCTGGTGCCTGTTGGTTGAATGAATGTTCCTACTCTGGGCCATTTCCTGATTTGGGCTCTTCTACTTCTTTGCTGACTATCTCATCTCTGGATTAGACCTCTCTGTGATGGAGCCTGTCTGTTCACTTGAATCTCCGGCAGAAGTCAGGGATGCCATGTGCATCTGTGGCTTGGACATTTCTGCAGCGCCTGAGATAAATTACACAGGTAATGAGCTGGACTCAGGCCATGCCGGGCGGCTCGTGCAGCTTGTAAACTGCAGCCCGGGAGGAGGGTTCAGAATGAGTGGCACATTTGTCTCCTGCAGCCCTGCCAGCATCCACGGGAGATGAGAGACGCTCTCCCCAGCCCCCTGTCCAAGCAGAGGCCTTTCCTTCTGATCGCTCTGAGCTCTGCTGATATGGATCATCGTCCGGAAAGACCACAAACATCCGCTTAGCTGATCCAGCTTGGGTTCTCAGTCACAGCAGTGGGCTGACCCACTTTGGGGGAGAGAGTTTGCATATTCTGATCAGGACAAGAGATTAGTCAGCTGAGAAGCCCTGATTCCATTAGCCTGGGAGGAGCATGTTTTAGCAGACATCACAATGAACTGGCTGATTTTAAATTATACTTTCTCTCAAAGTCCCCTTGGCACGAACCACGGGCTTTTGTACTTCCTGTTCTTCAAAGGTGTGCACTGATGTGTTTCTACCCCTTCCACACCTTGCCAGCTAATGAGAAAGTCTTAATTTCATCAAATCCTTGAAATCTCTATTTCCTGTCTCCATTAGCACCTTAATGAATAGCACCAGGCTCACAGCTCAGTGCAAACACAGAGAGGGACGGCCACCCTGGGCTGCTCTCATCATTTGGGGCCTTGCAGAGAGCCACACTAAACAAGTCCTGGAGGAGCTGCTGGCCTGGGTTCAGATGTGGGCTGGCTGGGTGTCCAAGGAGGGAGGGGACAGCACACTCTGGTGGCAGTGACTAGCAGTGTGCTTGTTCTCAAACCTGAGAGAAGCACCTCAGGCAGAAAGTGTCCGTTGCCCCCCGACGACACCCCACCTAGGCGGGGTCTCCCTCAGCCCAGCCCAGGCTGGGGCCCACGGCCAGCAGCCCACGAGGCCCAGCAGCTCTCCTGACACTGCAGGTCGCCTCAGCAGGACCACAGCCAGGGCCTGGGACATGGTAGCCCCTGCGAATGAGAACCCTGAACTCTACACCATCTGCCCATCTCCAGGATGCCAAGGGAGTGAGTTCGAGAGCAGCCTGACAGCAGCATGGCAGAGAAGCTTCTGAAAGGACCAAGCATGGATCTTACTGATTAAGCAGATGCCTCTCGGGGAGCCACTTCGTTTGCCGGATGAGACTTGCTTGGCTCATTGTTCCAGCAGTGTGTGCCAAGTAGGCTGAGGAGCATCCACAGGCTGCTGAGACAGGCAGAGCCTCGGGACTAGCGTTTAGCAGGTTTCCTCTGGACTCTAAGCAAGGCGGGGATCAGCCGCAGCAGGAAAAGCTGCTCCTCAGGGGTCCTGGCCAGCCTGTGCCAAAGAGGCCAACAGAGAAGCAGGGGTGGCCAGGACTGCAGGTCTGTAAATCTCCTCAGGCTGCAGGGAAAGAAGACTCTCCTGAGGAAAGGAGGCAGCAGAGGTCTCCGCTGCCAGAAATCTGGGTTGCTATAATTTGCATAAGTGCATAAATTTGCACAGTATGTTCAGGTTGCCTTAGGCCAGGAAGACTGTTAAATTTACCAGGGAGATGTGTCACAGCCAAAATCGCCAGGGAGATGTGTCACAGCCAAAATCACCAGGGAGATGTGTCACAGCCAAAATCACCAGGGAGATGTGCCACAGCCAAAATCACCAGGGAGATGTGCCACAGCCAAAATCGCCAGGGAGATGTGCCACAGCCAAAATCACCAGGGAGATGTGCCACAGCCAGCCTTGCTGGATCTGTGCCTGGTAAGCACGGTCCACCCTGGCCTGGAAGATGGTCCGTGGACCCAGCACACAGGCACCCTGAGGGCCCGGACACAGCACAGCTGGCCTCCTGAGGGCTACCCCTGCCTGCCTGACCCCAAGCCCAAGGCAAGCAGTCTCTGCTTCTGCTTCTGAGAAGCCAGAGGAGGACATCAGGCACCCGGCTTCCTCCCAGGTCCTCTGCTCCAGTCCAAGGACTCTTCCTCCTCTTCTTCCACCTACCCTCTGCAAGTGGACTCCCTGCCAGTGGCCTGATCTGCCTCACTCTCATCTCCAGGGAGACCAAAGCCTGGAGAAGTGAGGTGACTTCTGGGATGGAGCGCATGGTGCCCGAGGTTGAAAGAGGACCCCGAGAGGTGCTGCCCATTCACCGCTGCACCTGGGCCACAGCACAGGCCTGGGACCTGCAGTCCCAGCCCGCCGTGGGCCAGGCAGCCGCACCCCCGCATGGTGACCCTCCTTGCCGGGCATAGAGGCGGTGAGAGCCTACCGCTGCTCTCACTGCCCCTGCCCCGGAGGGGTCGCCTTCCCTCCAGTGTGGGGCTGCAGCAGGCCGCGCAGCCTTCCTGCTGGGGAGGGAGGGGCGGGAGCCCTTTGCAGAGGAGAGAGGCTGCTGCAGCGCTGCCGGCAAGGGCCTGCCAAAGCCAGATCATGGATTCTGTCCCCAGAATGGAAGAACTACGAATCAAGCACGAGCCCCCCACCCCACCAGGCACCGGGCGTGACCCTGCGTGCACAAGTGGGACCACCCTGCACTGGGGCTGCGGGCCCTTTCCAGGGTGTCTTGGGTGAAGGTGACCCTCCTCCTCTTCCCCCACAGCCAGTCTTCCCCCACTCTACTGGCCGAGGCCCTTGCCCAGGACACACTTACCCTCCTCACTGCTGCCTGCCTCCACAGGTTTGCCTTGCAGCCCCGCGTCTGCCCTGTCCAGTCCCTGCACAGCAGCCAGGAGGGTCCTTTAGCCCTCGGGCCATGGCGCTGGGCCCTGAGCAGCCTCCGTGGCTCCCCAGCAGTGCAGAATCTGCCGACGTGACTGCAGAGAGGCGCGCCCCGCCCGTGGGACTTGCGAGCAGCTGCATCTTCAGAACGTTCTCTGTCAGCCCTCCTGGCGCTCCCCTCACCCGCCCCAGGCCTGTCCCAAGTCCCCTCCTCCTGGAGCTGCCCTGAGCACGTGCTGGAGCACTGCAAACCGTGCCACTCTGGCTGGCGCCCACCCACCTCACCTCCTTTCCCCTCTGGCCGTCACTGCCTGTGGTTCTGCCTTGCTCGCTGGCCTTGCACGTTGGGTCTACATCCTGGGGTGGCTGGCGAGTGCTGCAGGCTGGGTGGGGCTGCGGCCTGTCCTTCACAGGCACATCCCCGACCTTGCAGCAGCCTTGCACACAGTTGGTCCTCAATAGATACCTGTTGAATGAGTACGTGCCCAGCACGAGCAGTCTGGGCTCAACTCCAGTCCTCAGGCGTTGCCCTTCTCAGGCAAAGCTGAGGAACCCCGTGTGCACTGGCACCGGCTTTCTCAGAGTGGTTAGCAGGCGTAGGATCAGCTCTAGGTTACTTGGTATGTGCCTTTAGACACACAGTCAACGCAATCAATGCAATACCAACTTCTGGTCAACATGAATCTGTTTTAAGCCTCGATGCCTATTTGGAAAGGTAGCTGGGGCACTTCCCAGAATTCGCTCATATCCACTGGATTGCCCCCAGCTCAGAAAACCTGCAACTTCCTGTGGCCAGCCCACTGGGAGATCTGTGAGCCCAGGTTGTCCGGAGCCCAGTGGCTTCCCTGACCAGACACACCTCCCTCTTCTGAATGGCCGTCTGGCCAACGGCACCTCCTCCTGCAGCACGCCAGGGGCCCTGCCTCCCCACACACCAGGCTCCACACCCCTCCTCCCTCCTCCCTTCTGGAAGCAGCTGAACTCTGAAGTTGGGCTTTGGCTTTTTCTAGAGACAAAAGAAGGGACGGAGGATCAAGAAACAGACCCTGACTGCCAACCTGTACCAGGAATGAACAAGCAATGCCCAGGGAGAAATGCAGACCCCTCAAAACTTCCCTTCAGCGGGGGTCAGCCGAGCTTCTTGGGCTGCTGTGACAAGACCACAAACATGGGCCTTAAGCAACAGGTCTGGACACCAGGAGCCCACGTGCTGCTGGACCACACTCCTCCGAAGGCCCAGGACAGGGTCCCAGCCTGCCCCTCGCAGCCGTCCCGGCAGCCCTCGGGTTGTGGCCACCCCTCCGGTCTCTGTCTCCGTTGCCGCCCGCTCTCCTGCTTTGTGTCCACACCTGTTGTCTTCAAGTTCTCATCCCTGGATTTAGCCCCCACCCTAATCCGAGGTGATCTCAGTCGAGAGCCTCACCTTAATGACCCCGGGGCTCAAACACGGCCCGGGGCTGCAGGGGGACGGGTCTTCTGGGAGCTGTGGTTCAGCCTATGCAGTCCACCCTCTGGCTCCACCTTCACGTCTGTGGGCGTCAGCTGGTGCAGTCTTGGTCCACTCTGTGCTGCTGTAACAAAGTCGCGGACTGAATGATTTACAAAGACCAGAAGTTTACTCCCTCGCGGTCTGGAGGGTGGACGTCGAGGATCGAGCCCCTAGCAGGGCCTCATTAGTGTCCTCACCCAGCAGAAGGTGGAAGGCAAGAGCGCGAACTCCTCCCCAAGCCCTTTGTAAGGCACCTGACCCACTCACAAGGGCGGGCCCAGTGGCCTGGCCACCTTCTCACGGCCCTAAGTGCCAGCACCCGCTCTCTGAAGGGGACACACTCAGGCCACGACTCTAGCACAGGACCTGCGTGGGGGACACTGTGGCCCCTGATCCGCTTGAGAGTTGCTGCACCAAGAGCAAGAAGGGCTCCTCTCCCTGCCCACAGTGGCCTTCCTCGCGGCCACCACTCTCCCATCTCATCTCTGGGGCGGGGAGGGCGAGTCCACCCACTCCCTGAAGTTAGGGAAACCTCATGTCCAGATCCGGCAAGGAAAGGAGAGCATACCTGTTCTGTGCCCTTCTCAGCCCAGCGGCCGAGGTGCCAGTGTGGCCACTCCCGGCCTCACCTCCCCAGCTGCTGTGCCGAGAGGCTCTGCCGCTGTTGGAGCCTGCCCTGTGTGAGGGTCGCCAGTATCGGACGCAGGTGTGGGGTCGGTGAGCAAAACGAGACCTTTACAGTCGGCCAGAATCAGAGATGCTCAGTCCATGAAGTTCCCGGGCCTCACGACCCTGGAAAGGCAGCACCTCAGCTGTGCTGGCCTCAGCTGCCCTCCTCCAAGGCAAGTGACCGGCTCTTCTCCAACACCCAGGCATCTCTGGACACGAGGACAGACATACACATGTGTACAGGCCCACACACAACTGAGGGGGTGTAAGCATGCACATAGGGGTTGTCACAGATTCCCTAAGCATCAGGGGTCGAGGAAGCCTCCCCGTGAGTGTCCTCTGGAACAGTGTCCGCCTCACCCTTGTGTTCTAGTTACAGGAGATCCTCCAGGGCTGTGGCCATTAAGCCCCAGAGCAGAGAAAAACCAGGGGAGCCATCTCACTAGATGGGAGGGGGATGCCGGCAGGCCCCCTGGGACCAGGGACCTGGGGTCTTGATAGCTGGTGATTACTCCTTCCTCCGTGCATGCAGCTCCATCAGCTTCATCAGGCTGAATTAATGACTGGATTTCCTGTTCCTCAGCTCCGCCTTGACCTCCTCCTTCCCATTCAGACTGATCTGACAATGCCTCATGTGTCCTCCTTCCAGGAGGCTGGCCACGGAAGTGCCTTATTACTTACCTCTGACTCCTAGCGCCCAGATAGCTGTCTCCATCTGCTGCACGGCTTGGAAATAACACCGCCCTGCACGTGGAGAGCATTTCTGTGATGCAGCAAGCACCTACACGTGGGTGGGCATCATTGATGCAGACTGAGATTCTCATCTGCTGGTGGGAATAGCCTCTGCCTTCATCCCCAGAACCTGCCACTTAAGGAGACAACGATTCTGGAAGGCAGAGAACCTGCTGCCTCCCGAACGGTGCCCTCAGGGGATGCGCCAAGCCCTGGTGCTCCTGTGTGAACCGCCCGCAGTGCTGGCCCCTGTGCTCCACAAAGGGCTCCGGAACTGTGCGATCTCCTCCGAAAGGCTTCGTGTTCCTTTGAAGCCAGAGCAGCTGCTCTGCAATAACAGAAGCAGAGCACAAGGGAGCGAACCCTGGAGGAGCAGAGCCCAGGAGGGCTCGGGAGGGGCCCTGACTGCAGGTGACACAGCAGGGCCGCCTCCGTCTCTTCATTTACTATTGTCCTTACTGATGATTGAGAGGCCACCTGCTCTGTGCCTTCAAACGTATAGCCACCAGATGAAGCTGGGCCTGCGGCTGGCTTGTGCAGAGACTACTGCCCAGAGCGTGCAAGGCTCAAGGCTTGATCCCACACACTCTGAGCGAGTTCTCACGACTGACTCATCTATGTTATTAAGCTTGTTCCCGAGCGTGAACAATTTCATGTCTCCACAACTTCCTCAATTTGCCACACAACTCTAAAAGCTTTTAAAAAAATGTAGAGGCATCATTAACAACACCAGAGCAGGAATACCGCCTAAACACCAGCTCCCCACGGGCAGTGACCGTCAGGGTTCCCATGTCACCTGGCTCATTGCAAAACTGAGTTGCTTAGAAATGTTTCTGGCCGGTGCTCCCTGCCCTTCCTCCTGGTGCCCACTCTTCGTCCTGTCTTCCTCTCCGTCTCTCCCTCTCTCTGCAGAACACAACCTTGCAGGGCAGCAGCTCTCATTGACCTTGCTCGCTGGTTTCCGAATCCCAGTGCCAAGGCCAGGGCCTGGCAGACAGCCCTGCCACAATGTAGTTCCAGACTAACCAGAGACAGTGAGAGGCTCTGCACTCACAGACAGTGGA
The DNA here is from genome assembly GCF_902686455.1 of Sciurus vulgaris. Lineage (NCBI taxonomy): Eukaryota > Metazoa > Chordata > Mammalia > Rodentia > Sciuridae > Sciurus > Sciurus vulgaris. The sequence continues at coordinate 2,817,780 of NC_136464.1, forward strand.
TGGATGTCAGCCTGGCAAGGCCTGGGCACCTCAGTGTCTCCTGTGACGTGGGCACACGAGTGGTTCGCACAACCACTCCAGATGGCACTCACCTAAGAGCTGCCTCCGCAGGCAACACCTGTCCCGGGGACCACCCCCAGGACTGATCCACACAGGAGTGCAGGCTCTGTGGTCAACCCAGGGAATGGCCACCACAGAAACAGAGAAGCGGAAGCAAGGCATGAGGAACAGGGAGGCGAAGTGCTTTTATCAGAGGTCACAATGAAAACTGTGACCACAGCCCACACCCAACGAAGGACCAGCTTGCGGGGTCACCAAATGTGTGCCCTTGTGAGCCAGGTCAGGTGCACCAGAGGACAGTTTCCACCGGGGAGTCTAACTCTGTTCTGGAACTTTCCGAGAGCAGAACTCTCACAGGTGAGGCATGCCTTTCTAGCTGCCAGCAAGACTTTGAAGACACAGAGAGAATGTCCCCTCCCGGTGCCACCGTGACAGCCAGCACACACGACCAAAGGCTGCCCTTCCCAGAAGCAGCCTCTGGACTACCCAAAGCCCGTTGGCACAGAGAGGCCTCCCTCCCAGGACCAAAGCAGCACTGTTGCCAGAAGCCACTTGGGAAGACCACAGGCAGCCCAGCTTGGCCTCCACTCCCACACTGCCAGGCAGGGAACAAGAGCTGGTCACTTCCCAGCACAGTGTCCAGAAGAAGGTTCAGAAAGAGGGAAAAGCAAGACAACCACAAGCTTGCTCCAACTCGAGGCCTCCAACAGATGCAACTCAGTCCGCAGAGGGACTTGGCTGGCCTCTCTACTCCCACCCCACCTTCAGCTGAGGACAAGACAGAGACAACCCCTGCACCTTGCAGGTGAAGATCCCCTGGCTGCCCATGCTGACCCACAACCTCTCCATGCTCGGCTTAGGGCCGGCCAGGTTTGGCTACAGTGAGGCTGGATTTAAACTCGGTGGGTGGGCAGTAGTGAGCAGAGAGCTGATCCTCGCCAAGGCCTGCTGCTGGTCAAGCTGCCTGGAGGGCGCAGTACCTCCTAGGAGAGACACGGACACCACACCCTTGGGGCAACATTGTGTTTTAGTCTTTAGGCAGAAGTGTAGCAAACTGAAATGTAGAGTGAAGGGCTGTGTCTCAGTTGGCAGTGAGGACCCGCAAGGCAGGATGTCTAGAGGTGACAGAGAAGGATGCATCGGGCCCACTGCGTAGCCACGGTGTAGCAAGCAAGCTCAGGCTTCGCACCTGCAGAAACAGCCACTTGCTCTGGCCTCGTTCCTCCAAGGTGGAGGGTGGGAGGGGAAGGCTGAGTGAGGACTAGGAGCTCCCAGGAAGCCAGGTGGGCTCCTGAGTGTAGCATTGACCTTAGGAAACAGGACAGAGGACAGGGACAACCGGGGAAGGCACGGAGGCAAAGCGGAGTGTTCCTCCCAGCTGCACCTTTCTTGTACCTAAGAAAAGGATGAAAACGTGAGTCAATCGGATACTGCCTGTGGAACGGCGCCCGCTGCTTTGTTCTCAGAAGGAACATCAGGTCTTGCAGCACGGCTGGTGTCCCCACCCGTCAGGACCCTGGACGGCTCCCTGTCCCTCCAACAGGGATGTTACCAAGGCAACCGCGCCAGTGCCTGCTGGAGCTAGCCTTTACCACCACCAGTGTCTCGGACAGGACGAAGATGCAATTTCAGGTCAGGTGCCCACACCCTGTCCTGCTCAGAGTGGGAAGGGTGGCTTTTCTGCAGAGGACACTGAGCTCCCGGCTCCTACTCAATTGCGCTTGTGTTTGGAAATCCCACAAGTCCCCAGGCAGTGAGAATTTGAGCTCTCTCACTTGTGAACATGTGGGTGTTCTGGAGGGTGGCACACCCCAATTCCACAGAACCCTCCAGACCCCACCCACAGCCTCTTCTCTGTACCTCCGAGTGATGCCTAATTCAGTTTGCTGAGTTTCCCGAGTCCTCCTAGTGAACTGTCAATGGGGGTGGGGATCAGCAACCCTCATGTGTACAGCCAAGAGCACAAAGGAACAGGACGCCCAGGGCCCGTTTCAGCAGGCACCCCAGGGAGCAGTCCTGCAGTAGCCTGCTGTCTCCCCAGGGGTCTGGGTGTCAGCGAGCAGAGTGGCAGGACCCCAGTGTGTGCAGAACTGCTGCCAAAGTCGCTGCAAGGAGAAAGGCCGGGTGGGCACTCGGCTCACACTCTCACACCCACCCAGCTCCAGGGACACCCTCCTTGGAGATGGCTAGCCAGGTGCCAGCCTCCTCCCAGCATTCCTTCTGCAACCTGCCATTAAAGCAAGACCTTTGAAGGTGTTTACCTTCCAGCACTAAAGGTCCAAGGATTCGTTTCAGTGATAAGTGAAAAGCAGGATCAAAGCTTCATTTCAAGGATCAAAGGAGGACAGAGCAGAGGAGTCCTGGTCGCATTGTCAGAGTGGCGAAAGGCATTAATAATGCACCTGTGAGCCATCAGCAAGGCAGGAGTGGCATGCAGGACACTTGCCTGCTTTCCCCTCAGTCCTCGAGGTTTCCAGGAGTTAGCTGTGGCTGGATTAGTTAATTAACCCTAAATTAGTTCTGCGAACCCCAGGAGCCCTGTTCAGAATGCTCAAGGTGAGCCCGTGGGCTGGGAAGCCGGCGATCCTCACCATGGCCTTGCCCTGGGGGAGGGATGACAGGTGTTCTGAGGAAGCAGTCAAAATACAGCTGCAGGAGGCTGGGATGAGAGGGGACACACAGCCTGTCACCATGGCTCCACTGTCACTGTGGCCCAGAAAGACACAGACTCTCATGCCAGTGCCAATGGCTCCCAAGGAGGAAGAGGACCAGTACCTGCTCACCCCTAGGCTGTCCATGGACACCTGGAGGGAGGGGCAGGCAGTGAGCCAGGAAGGAGCAGCTGCTCCCAGAGCAGCTCTGAGCCCCCCTTTTCCATGATCTCTATTTTCTTGTGGTGAATTATACCCATACCATTGCTCTTACAGATTAAATACTCAGTCTCAAAACACACGTTCCACTCTACTCCAATTCCACATTAAGCACCGACCTTCATTAATACAGGACTAGGGGCGTCCATCGGCCAGAACCACTGTCCTGAATAAAATGGCCTCCCCCGAACCCCAGAGTGACTGGAGAGACAAAACAGTCCACGCAACACAGTCGCCATTGGAATGTGAAAGGCTGTCTCCAGAGCTGCTGCAAACCTGTTAATCGTAGTTTTTTCAGATGCTGACTCCAGAAGGCAGACCAGCACAGGTCCGTTTTAAAAGTTCACAGCCTCGATCACTTGATCAAAAGAGTAACGCCACCCCAGGACCCAGATCACTATCCTCCACACCTGCCTTTATTCTCTTAGGAGTAGAATACCACCAGCCAGGCTGGGCCTTTTCTAACAAGGTTTTAATTACAGATTAATCTTCAATTGAAAGGATGATAACAAAAAAACAGGGATTTTTAAAATACTTTAAAAAGTTTTTTTCTTTCACAATTTTTACAGGAAACCATTAAAAAATAAATCCTCAATGCCCTTGGTTATTATTCTGCCATTATATTAGAGGAAAATTGAGTTACCTCCCAGGGGAATCAGCCCCTAATGATGGGAAAGGCGTGAGGAATCCCTCAGGGACTCAGGGAATGACCAGGACCGGGGCTTCAGGCAGAGGCAGCCCCACAGAGTCAGGATGGGGGCCTGACGTCTGTCTGCAACACCCTGAGTGGCAGGCCAGGAGCTTGCAAACCGGTCCATGATCTGGAGAGCCCTGGGCACCCTGCCTGGGCTCCTGGCAGGAAAGCTTTCTTCCCCTCACTCTGCCCTCTGGGTCTGATCAATGGGCTTGCCTGGCCCTCAACCTTCTCACCTAACACCGTCCTTCCTTTTCCCCTTCGAGATGTTGGCCAAAAAGGGTCCTCAGACACCTGCCACCAGGCTCCCGTCTTTTGAGCAACATTATTTCTGAGACTGGGTCTCCCACTACAGACCCACCTAAACTTCCCTGCCTGTGATGAGCCACACCTGGGGCCAGAGACCAGCCCAAGCTGTGCAGAGAAATGAGGTTGAATGAACTCTGCAAAAAGGAGCAGCCATGCAAGCACAGGCCTCCGCCGCCTGAGGCGGCGGCTCCGAGGACAGCCAGGCCAGGGAGCCTCCAGGTGCTGTCAGGACTCAAGGGCCTACGCAACCCACACCACAGGGAAGGGAGTCCCGTTCATGGTTCTGGAGGGGCTGACAGCCTGCTCCTGGATTCGCAGCCTGGATTGGGCATGGCCATGGGTATGCCTGCCAAGGACACCACGACCTTCACCTGACACATGCCGCACAGACCCGGCTGTGTCCCAGTTGTGAGGTCAGGCTCTCAGCTACAGACACACATGCTCGGACACACACCATGCATGCTCACACACAGGAGCCGAGTGCCCCGTCTCAGCTGGTCCCAGTGAGCGGTCGTGCTCAGTTCCCAGGCCACATCTCAAAGGGCCGGACAAACTGCAACAGATGGAGTCTGGGGACCCGGAGTGCAGGCTGCATGTCCCTAGGTCCCTGTTTGAGGGACAGTCGTGTGTTAGCCTAAGGGAGGGGACCAGCTTCAGAGCCTCCCACAGGCCACAGGAGGCAGGCCCAGAGAGCAGAGAGGAGTTGAACTGCAGTGACTCACAAGTGGAGACAAGGAAAGGTTTGACCCAGGCCTGGGGCCTCGGCCTCCACCCTCCGCAGTGAGCCTCAGACAAGACGCAGGTTGGCTCTGTTCCGTCAAGCCCGACCTCACCCCTGAAGGAAGCCCACCTTGCAACAAGCCAGCCTCCTTGGGCTTTCCTGCATGCTGCGCGCCTCCCTCATCCCCCCACCCAGCCATCCTGACCTGCAGCCACAGTCCCTAAGGCACCTGTCTGCCTATTTGTGGCCCCATGCTCCTCCCCTTGCCCAAACCCCACTCAGCTTCAGGGTCGCTGCTGGAGTAGAAGCCACCTCTGCTGGCCCAGCAGCCCAGCCAGGCTCTGTAAGGCCTCTCTACAGCCACCAGACTGCATGAACTCCTGAACTCCTGCACGAGCGCCCTGCAGGGAAGGCACACTCAGTAGGCCTCAGGCACCTTCACTGGCACCGCACTGGGCTCAGCAGCCAGTAAGCAAAGGGGCAGCGAGTGCTCTCCCGAGGCCAGGAGAACCCAAACCAGGCCCCTCTCTGCCTCCAAGTCAGGCTGCCTCAGAACAACCTCCCTCCAGAGAAGGGACGCACGAAGTTCACCTTCCCTGGCCCCGACCTGTTTTCCTCACCAGCAAAACGCCAAGTACATCGCTGTTTTCACAGACGCGTTCTGTGTTTGGAGAAGTAGATTGTGCCTCCAAATAGCCTTAGACATGAGAGCGGTATACATGGATGTCAGGAACAAAGTCACGTAACCTTTCCAAACATCAACTTTGGGGTTTTAATGCTTTCTCCATAGCAGTTTCTTTCCAAAAATCTACTTTCTCACTTGTTGGCTAAAGAGCCTCTTTACTTTGAAGGTTCAGATTAAATGTATTGATTTTTTTCAGAAATATATCTAGGTAGCATATTCTAAGAACTTCTTGTCATCGTAGGAAAGACTGCAACTTTAAGGCACATGCTTTTGTAAAAGAAAAATTACGTTTAAGTTGGATAAATCTTCTAAGCACAAAATATTTTCCTGATGACTTTCCATTCCATAGCAAAGTATTATGAAGCGTCTACATTATTCCAAAGTGCTTGTTTTTATAATATTAATCATTTAATTGATGTTTTAGTCAGCTTTTTCATTGCTATGACCAAAAGACATGACAAGAACAATTTTAGAGGAAGACAGTTTTATTTGGTGCTCACAGTTTCAGCAGTCTCAGTCCATAAATAGCTAGTTCCATGGATCTGGGCCTGAGGTGAGGTAGGACATCATGGGAAAAGAGTGTGATGGAGGAAGGAGGCTCAGGAAATCCTACCGGAAACGGGGAAGGAGGGAGAGGGAGACCTCCCCTCATCACGGAGAAAATATAAACCCAAAGCCATGTCCCCGTGACCCCCATCCCCAGCCACACCCTCGCTACCTACAGTTACCACCCAGTTAATCTCGATCAGTGGATTAACACACTGCTGAGGTTAAGGCTCTTGTCGTAACCCGGTCATTTCACCTCTGAACCTTCTTGCATTGCTCCACCGGCGAGCTTTGGGGGAGACCCCATGTCTAAACCACAACAGTTGACTTTCTGTGGCCTCCCGTCCTGCTGTGCCACCTTAGCCTGATGCAGAGGTTGCACAACACGCAGACTGCTTCCATGCTGGTGAACATCAAGGTACTGGGAGGGTGTCGTGCCGGGAGCCCACGCTCGTCACTTCTACCCAGGCCAGCACTCCATCTGGGCCATCCTCGGGCTGGTTTTCCTTAAACACTGTTTCCACTGAAAAGCTACTTACTGAACACGCACTTTCCTCAAAATTCATTTTGTTAACTCAAGAAAGTAATTGCGTGGGGCTGGGGCCGGGGCTCAGTGGCAGAGCGCTTGCCTGGCATGTGTGAGGCACCGGGCTGGATTCTCAGCACCACATATAAATAAATAAATAAAATAAAGGTCCATCAAAAACTTTAAAAAATGTTTATAAATGAACCTCATTAAAAAAAAAGTAGTTGCCCTCCATGTACTTCTAAATTAAAACAGACTGCGGCAAGTGCCACCACACAGGTCTTTAGGACACAGTCATGTTTTTATGCACCTGCAGAGCAGAGCTCCCACAAAATGTGCAATTTTTTCTGATTCTTGTTTGCTCAGATCTCCACCCGTTTTCTACGTACCTTCCAACAGCACTTGCTAATAAAGAATGCATTTTGGTTTGTCACCAAATTGTTTTATGAGAATTATTTCAGCCACTTTGCCTCGGCAGGAGTAACGAACCTTTCCTGGTGCCATCGTGAATTATTGTCTTTCATTATGAAGCCACAAAACAGGCTCCCAAGTACATCAATAAGTTTAGTAAAATAACAAACTGAGATTGCCTGATCCCCCAAATATCTAATTTTATAGGATTTTTCTCATATTCCTCAAGCTTAATTTTTAAAAGGCTTATGTATCTTGCACTTTATCCCATCATTTGTTGATATGAAGGCATAAAATTCAGCTAGCCTGAGGATCATGCACTTGGAAGAGGAGAAATTTATACAAAATCGCCTTTCCCTTGCACCGTTAGAAAACTGGACAAAGCAAGTAAAACATCAGCTTTTACTCATTGCGCAACAGTTTGGGCCTCCTTTACTCTGCTGCAGAATACCAAACCTCATGTGCACAGGCTGGGCAGAGAGGCGGGTACGCTGTCAGATGGACACTCCTGAGTCCACATGGGGCTCTCAGCCACGCAAGTCCCCGAAAGATAAGCAAAGAGCCCTCTTCAAACACCTGGTGAATTCACCTGGTCCCCACGGGAGCTGAGCCTCAGTGGTAGGACTGGCCCGACCTAGAGTAAGGGCTACTCTAAACCCACCCTAACAAAGATTTTGAGAAGATTTGAAAGAACATCAATGATTGACATGTAGCTCGATGGCTCGCCAGAAAATAGTCCAACACTCCTTAAAGGAAAGCAACAAAATTCATCCTCTACAATATGATAGTCCAGTTTCAGAGATTTCGATCAAAGAGTAACTGGACATGTGAAAAGGCAGAAAAAAGTGACCCTTACCCAGGGCAAAGGCAGCCATTAGAAGCAGACCAAGAAATGACAGATACAAAAGAGCCAGCTGCTAGACATAAAAACACCCATTGTAAACGGAGTCAGAGACTGAAATGAAAATATGAACAGCATAAGTAAAGAAACCAAAGATGAAAAAATAAAGAGCTATGTGGAAGTTAAGACAGGAGGATTGCAAATTTGAGACCTGGAATGAAAAAAAAAAAAAACTTCCTATATGGAATTAATAGAATTAACAGTAAATTATACTGTATAGAATAAAATATCAGTGAACTTGAAGACATACAATAGAATCTATACAAGATGAAGAAACTAACTGGAATCCTGATTGAAAAACTGATAGTAGCGTATTTTTTAACAAGTCTAACGAGTCCTTCTAATAAAACGAGTTTATGCTATTGAGACTCTTTGGGGGGGACCCTTGACAGTTTTAGGATAGAGAAGACTGGGTGCCAGAAAGATCAAGACATGATAAGAGGGTTGAAACTTCTTCCCCACCCCTAGCCTATAGGAAAGGAAAGGGACTGGAGACAGAACTCAATAACCAAAGGCATATAATTTGATCAATGAGGCCCACATAGCATCACCTCCATAAACACCTCCACATGATCTAGAGAGCTTCCATGTTGGTGAATGCATCAAGGTACTGGGAGGGCGGAGTACCCAGAAAGGACATGGAAGCTCTGCACACTAACCTCTAGGCTGCCTATTTTTTTGCTGCTGTGACTAAAGGACCTGATCAGAACAACTGTAGAGGAGGAAAGGTTTGTTTAGGGGCTCATAGTTTTAGAGGTCTCAGTCCATAACTGGCTGGCTCCATTCCTCAGGACTCAGGGTGAGGCAGAACATCATGGTGGAAGAGTATGGCAAAGGAAAGCAGCTCACATGATGATCAGAAAGCAGAGAGAAACACCCCCACTTGCCAGATAAAAATATATACCCCATAGCCACTTCCCCAGTGAACCACCTCCTCCAGCTACACTCCACCTCCTTCCAGTTACCACTCAGTTACCAAATTAATCCCATTAGGGATTAATTTGATGATTAGGTTAAAGCTACAACCCAATCTGTTCTCCAAACCTTGCTCACATGTGAGCTTTTGGGGGACACTACATCTAAACCATAACAATGCCCTATTCATCTCTCTGTTTTGCTGTTCCTGGGTTGTATCTACTATGATAAAAAAATAATGCATAAAATTTGGGCAATAACCACTCTACTCCAACAAACACCAGAGAATGATCTGTGTAGCCTTACCCTCACCCACACCAGCAAAGGCCAGGTGGAGACTTGAACCCTTGCAATGCTGTAACAAGAAACAGAACAACTTCTTGCAGTATGGTGTCCAAGCCTTCAGAACTTCCATTCCTACCAGATGGAAGCAAAATATTGCCCTCTCCTACAATGTCCAGACCAAGTGGGAAATCCAGACTTCCTCTAGCAGCAGTAGTAAGGAGGGGTTCCTCCCTCTCCCTGGGTGGGTCACAGGAGGCATAGTGGAGAGTCAGGATTTTCACCACCACAAAGCAGTATCAACAGGTGCCACTCACTCCTCAATGTCAGGAAGCCAGGTGGGGAACATTGATATCTGCATCCACCTGGCACTAATGAGGCAGCACCCTCCCCTTACCCTGCTGGAGAAGGTTAACAAAACAATGACAGTTAAAGGGATCATAAGTACAAAAACTAAGAAACAAAGGGAAAAATCTGTGCTTCAATAGGAAAATCTTTTAGCATAATGAGAAATAGAAAAATCTCAAATTCATTTTATGAAGCTAGCATTACCCCTGATGCTAAAAATCTACATAAAAATTATACCAAAAAGGAAACCTACAACCAATGCTCCTCATGAATATTGGTTCAAAGATCCCTAAAAAACATTTTCAGGAGAATTCAGCTGTATTAAAAACGAGAATTTATCATGATCAAATGGGATTTATTCCAGGGATACAAGGCCAGTTCAATATTTGGAAATAAACCAACCATGTTAATAGGCTAAAGAAGAAAATTCCTTTAACTATATCAAATGATGCTGAAAAAGAACTTAACAAAATTAAACACCCACTGATGATTTTAATACACTCTCAGATAAGTAGGAATGAAGGGGGATATCTTCAACTTGATAAACAGTACTCACCAAAAACCTACAGTTAAGATTGTACCATATGATGGAAGTCTGAAGACCTCCCACTCAGGTCAAGAACAGACAAGGACGTCTGCTCTCTTATCCAACACATACTGGAAAGTTCAGCTAGTACAATAATGCAAGAAAATGAACTAAAAGCCCTACAAATTGAAATGGAAAAATATTTATTAACTCCCTATTTCAGATAACAAAATTGCCTGAATATAAAATCCCAAGGAATCTACAAAGAAAGCCTTAGAACTAATAAGTGAGTTCCAAATATTCAAAATTCAAATTATTTCTATATACTAGCAGTGAACATGTGGACACCAAAATTTAAAATACAATAATACCATTTATAATTGCCCAAAAAGTAAAATAATTGGTTGTCAATTTTACAAAACATGTATAGAACTTATATGCTCACAACTACACAATGCTAATCAAAATTTTTTTAAAAAAAGCTAAATAAATATAGAAACATACCATGTTCATGGATCAAAAGACTCAAATTCAATTCTCAAATTGATATAAAGTTTTGGTGTAATTCCTATCAAAATCCCAACAAGAGATTTATAAACATAGACAAGATTACTCTAAAATCTAAGTGAAAAGACAAAGGGGTTACAATGACTATAAAACAATTTTGAAAAATAAGAAAATGAATGAAGCAATTTGTCTGCTGTCAAGACTTAGTTAGCTACAGTAATCAAGATTGTCTGGTATTGGCAGAGGGTTGGACACATAGACCAGAGATAAGAGAAAAGAGCTCAGAGATAGACATACACAAATATGTCCACCTGATTTTCTGACAACTAAGCAAAAACATTCCATGAAGGAAAGATAGTATTTTCAACAAGCAGTGCTGGAGCAATTGGGCACCCATAGGCAAAAGAGAGGGAGGGAGAGAGAGAAAGAGAAGAGTGAGAGATCATAGACTTAGATGCAAGCTGCAAAACTTAGAACATAAAACACAGGAGAAAATATTCAGTATCTAGAGTGAGGCAGAGTTCTTAAACTTGGCCCCAAACCATGCTCCAGAAGAGGGAAAAGAGATAAGTTGGACTTATCAAAATTAAAAAACTGCACTCTGTAAAAGACCCTGCTTACAGGAAAAAAAGATCAGCTACCAACTGGGAAAACGTATTTGTTTATAAGCCATGTATCTGACAAAGTACTAATACCTAGAATATATAAAGAACTGTCAAATTCAACAATAAGCAAACTAATTAGAAAATAAGCCAAAGACAATTTACTAAAGAGAATATGACAGATGGCAACTAAACCCATGACAAGATGTTCAACATCATTAGCCACCGGGGGATGCAGATTAAAACCACGATCAGATATCACTGCACACCTACTGGAAAGGCTAAGATTATAACTGATGGCAAACCGAATGCTGGCTAGAATTCAGAACAGCACAGCTACTTTGACAAATATTTTGGCAATTTCCATAAAAACCAAACATCCATAAAAATAAAATAAACAACCCAGCAATAGAACTCCTGGCCATTGTCCCAGAAAAGTGCAGACTTATGTTCAGACAGAAGCCCACATGCGGATGTTTGTAGCATCTTTGTTCACAACAGAAAAAAACTGGAAGTAGCTCAGAGATCCTTCACTAGGCAGATGGGAACAGGAATCGAGGTGCTTCTATACCACAGAACGCTGCTCAGCCATGAGGAGAACGCCCCTCTTACAGCAGCCACCTGGGCACATCTCCAGAGGAGTGTGCTCAGGAAAGGAAGCCTATCCCAGGAGGGTACACACTTGTAGGTCCTTGCAAGTAACTTTTCATACGATGGCATTAGGCAGTGGTTGCCAGGGCGTAATGCAGAGTGAGGATTGAGGGTATTAGAGGGTTCATGAGCCATCCCGTGGGGTGTTCATGCTGTTCTGAGTCTTGGTGTGTCGATGTCAGTGTCCTGGTTGTGGAAATGCATGGCAGTTTTGCACGGTATAACCACTGGGTAAGAGGCGTCTGGACCTCTCTACATTATGTCTTATAACTGCATGTGAACCTGCTATACCATAAAAACAAAAGTGAAAAGCTTCTGCACTGACAATCATAGAAGGTCCTGTGAAGAAAACAAGCCTTTCCAAAAAATAAAGCAAAAAGGCATGGGGAGCTCTGGTTAGGCTGTGGCTCTTACAGCGGAGTCGTGACCGCACCAAGGTGCACACAGAGGGCCCAGAGACAGAAGGACAGTACCGGGAGATGGGAGCATCAGATCCTCTTGGACTCCTGTCTTTCCCAACTGGCACTGCCTAAAGTAAATATGTAAGCAACACACACACACACGTACATATAGACCCCGTCATTATGTCAAGAACAGAAGATTCTTACTATCTTCCACTTTGTCAAAGCATTACTTTAATTAATGCCAACCCATAAACTATCCACAACTTCTGTGATTCTTGATTTAAGTCCTTTGGATATTTTCACATTTTAATAAACCATGAGCTTCAAACAATGAAGAAAACAAAAAGAAAATAATGCTAAACACAAAAACCAGAGTTCCACTCTACTTTCCTTCCTGCCCCATACCTCTTCCCCTCCCTTCACTCCCCTCTACCTGATAGAAAGTGACTCTATTCTTCCCCATCTCACCCGCCTTATTGTGAATTAGCTTCCACATATCAGAGAAAACATTCAGCCTTTGGTTTTTTGGGTTTGGCTTATTTCACTTAGCACGATATTCTCTAACTCCATCCATTTACCAGCAGATGCCAGAATTTCATTTTTATTTAAAGTTGAGTAATATTCCATTGTATATATATTTATAAATTTACACAACATTTTCTTTATCCATTCTTCTGTTGAAGGGCATCTAGTTTGGTTCCATAGTTTGGCTATTGTGAATGGAGCTGCTATCAACATCGATGTGGCTGTGTCACTGTAGGATGTTGATTTTAAGTCCTGTGGGTATAAACTGAGGAGTGGGATAGCTGGGTCAAATGGTGGGTCCATTCCAAGTTTTCTGAGGAATCTCCACACTGCTTTCCAGAGTGGTTGCACCAATTTGCAGTCCCAGGAGCAATGTATGAGTGTACCTTTTCCCCCACATCCAAGCCAGCACTTATGGTTGCTTGTATTCTTGGTAATTTCCATTCTGACTGGGGTGAGATGAAATCTTACTAACGTGCCTGGTGGAGAGCTTCCCTGGAAGTGGGAGGCCGGCTGGTTTTCTCTCTGCCGCTTCCTTGGTGCTGTTCACGACTTCTCCAGTCCACAGTGTTCTCTACAGCCCACTTTTTGAGGAGGGTGATTCCCCTAGACCAGAAAATCCATGCCCCTGTTCCACATGAGTGTTTTGCAGACCAGTAGGAGCAAACTACACACCTTGGGCCTCTGCTCTGCTCTCTGCCCTGAGGGCGCTCACCGTGGGGGGCAGTGAGAGTGTGACCTGGACAAGGCAGGCAGCCACCTCCAGACATGCTGAGGACAGCACTGTCTAAGTGGAAAATCATTACAGTAACATTTTGTGTCACATCTGAGTTTAGTCCACTAATACCACTCCCCACTCCCCACTCTGCAGGGCTCAGCCTGAGAGGGTGGGGACCTCAGGGCGGGGACAGGGAAAGCGCGAGGCCAGGCCCACAGAGGGCTTGCTCTCCCGGTGGCCCGGGGCACTCTGCTGCAGACTTCCTGCATCACTCGGAACTTGATCTGCTTAGAGACTCTAAGGACACACTGAATGGCGAGCGTGTCCACCAGCCTTCCTTTACTGCAGCAAATGCCAGACATGACCAGAGGTGATCAACTCAAGGGAGGAAAGGCTCCCAGTTCAGGAGGCTCAGCAGGGTCAGCAGGGCCTACTGTGGCGCGTGAAGGCAGGAGTGCAGGGTGAGGCACACCTTCACTCACCTCATGGCCAGAGTGAAAGCAAGAGGGAGAGACCAGAGTCCCCGTCTCCTCCAGGGCACACCTCCCAATGACCCAGACCCTCCCACCACCTTCCAGTACTGACAGGGCTAAGGAACAAGGCTCCACACATGGCCCTCTGGGGACATTCCAGACCACCCATGGCAGAGAGGACAGACACCACTCACCAGCCTTTCCACCCTCCCTGCAGTCCCCCTGCAAGCCCGTGTCCTGTTCATGGGGCAGAAACAGGCACACTCCCCAACAGTGCACCTGCTACCCTCCCCAGCCTGGACCCACGTCATGATGCCTGCCTCCTCCCTGCTAGAGAAGCAGCTGGCAGAGAGTTTCTAGGTAATCCATCCCTCTCCTTCCCTGCCAGCAGTGGGGTTGGGGGACACTGCAGGGTTGGCAATGGGCAGAGGTTTACCTCCCCCAGGGTATGCGCCTCCTTTCTGTCCAACTTTCCATTCCCTCAGAATTCCACTCTTATAGCCAGAGGGCACAGAGTTTGGGGTAGAACAGAAAATCCTGCAGAGAACAACCACCATATGGTAGAAAACCCCACATTTTTCTGAAACTCCTTGGCTCAGCCCAATTGCATCCTGGAGGTGTGTGACTAGTCTTTCACCCCAAGATGGCCAAACACTAAGGAGTGATCCATTGCCACAGCCACCTGGAGAGGTTTTGGGGGGGGGGGATATCTCCTGGCAAATGGCAGCCCTGGGTTCAGTAACCAGCTCCATTCTGTGCCTGCTTAACAAGGGTAAGCTCGGAGGGTAGCCTTCGCCGCCAGCTTCCTGTGTGCCCAGAGACAGCAGCACTACAGTCCCTGGAGACAGCGTGTGCTTAAACTGCATTCAGCCGAAGGACCTCGGCTGTCAACTGCTCATGAAAGCAGGGCCTCCTGGCGGGCGGGGCCCAGCGTGCTGCTGGCAGAAGCCCAGCACACAGAGGAGGGAACTCTCCTGCCTGCAGATACCTGCAGCTCCGGCCTCCCTCAGCCCCAGTGCAGAGCTAATCCATCATTCCCAGCCCCAGAGACAGAGGAAGGAATGTCACCACTCTCCTCCCAACGCAGGTTGTAGTTTAACTTTCTTAATTTTTTTTTTAAATGTCACATTCAGAAAGAGAAAAAAATGTCCCTGTACAGTTGTGTCATGTTTGTCTCTTCCTAAAGCTAGTCAGAAAGAAGCTAGTCAGAGAGAACTCCAGCAAATAGCCTGGACCATAGCCCCCTTCAGCAGGGCACAGGGGAAAGGGAGCCAGGACTCGGGGCCAGGAACATCCTCAGCCCGGAGCCAGATCCAGCCCTAGACCCAGCCTCTGCCAGCCACCAGCAAGATCCACCTAAGCCGCGGAGGACAGGGCCACCCAACCACCCTTCCAACAGTGGGCATCAGAGGCAAACGAAGTTCATGGCCAGCCCAGAACACGCTGTGCTTGGGCACCTTCCAGCCAGGCTGTCATCCCACATCCCTAAAAAGAGAACAATTCAAGGGAAGATGGGGAAATAATGGATAGTGGTCAAAGACTGGGCCCCCAAAATATGTCCTTGGACTAATGGCAGAGACCTGTGAATGCCACTTGATCTGAAAATCGGATCTTTGCAGATGTGACCACATTAAGGGTCTCCAGAAAAGATCATCCTGGGTTTAGGGTGGGCCCTAACTCCGACTTATCCTCACAGGAGCAAGGAGAGGGAGATAGGACCCCCAGGCACAGAGAGAGGAGGCTGTATGAGGATGGAAGCAGAGTCTAGAGAGACTGCAAGAAGCCAGGAGAGTCATGGACAGCTCCTCCCCAGAGCGTGCAGCAGGAACCTGGCCTGTCCACACCTTGGGACTTTCAGTCTCTAGAACTTGAAGAAAGACTTTCTGTGTAAGCCACCTGGCCCATGGTGACTTGCTGTGCCAGTCCTGGGAAACCAACGCAGGCTCCAGGATGAACTATTTGGGAAGCAAGGGGTGACCTGGAACCTGCCTTCTGGAAAGGGCCATGAGGTAGCCTGGAGGACACAGGCACAGTCCTGGGAAGTGGTCATGATCTTCAGCCAGTCCCTTGGTCCCAGTATGGATCACATGTTGAAACCACTGTTCCTGATATAGCAAGGCTCAGGGGTGGGACTTTTTAGGAACAACTGGATCATGAGGGCTCCGACCTCATCAGTGGATTAATCCACTTGATGGATTAATAATTTGAATGTGCCACTGTGTGGTAACTGTAGGCAGGTGGGACTCTAGGAGAGTGACCTTGGGGACCATTTCTGTCCCTGGCCTCTTCCTGTCCCTCTCTCTGCTTCCTGGGAGGTGACTCCCAGGTACACTGTATGTACAAGTCTGCTCTTGTGGGGAGCACAGAAGATCCCACCTGCATCTACCTGCCCAGGACAGTCCAGCCAACACCTGCTCACCTGCTGAACCACCCAGTTCAGCTTTTGTTCTGGCATTTTTTATTTTTAATAAAGTAATATTATTGAGGGCTGTGTCCCTGCAAGCTCAGGTGGATTAGGTGGGCCCATCTCTGCTCCCAGCCTTGTCCTGTGGCTTGAAGGTCATGGGGTACGGTTTGATCTGAAAGACCCAGCAGCCCCTGCCCCTCTCTGCCACTCCCTGCCATCTCACATGGCAAGAACAGTAACGAACCCCCATTCAGAAAAAGCTTCTCTGAATTTACCTGGTTAGTTAAGATAGTATTATCTAGAGAAAAGAGATAATTCAATATGACACTTTACCTACAATAAAATACAACTTTGAAAAAGATTTCAAGCAATTTATTTAAAAATTAAACATACCAACATATTTTTTTAATTTTTTTTTTCATAAAAAATACCAGTGACACTCAATTAACCAATAAGGCCACCTTCCTGAAAAAATGAGGGTCATTAAGATGCAAGGTGACTCCTGGCCAAGTCAGCACAGACCAGGTGCTCCTGAAGGGCCTGACTCTGGGCTCTGCATTTAGGTCAACCCCCCAGTAGACAGGAGCCCCACAGCCTGTTAGCCTGGTCGCAGAGGCAGGAGAGCAGCCCCGCGCTCCCACCCACCCAGAGGGTGGTCCAGGGACAGCAGGAGCCCTCTCAGATGTGTCCACATGTAACCCAGACCTCCTGTGGCCTCCGGAGGGGGATGCCAAGCCCCTCGGGCACCCCAGCATCACTCCTCAGCAGCCTCCCGGGGTGCCCATGCTGTGGTGGACTGGCTGCACCACAGGACAGGGGCCTCTGAGGGGCGCCAGCCCTCTAGCCGGGTCAACCCCTGGCCTGGGATGCCCTCCTCCAGCCAGGCCCTGGCTCCCCTCCCCCGAGTCGGGGCTGCCCTGCGGCCTCCCGTGCCCACCCCCACAAGGGCAGCAGGTCCTCTCCAGCTGTCCGTGTCTTCACTTTCAGAGCTGCAGACAGGACTCCCGGAAGGCATGAGAACCTGGACATTCCTGGGCCTCCAGGAACCAAGGAGCTTCCAGATGGCTCTGTGCTGGTGCCCCGGGGAGCAGTCTGGGTTAAGGGATCAGGAAAGACGTCCTCCGGGTATCACGAGTGACACCCACACCACACACACAGGCACACATCCATACACTGTCACACTCAGTGGCACACTCAGCCTCACGCTGAAACATGCTCACGTGACCTTTGCACTCACTCTCATTCACACGGGTTTGCACAGTCACGCACACTCACTCATTCACACTGGCACGCTCAGCCCCACACTGGCATTCACGCTCGCACACAGTCCCATCGCATGCACTTCACCACGTGGACACAGTCACACTGGTACTCAAACATTGGCATTTGTACACTCGTGTTCACACTTGTGTGTTAGGCTCACACTCACATTTACTCTATCACATTTGCACACACGCACGCACCAAGGGCAGTGCCAGCTCCTCTAGCACAGCGACCAGGCCCCAGGGTGGAGGGGCTGCAGGTGGAGCTGGACTGGGACCTGCCAGACACAAAGTCCTGGGCAAGCGGACAGGCTGAGGGTGGTGGCCCCAGGTGAGCCCCACTCCCGCAGGCAGGAAGCCCCCTGCTCTGTTTCTCCACCCAGAGTACAGACGCCTGGCCGGCCCAGAGCCCACCGGGGATCTGCACCATGAGGTGTGACCAGGAGCCTGGTCCACTGCTTGACCTCTGTTAGATCTGTGACCACGCTGGACAAAGAGCTCAGAGTTGATCCAGGGAGCAAAGGTGGCAGCTGCCCATAGCCGTCTCGGCCCCAGGCTGCAGTGCTGAGGAGAAGCTCAGCACCACCCACAGCCAGGATAGGGTCTTGCTCTCCATTTCCAAATGGCGACTGTGCCCTGAGGAACTGAGCCTCGGAGCCGCCTGCCACCTTGACCTGGTGATTTTACTTCTGTGACTTTCTCCTGAGGGTCACAGCTGAACACAGCCACGCAGAAAGCACCTCCAATGGCATCCCAGGTTGTTTCAAAGGTCAGACTCCCAGCAACAAGTCAGGCCTCCAAAAATAAAGAGGAAACACTGGAATTGATTGTCATGCCTCCAAAGGCAAGGTATCATGTGGCCATTAAACACAGCATCAAGGAAGAACTTATGAATTCATGGAAACTGTCTATGAGGGGAAATCAAAAGGAAGAAGAAACTACAGTACAGACCTGCCAGCCATCACAGCAGAAGGTCCCAGCCCTGCCCGGGCAGGGGGTCCACGCTGCGAGAGGCTGAAGGGAAACAGGGCCCAGGGTGGGCAGTGAGCAATCAGGGCAGGAGACCCAGGGTCAGCCAGGGAGAGCAGGGGCCAACCTGGCACGCCAGCCACGCCTCCCGGGTCCAGGAACAGTGGGCACACACCATGTGGGCCTGCTCTCAGCACAGTCAGCATGAGCTGCGCACACTGCACTCGTGCACCTAACAACAGACCCGAAATGGTCTCCCCAGGTGTAGAGGGAAGGCGGGACTTCAGAGCCAGAGGCTGTCTGCTCCAGGCTGCAGCAAATAAGCATCTGCCAGAGCCTCCTGAGCCTGCTGGAAGGCACCTGGGGGCAGCCAGGAGGAGGCGGCCTTCCTTGGAGGAGGTCCACCTTGAAGGAAGGGACACGAGAAGTTGAGGGACAGGGGTGTGCCCAAGGACACAGCAACAGTCCCAAGGGGAGGAAAGAGGAGGCTCCTTGCCGGTCCAGAGAGGGGTGTAGCTGGAGGCCAGAGCAGAGCACAGGAACCTCGAGGAACTCGTCAATGGCCCGGAGGTCCTCGTGAGACCCAGGCACCTGCTTGACATTCAGTGACAATGCATCAGGCTACTGTGCCTGCCTGCGACAACGCCTGAACCCACATCAATCCCTGGGTGTGAAAGCAACCGCTGGGGTTTGGGTTAGCCTTGACGTCCACTTATTTAGATAAACCAGCATCCTGGCGCCTTCTCCCAAGGAAGACAGGCCTCACAGCATCTTTCCCACCTCGAAAACCTGCACCATGTTGCCCCGGCAACCTCAGACACAGGGATGGGTTCTGGCCACGGATACATCCCTGGACTGCCAAGTTCATTTCACAAACGTTGCTGAGCGCCTCTGAACTGCTGGGTGCTTCTGCACACTGCTTTCAGCACACAGGGCAGCGCTTCCTCCGACCACCCTCAGGAAGGGCCACAGACTGGTGGCTTAAGCAGTGGGGACCCCACTCACAGTTCTGGGGGCCGGAATGTCGGCAGGCTGGTTCCTCCTGCGGGCCGCGCGTAGAGAACTGTCTTGGGCCTCCCTCCGTGGCTTGTGGAGGCCTCCTCCATGTGCACGTGGCAGGTCCCCTCTGTGTGTGTGCCCACATTTCCCCTTCCAGAAGGATGTCAGTCCTGTTGGAAGGGATCCTGCCCTGCTGTTCGAGACTGAGTGCTGGGTGCCGGGACTTCAGGGTAAGTTTTGAAGGACACAATTCAACCCACAACGACACTGGTTATGAATCCACAGGGTACTGTCCTCATTTTCAGATCCAGAAAATACAGGTGCAGAGAAAATGAGAGTAATGGCCCCAAGTCACACACCTGCTGAGGGCCAGAATGTGAACCCCTGTCTGGTGAACTCCACAGCCTTTGTTCTGCCAGAGGTGAAGGCAGTTGCTATGGTTTGGATGTGAGGTGTCCCCCAAAAGCTCATGTGTGAGGCAATGCAAGGGGAAGCCACCCCCGTCCATGCCTGTGCTCTGACAGCCGAGCACCAGGCTCAGCTCACCCCACAGGATGGGCACGCAGGTTCCTGGACAGCCCATGTCCACTGGCACAGCCTCCAGATGGCTCTGCAGGACCCTCATCAGCAGGTGAGGCCCACAGGTGGCTGTTACACCCCTGAACAGCAGGAGGATTACATAAATCCCCCGGAAGGAAGCCTCATGAGTCCAGAGAGTGCTATTCATAATTCCCAAGGACCACGGGAACCAACTAGCCTGGTCCACCAGCCACAACTGGGGCCACCTACCCAGTGCACACCTGTGATGAGTCTCGAGGCACACCTTATCTAAGAGCTATCGCTCTGTGTGGGCTGAGAGGCCACAGCAGCGGGAGGCAGCTCCTGTGTCTGCCTCTGGAGTAGAGGCTGTGTTCCAGGCTGCGTCTCAGGTTCACCCTTCGGAGTTCAGGGGTTGTTAGAAGACTAGACTGAGAGAGATGCTGCCATTCTGTCGACCTTCTGAAGGCAGCTCC
Source organism: Sciurus vulgaris (assembly GCF_902686455.1). Classification (NCBI taxonomy): domain Eukaryota; kingdom Metazoa; phylum Chordata; class Mammalia; order Rodentia; family Sciuridae; genus Sciurus; species Sciurus vulgaris. The sequence continues at coordinate 2,838,104 of NC_136464.1, forward strand.
TGTGGGTCTGCCCGACACAGGCCCTGGCCTCTAGGTCAGTATGCCTGCAGGCTCCCTTCTGTGCAGGGGCTGGTCAGCAGCAGGCCCTGCCCTAGAACCTGGGCCACTCCCTGTGCAGACCACCCCCTCAGGGTCTCAGCCTGGGAAGACCCCCACCCTGCTGCCAGGGGCCTTGGTGGATGTGACTTGCCAGGCGAAGGGCAGGGATGAGAGATAAAGAGCAGAGGGTCAGGCAAGCCACAGGGGCCTGGCCTCCCTCCCCACATCCATCTGTAGAGCTGGCCTTGCAGCAGCCTGGGGCACTGTCCTCCCTGAGGACGACCACCTGCTCTGTGGGGCCCTCATCACAGACCTGCCTCAGGATGTGACTAAGCACCTAGGCTGAGGTTGGGAGAGAGGCTGATTTGCTACTGAGTCTGGCACCTGGGAAGGGCGTTGTCTCGTGGGCTCAAGGATGGTGCAGCACCCCGGTGCTTCCTCCAGAAAGTGAAGGCGCAGGGGCAAGGGAGGGCCCCTTAAATTAACTGCCCTCCCACTCTCTCCATGCATGGCCTCCCACTTTCCTCACCTAGGAGTGAGAGGCTATGAATCTCCCCCCATTTATCTCCTCTCCTCACTGTGGCCGTTTCCCATACCTCCGCACACCATGCTGCAGGCACGATCTGGATAGAAGAGAGGCTGCTAATCATCTGATTTTTATTTCTCCAAAGACTACCAACACCTTGGTATCAACAATTAAAACTCCAGTCATAGTGGACACCTTCCCAGAGCCCCATCACCAGCCAGCGAGGTCCACATGCTGACATGTGGATGTTATGGGCCAGGCTACATGGGCAATGACCAAACAGACTCCATCTTACCCTGAAACTCCAGGTCACTAAGAAACACTTCTCCCATGGCGGCAGGGAACGCCTCCATACCCATCAACAGCTGCTTAGCATAGCATGTCTGGCAATACAAAATGGCAATTCTTATACAATATAAAATTGTTCTCTTTTTGGTTCCCATTTTTCTTGGGCAATGTACCCTAACCACATGGAATGTTAACGTTCGTCTAGACATTAGTAACCACCCTTTAACTTGCACTCGAGTAGGGTCATTTTGACCTCCTTCACCTTCTGCTTATGATTTTGGATCTCGTGACTTTTGTTTATGGATTTGAATCACAGCAACAGTCACTTATGATTAATGTACTGACACGCATTGCTTGTGTATGAAAGATTTGCTCACACCCCTGGAGGGGGTCGAAGGCTGTAGACTTGCAGCCTGCCCCTTCAGCTGGTGAATCCGGACTGCCAGTTGGTGAATAAATGTTTCATGTCCTGCTTCAAGACTCACCAGGTGAGTTGCTGCAATCTCACCATAACACAGAGAACACTAAATAGGTCAGAGAAAGCCTTTCCTCAGTTTGGACAGGATCAGCAGGACAGAGGAGGCGGGCCTACAATCATGAGGAGAATGACAGACGCATTCCAAGGACTCTGGTACAAAAACAAGGAAGGATATCACACAGCAGATTGGCAAAGATTTAGAAGCCACTATCAGTGGGGCTATAAATGGAGACGACACACGGCAAGCCAGTGGAGCAACAGGAATCCACAGCTTCTGCCCTTGGGCTCAGCCATGCCTTTCCTGAGAGCTAGTTCCAAGCAGATCATTAGCCAACTGTGCCAAGGTTCATATTCACATCACAGTGAGCCAACCTACATCCCATGCCCCATAGTAGGCTGTTGTTTACATCAGTAATGACACCTGGATTCTTATCAATGCAGCCATTGATAAGAATGGACCATGCCAGCTTCCTTCCCAGGCCCATGCACTGCTGCGTGAAGGGAGGTAGCAACCATACCTCAGCACCTGGTGATTGAAATTGTGTGCATGCTCCTGGGTAGCAGCTCCTCTGGAGAAAAGGACATGGGAGTAGCTGTTTACTTTCCTTTACTGTTTTGTGATTAAATACATGAGTGTGCTTTCTCTTTATGATCAGAAAAAAGTTTTCATTTCAAAAAAGCGTGCAAGGTAACCTCCTTACTTTCCTGAAGTTGAGTCATTCCTAGAAGCTGACAGTATATTTATAGATCACTCTCAGTGTTGATTCTGTGTGTCAGCTTTGCTCCACTGCATGCCCAGATATCAGGCCAAACAGCAGCCCAAACACCGTGAAGGCATTTGTTAGATAAGATGAACATGTCAACCCGTACGCTTTGAGGAGAGCAGATCCCCTCCATAAATGGGTGGACCTCATCCAATCAGTTAAAGGTCTTACAGGAGAAAACTAAGGTGCCGTGAGGAAGAGGGACTTTTGCCCCCACACTGGAAGTTAGAGGGGCTCTGTTGGGGACAGGGCTTTAGCAGGCATTACAACCTGTGCACGAGCATGCGTGTGTGTGTACGTGCGCGCACATGTAGGACGGTGGCTAGGAGAACTATTTCAGACTGTGGACCCACGGATGGACAGCAAACAGATCTTTCCTATGAGCAGGTCATCACTGCACATTGCATACCTGCAGGCCAATGTTGGCCACTCTCTGTGGCTGCCTCGGTGCCTCCATTTCCCTGCCTGCCCCTCAGTGTCCACATTCCAGTGAGTGCCCTGGCCCCTCCCCCAGGGCATTTAGGGAAGGCGTGTTTAAAGCCTTGGACCAGAACTGCTGCTCCAGGAAGCCAATCTCCCAGCCCCTCCATCTGTCACACAGGGCCAGCCCGCCAAGCTGCCTCCTTGACAGATCATAAAGGACAAGGCAGCAAGTTCTGAAACCAAAGGTCAAAACACTTGATTACATGGGTTATTTTTTAACCCAAAGTTAAAGACCCATTTGCTTTCAGCACTCAGGAGCTGGCAGGCTCTGACTGCCATCCACCTGCCCACACCAGAAGCAAGGACCCCACCCATCACCTGGGTTGGGGGGACCCTCAAAACCTCCAGGTGGGAGGCAGGCAGCTTCACCTCCTTCCCTCAGGGGTGAGGGCAGCTACTGGGTGACCTGGGGAAAGACAAGGAAAGCTCCCTGCACCAGGGGCAAATGGACACTGTGCCCGCCACCCTGTGCTGAAGGAAAGTGCTAGAAGCATCAAGGACAGTCACTGCCTGAGCACGCTGAGTCCAGGAGCCAGGCTGTGGCTGGCTGCCGGGAAGACATACCCTCTAGGGAGCGCTTCTCATTGTAAAGGGCCACCACAGGGACACATTTCCTGAGTCACGGCTGAGCTCCTACTGCTTGCAGTCCTGTATGGGAAGACAATCTGATCCTCGCCCTACTGGGAGAAGGACTGTCAGTGTCTGCGTTCCCAGAGGCTGAGACCAGGGCACAGGGAAGTGAGTCACTTGTAGGAGTTGAGCTGGCCTTAGCACCCATGCCCCACCTCCCTGCAGCTCAGGGCACGGGGCAGCACCTGCAGCCTCATGCCCAGGGATGATCATCAAGCATGATCTTGAAGCAAGTAAGCGTTATTACATTTGGTGGTAATTGATCTCTTCGCCTCAGTCTAGAAGGTTGGCCCAGGGGAATGGAGTATCAGGGTTTAATGAGACAGGTTCAGTTCAGGAAGATGGTGGTGCGTATAGGTGATGCCATTGGACAGGACACTTAGAAAAGGTGAAGATGGTGGAGTTCATGTTTGGTATACTTTACCACAATAACAAGAAAAGTACTCTTAATCCTAGGTCCCAGGACTAGTGAAGTGAGATCAACCCCAGGCAGAAGCACCCACAAAATGCCAGTGGCCGCCTGCCAAGAAGTGAAGGAATAAGGGGCACCGGCTGGAGAACCAGGGGACGGGAGCACCAGATGAGGAGTCAAGAAACAGGGAGTGCCCACTGGGGAGCCAGGAGACAGGGGCACCCGCTAGGGAGACAGATCAGGGGGACACCAGCTGGGAAGCCAGGAGACAGGGGTACACCTGCTGGGGAGCCAGCACACAAGGGGACACCAAGGCCTGTTGAGGAAGATGCATCTGCTCCTGGGGTACACAACAGGCACCACCAAATGAGACGGACTCCTAAGCTTGGGGAGGGTGCAGAGGAAGTTCACCTGCCTGCAACACACAGCAGACTCACTCTTGGTAGAGCGACGAGCAGGTGACTGGCTCACAGCTACATCCAGAGTGAACTCCGTGTGGCTGGCAGAGTTGACAGAGCCACCATGAGGCACTGGGTGGAATTCCATGGGAGCTGAAGCACACGTTTGTGTGACACCTCCAGCTCAGAGGCTTCATCTCTTCCATAACCTCCACCCTGGGACTCCCAGACAACGAACCAGCCAAAAGAAACTGTGATATATAGGGTGGAACAGGTGGGACAAAGCCCGAGAGCAAAGTGGCTACAGGCCATCCCTGGACCACAGCAAGTGCCTGAAGTCAAACCTGCCCCTCCCTCCTACTAGGGACCACAGAAGACACAGAAACAGAGTCTCAGTGAGAAATACCACAGGCCGACTAGAAAATGAAATAAAAGCAGACAGATGGGTATGAGCTAGGAATCAGCAAACAGTGATGTTGGAGCAGAAGAAAAAGGTCACCATTGCTAAGAATATAAATATCAAATTAATTCTGGAAATAAAGTCCTGAAATCTTGGCATGAGGCTTGTTTTGGCTGGTGGAAATCAGTAGCGTGGCTCAAGCCAGGCTGCAGCTGAGCTTCTGCAGTTTGGCCCTGGGGCTCCTACCACCACCAAGAGAGGGGCAGGTTCTGATGGAGTGCTGACCCCCAAAGGATCAGATCCAAGCACTTCCTGCAGCCTGCTGTCATGCCCAGCCTGGATCTGCCCAAAGTTAGCACATTTGCCAACCAACACTGCATGTGCCGGTCAGGAAGAGAGTGCACACTGGTGTAAGGAGGAGGCGGCTGTTCCGCAGCGTTACTACTGTACTAAGAGCTGACAGACGTATGGGTGTCCCCAGAGGTCCATCTGTTGAGGCCCTAACCCCCAGAACCTCAGACCTCAACTATACTCGGAGCCAGGGTCTTTTCATCTTCCAGAGCTGGGTTGGAACCTGAGGCCTGGTGCATGCTGGGCAAGCGCTGTGCCCCAAGCTACACTCCAGCCCTCAGCCTTCACCGAGGTGATGCCGTTAGAGTGAGCCTAGGAGGGTGGCCCTCCCCAATCTGCCTGAGTCCTAAGTGAAGAGGGACCTGGACACATGGAGTCCCCAGAGCCCCCTGGGACACACATGCTCAGAGTGAAGGCCATGCAAAGCTGTGGAGAGAAGGTGCCATCTGTGTGGAGGTTAAGAAGACAGCAGAACCAACCCTGCCTGCTTGGACATCCAGCCTTGAGCTGCAGATCAAGTTTTGTTGTTTGAAGCCCCGCAGTCCCCATATTCTGTGACAGCAGCCCAGAAGACTAACGCACTGACTGGTGTCACCTTCCGTCCTCTGAACCCCTAGCCTTTCTTCAGCTGGCCCGAGCGAAGCCAAGCAGCCCCATTTCTTCATCATCTCAGGCAGCAATGAAGCACAGATGCTCAGACCTCAGGCTCTCACCTCAGGAGGAACCGCAGGTCCTGAGAATTCTACAGTTCGCCATGTTTAGGGAGCACGTGACTCTGGACCATGCACTCTCAGGTCCTCCTCCAAGACTTAAGCCAAGCTGGGATCAGGATGCTGGTGGTCACCGACAAGACCCACCATCCAGCTTCCCCACAGACTTCCTGAACCCATGACCCTGAGGTTTTCGATCGGCCCTCACCATGGAGATGCCGGACTGCCAGCAAAAGGGACCCCCAGTAGCTGCCGGAGCTGGAGGGAGTGCACAGAAGGGGCCTGGGCTCACGCAGGCTGAGGGCTGCCTGCTCATGGCCAAGCCAGTCCCTGCCTACACAGCCTCTGCAGCCCCTCTGCAAACCTCGTGGAACGCCCAGGGCGATGAGGGCAGCGTGTGCTGCTGCCTGTGTCCACGGCCAACACCAGTCCTGCTGCCACCACCCCGCCCGGCTGCTGAGCCAGCCCCCATCAAGCCTCTGCGGTGGACCTGCACCCTCCACTGCACACCTGGCCGCAAAGGGGAGAAGAGCCAGTGTGGCAAATCTGCCATCCCTGCCCCTAAGCCCAGTGGCCAGGGCTCCCTGCGCCCCTCCTAGAGCCTGCCAGCATGCACCCTGAGGGTCACGCTGCAGACCCAGTGCCAGTGTCAGAGAAAGAGCCTCCGTCAGAAGTGCCCACTGTCGGAGCCAGCCATCCTCAGCGATGAGGCCAGATTGCTCATCAGCAGATGCTGCTGGGCCGAGCCACCATGGCTGCTGGCACGGGTCGTTCCCACGCACCACTTTATTCCAGCCGAGGTGGCAGTGCCACATCACTCATCAGGGTTGCTTTAAGCAAGTCGTTTTCCCATAAGCTCTGCTGATGGCCTTCCCATTATCGCCCTTCAGAGGAGAGATTTAGGAGGGCAGAAAAGACTATGAAAAAGGATATTAGGTTTAGATTGACCATAACAAAATTATTATAAGAGTCGAGCTATCTGGTTTATACTGTATCGTTAACTACACATTCCCCCAACACGCTGCTCAGTCGACCAGCAAAGCAAGTGTTCATTGTAGATTTCAATCTTGGTGAGCAATAAACTCAGTGTTTTGCATAAATAGATTGCACAAACTCTGTTTACTGTGCTTTCGATGCATATGGGACGGAGCAGAGTGTTGCAGAGCACCCCTCCTCAGGGAGAGCTGAGCTCAGAGACGTGAATCACACGCACTCGGCTGAGCAGAGGAGGCAGGGAAGGGGACTTTTACAACAAGGCCGGGGCTGTCCTCTGGGCTTCAGCTGCTCGTCAGGCTGCCTGCCTTCCTCGGCCACCTGCTCTGTGGTCTCCTGAGTTGGAAGCATAACACCCTGACTGACGACACCTCTCTGAGCAGCAGAGGTCACTTCACCCAAAGACAAGGACACAGCTGGTGTGGATGCTTCAAACCCAGACGGAGCCAGAGGAGCCAGGCAGGAGCCCCTCTTCCTCCAAACTGCTCGGTCCCTTCTGCAACCACTCCGGGGGCTTCCAGGGGTCAGACTGTGTCTGGGGTTCCAGCACCTGGCAGCCGCCTGGCCCCAGCACCCTCCCTGTGTGCTGGCATCTTTGGGCCTGCCCAAGCTCGGCGGCTGTTGTTCACCAGCACTGGCTACCACCGGATGGGTTTCCCGTGGCTGCTGCAGCAAACTACCACAACTTAGTAGCTGAAGTAATGTCCTTTTGCAGTTCTCAAGGTCAGAAGTCCTAAAATTGAGCTGCTGGCAGGGCTGGGTCCTCATGGAGACTTCAGGGTTAGTTTTTCCCAGCTTCCTGAAGCCACTTGCGTTCCCTGGCTCATGGGCCTTTCCAACATCATCTGACCTCTGCTGGTCCCTGGGCTCTGACCCCCTTGCCTCCCTCTTATAAAGATGCTTGTGATTACACCAGACCCTCCCAGGAACTCCAGAACAATCTCCTCACCTCAAAATCCTTACTCACATCTGCAAAGCAGGGACTATTACAGATTTAGGGGATTGGAATGTGGACATCTGTAGAAACCATGATGTCTACCACAGAGAACTCTGGCTTCTCAGTAATTCTACCACACAGAGTTTGTGAATTCTTGCTTCTTTTCATAGGCAACCTCTGGTTGGAAATGTTTGGCTGAGAACAGAACGAAGCTTGCCTTGGGGTAAGCAGAAGTGGGGGGTGGGCAAAACAAGGGACGAGCTCTTCCCAAACCCTGGCCTGCTCCAGAGCAGGAAACAGGCCAGGGCTGGGAGGCTCAGCACAGAGGGGCACTGCAGAGCGGTGCAGAGCAGCAGCTGGTCCCAGCTCTCGCCTGGAGATCCACACACGTCCAAGGACACTGCAGAGCCTCCTCACTGCCTGAAGACTTCATTTGACTTTGGAGCCACAGACTTCTGCCCCTCTAGGACCCGAGGCCTTGGTTCACGTTCCTCTGACAAGCCCTGTCACTCTCTGCTCAGGTTCCTCTGAAGTGGAACCAGCCTGCTCACCCTAAAGCCGCCTCTGACCACTCCTGGCCCTTTCTGCTGCCTGCTTCTGGAGGGGGAGGGTCCCCAGAATGGTCTCACCTTGGGGACCTAGGGATTTCAAAGGTGAGCACAAGTCTCACAGGCAGGGCAAAGTCACAGGCTCCATGGGAGGAGGCCACAGAGGCCTGAGAGGTGGGCCGTGTGACCTGGGGACACCATGTCTCTACTCAGGTTGGGTCGGGAGAAGCCTGCAGCCTCTCCACCATCCAATCAACTCTTAAGGTGTGTTCATTGTTAAGGCTTCACGTTGCCTCTTTCCCTAAGGATCTTACGTCCTCTGCTCCCTGGTTCTATACATTTCACTCTTCCTAAACTACTGAGGTCGACGATTTGCTGATGAGGCTTAGTCTCTTTATTTTCCCTAAGAAAGTTTCTTTATAACCTTTGCTTTCAATTCATCCTACAATTTTCAACAGTCAGCATAGGAGGCAAGTCCTTTACCCCTGAGGTCCTCATGCCCCTTAGTAACATTTTGCCTTTCTGATCCACCCCTCCATTGAGAAAAACATCTTAAAACAGGACAAACATCAAAACCATATGGGTCAATGAATGACCACACAGGGACCCACCAGGTACCACCTCCTAGTTAAGCAATGGGAAGCCCCACCTGTCCTCTCAACATCCCCTTCTCTCTTCGGTGGTAACTACTACTTCATATTCAAACCAGGACTCTCAGAACCTCCTTGGAGAATCTTTTGGTGAATCATGGTTCCACCTAGGAGTAGAACTGCATCTTACGCTGCTGCAGTGGCCTCCTGGCTGGGAGGAAGAGCCCTTCGGTGAGGGTGGAGGGGCCCGAGGCCCACAGAGGGAGCACAGCTCATGCTTTACGTCCTCCAGCGTCACCTGGACCAGGGGTGGTAAGCAGGTCAGGGCCTCCCTCCTCCCCTGGCCTCACCTTCCCTGAGTCCCTGCTCCCTGCCACCTTCTCTGGCCTCTGAGGGGCAGAAAGAAGGCCCATCAATGCCTCCTGGCTTTCCGTGCCTCAGAGAAGGCTGCCCAGATCCCGCCAGGTACCCCATTATAGTTTAGATCTGGAATGTCCCCAAAGCTTCCCATGTTGAAGGTTGTGACCACAAAGCAGCAGTGTTCAGAGGTGGGGTTTTGGAGGGTGACCCTATTGGTGGATTTCTCCATGGACACTCTGGTAATCTGATGGTACTAATGGGAGGAGGAAACTGGGAGGTGGCCTACTTGGAGGAAGCAGGTCGTGGGCAGCATGCCCTGGAAGGGTCCATCCTGGCCCCTGCCTCTTTCTTGCTCCCTCCCTGCCTCCAGCTGCATTTCTGCCCCACCACACCCTTCCTCTGGGACACACCGCCTAACCACAAGCCCTTCCTCTGGGACACACCGCCTAACCACAAGCCCAGAACAATGAGGCAACTGACCACAGACTGAAACCTCTGAAACCATGAGCCAAATAAATCTTTCTTCCTCTAAGTTAATTTCCTCGGGTGTTTTCCCAGAGATGGAGAGCTTACTAGAACACCTCCTCACTGCATCTCACTTCCTAGCACCAGGTCCATCATGCATCCTGGCCATGGCCCGGCTTCAGGGCCTTTGCTCTGGGCATCCCTTAGACCTCTCTTGCTGTGAAACAGGCACCAGAGCAAGTACTACCAACATGGAGACCCACACAACTGCAATTCTGGGCCTTTATTTGGAGATAAGGTCACCAGCATAGTACTGAAGCTCTCCCCTCCTCTCCTTCCCTCTCTGGCCTCCTCACTGACCCCTTCCCTCCTGAATTCATCTGTTTCCTTGTTGGGTCTGGGATCTCCTGGGGACAAGGCCTGATGTTTGTTCCCATCTCACCAGCCTCTGACATCTGGGAGCATCCTCAGTGGAGGACTCCACTTGGTTTCATCAGGGCTCCTCCTGACCACTGAACAGACACAGGACAGCAACACAGATGGGTGGGCAGGACCAGCAATAAGCACACTGGTGCTTCAAAGGTGGTGACGAGAGGCTGAATTTAGGGTGATGAAGAACCACTCAGGCTTGCACAGGAACAGGTGGGGCAGGTGAGGTATGAACGGTGGAAAGCATGGCAGAGTGACTCATGTGAAATTCCCAGAGGTCCTTGTGCTGGCCCATCAGAGCCTCCAGCTGTTCCTCAAAGTCCAACCTGGGGCCTGACCACACCGACATGACGACAATTGACTGAGACCACACGCCTTGGCCTAGGCCAGCCTTCGTACACGGATCTGGGGCTTTGACCATGCTCTCTGTTTCATGGGGAGCACCTTCACCACAGAACCCTCAAGGGCTCCACTCAGCCAGCTGCTCGGACCCGTCCCTGATGTCACTCCACCGCAGACCACCCAGGCCAGATTAAAATGGCAACTTTCCAAAGGGCCACTTCATGCCCTTTTAGATTGGCAAATAAAGCCTCATATTTCTGACCATCTATCAGTTTCATCAACCAAAGTATAATCACAAATCCACCAATTAAGCCTGTGTTTAAATCTTTTTAAACACTGATTGTGCTTCTCCTCATTCATCACTCACAATTCACAGCAGCCTAGAACTGCAACGTAAGATGACTTATTCCAGTCATGGTGTGCTCCCTGACCACGGAGGAGCCTGTCCCTCCAGACTTCCCCTTGCAGTGTTACTACTCAAAGTGAACTTTTTGAAACCACTTGCGCAGGCTCTCAGGTGCCTGGGGATCACTACCTGGCTTACCTCGTCTCCTACTGGACCTAGGACAGCCGCCGAGGTGTTCTAGTGGGTCACCTGCAAACAGCCAATACTCTCTCGACTACCTTTAGAAACCAAAGAACACACTGGCTGTGTGTTAGCACACTTTATTTCCCTTTACCAATCTTAATAAAGATCAATTAATAACATTTTTTCTTCCATAAAACCAGACACACCTGAAAGTCTCTTGCTCACATGGAGGAGTTTTTATTCCTGAATACCATACTGCAAAGTTCTGCCTTAAAGCTTGTCACTGATTCAAGGGAACTGAGCTAAGTGGCTATTTGAACATTTCTTTGCCTTTCAATCTCTACTTAATGCCGAGATAGAAGTAAAAACACACAAGAAGCAAGCAGAATAATCAATTTTAAAAATTCTTTTTACCCTTGGACATAAGCACGGCTGGTTAAAATATCTCAGATGTATTTCCTTAATTTAATCAGAGCTAGCACAGAGATGTTCATAAGATATTAAATAGTTAATGCCACAAGCAACCTCAATTTCCTCTCACAAAACCGCGTAGGAGCCACACTCACAGGTATTTGTCCAACATAGAAGACCTGTTCAGACAAGGGTCAAGAGTCAATCACACCAAGTAGCCTATCAGGAAAAGGTGAAGTCCACTCCACTCCCACCTGGGATACTGGAAACTGGAGAGAGTGTTGCCCCAATGATAAGACAGAGCCAGGTAAATCACAAGTCAAAGTCCTTGAACACATCAGATGCTGAGGTCCCAGGGAAGCCTGGAATCTCCGTAGGGACAGGTCCCACTCTGGAGCGATGAGACAGGAAGCAGCTCCCCTGTGGCAGAGAACATCAGATGGGGAGGTTGACACAGTCAAGTAAGAAAAAGCCCAGGAATGGGGCTCATAGCTCAGGAATGTTCAGGGCTACCATTGCCCTGACAAGTCACATGCACTACCTGGGGCCGTGAACACGAGGGGGAGGACCTCACATCCCCTCAACAGGTGCGGCGAGCTGAGAGAGGACAGGGAGAGCCGCCAGTCACACAGGCACACAGCAAGGACTGGCTGTGAGGTCAGGAGTGGTCCCCACCTCCATGCCTGCTGTCCCCCCACACAGTGCAAAAGTCTTAGACCAGTGAGCAAGGGGCAGGCAAAGGCCCACTGCACTGAGGAAGGCTGGAAGCAACATCCCTGCCTACTGAGGGGACAGCAAGAGGTACCCTGGGCCCAGGATCCCATGCCACAGCCAAGAAGGAGTCCGCTGCTCCCTGGGGAGGGGGAAGAAGAGGCAGGAATCTCCTGCCCGTGTGGACTTGGGCACCATATGGGAGAGGGGCAGCACCCACACAGGCTTGAGCACAGGAAGCCTCTAGAATAAAGCTGGACAGGGCGACAGAGGGCAGCCCCTCACTAGCCACCCCAGCCACCTGTAGAGCACCAGAAGTGCATCCGCAGCTGAAAGCTGAGCAGGGAGCATGACTCTGAGGAGCCCTCCTGACACCCAGCCCTGCCCCACATGCAAGCTGATGACAGTCACTATGGAAGGAACTAGAAGGCTGTACAACAAAAGCCACAATTAACACCAGCTTGATTCAGAGCTTATCCAAACCGTATCAGCCCTCCCATCGACAGCCCCACAGTGTGAGAGGGACACACATTTCCAGTAATTGCTACTTAACTCAGTTTTCCCTGTGCTAAACAAGATCAGCAATCAATAGAAAAGGTTACACACACAAAAGCTAGAGAAACAACCCACCTTCAAGAGACAGTGAAATCCACAGACCAGACACAGGTGACCCAGATGGGGAGACTGACAAGGACTTTAAAAATCACCATGAACATGTTGAAGGATCCAGTGGGAAATGGAGCCAGCACCACAAGCTCACAGAGGGGTTCCGCTGTGGGGCCACCCTGGCTTCCAGTCCTGGAGCGGCACAGAGGTCGCACGCTCTGCATGGCTTTCCCAAGGCAGCACAGCCCAGATGTGGTGCCCTGCCTGCTGCAGTCCTCACGTGTCCTCACCCAATCATGCCTGTCTTCTTTACCCATGGTGTGAGGGAAGTGACATGTCCCATTTAGGGAGTAAGCCAGAGAAGAAGTGTCAGTAACAAAAATCAAGTCACATTCCCAAAAGTGGAGGCAACCTAGGCCAGGTTAGGGCCACCCAAGGAAAGCTCCAGAAGCCACAGAGACCAACCAATGTGGACGTGAGGATGCTGCCAAGGACTGTGCAGAAATGAGTCATCTTTGCCAGAGCAGGGTCAACAGAGAGAAGAAAATGAGAAGGACCACAGCAGGGTGAGGAGCACCGGCAGGTAGAAAGGAGAAGCAGTTAGTCTGGACAGCTCTTCACCAAGTTGGGGGAATAAAATAAAATGAAGGATTTGTTTCAAATGTGACATGTAACAGGCCTAATGGCTACCTACTCTCCATGTCTATGGTGTATAAAGAGAGAAGTCATTTGTACACATAACAAAAACACTCCAATAACAACGAACATCACATTATGTGCCGCCTTCACAGGTCAGGAGTTGTGTGCACAAACCTCACTCTATCCCCAGACTTGCAGAGTGCAGGTACTTATTTCTAAGTTAGAAATCAGGAAAATGATACTACAAAAGCAAAGTATGTGCTCAACACTAATAATGACTAATCTGAAGAGCCTGCAGACTCAGCAGCAGACTCTGAGGTCAGCTTTTTCCCTGGGATTTTGCTCCAGTTGTGGAGGGTAACATTTAGTGAGCAAGTACTTACAAGAAGGGGTGTATAAACACCCAGTCGATGCTAAGAAAAGACACCGGCAGCAGAGATCAATATACTACTGGTAATACAATAATGAGGTGAACCAGAGTACTGCCTTCCTCCAAGGCAAGACTGGCCTCAGAATGAAATTCACAAACGCATCAGGTAAGAATTTGTTGTGCATTGAAGTAATCACTACCAGGAGAGCATGATTAAACTCTGCCACAGGGCTCATGGGATCTGTTTTGAATAGAAAGCAACAAAACACTTAAATGGGAAAGTGTCTCAAAGGAAAACATCACACTGCCCATCCCACACACCTCCAGGCATGATAAGGGGACCTGATTGAGCAAGTTCTTCCAGGACTATGGCTGGTAGGGTAGAGGACACAAGAACCCAACCATCATTTCTCCAACTCATTTTTTGAAATTTCAGGCACAAAGTAGGAGCAGAAGGAAACATCTCAAACTGATAAAAGACATATGAAAAACCCACAACTAACATCATACTTAATGATGAAACTGTATACTTTTAAGATTGGAAACAAGAAAACCACTCTCATCACATTTGCTGGCCAGGACAATCTGGCCAACAGAATTGTTTTTAAATACAATGAATTTGGAAAGTAAGAAGTGCAGTTATCTTTATTTGCAGATAATGTGATCTCATATTCAGTAAATCCAAAGTAATTCAGTAAAAATTTCTAGACTATGTAAGTTCAACAAAGTAACAATATGCAAGATCAATATACAAAAATCAATTGTATTTCCATACATAAGAATTAAAGAAAAATACAAAAATAGAGTTAAGGAAACCACCCTAATTACACTTGAATGCAAAATACTTTGGAAAAACATTAACAAAGAAGTATAAACTTGAACACTGAAAGCCACAACACACAGTCCCTACAGGTTCCATCCAAGCAACCCAGGTTCTATCCTGGTCCTGCTTCCTCTCGGCTCTCAGGACTTCACCTTCACAGCAGAAGGAAACAGACTTCAATCCTTGCCTTTATGTAGTCAGGACAAGCTCAGGGTGAGGCTTCCACATCCACATGTCCATGATTACCTCCACTTCACAGAAGACTCACCCATAAAAGAGGGAATGGCAGTCCCCAGTCTAGAGAGCAGATAGCGGGCACTGATTCCCCCCCAACACACACAACCCTGCCAGCACCCTGTTTTTAAGGGGTCCCCATATGGCTTATCAATAGTTGTTTATCACAGAAGCCTGGGATTCAAGGGTCTGAGGGAGGTAGCAAGGCCCCAGGAAGATCAAAGCTGAGTTCCCTGGATCTACAAGATATAGCCGTGAGGGGCAATTGTAGGATCAAAAAAATTTGTCAAGGCATACAGCAGGAAAAGAGAAATTCAGGGCAGGTCTTGAGCAGGAATCAGGCCCCTCACACCCCCCATTCAGCCACCCCCAAACTCTTCCACTCCACCCCATTCCTTCATTCAAGCCCACACCAACCCTGATCACTCAAGCCCTGCATTTCCCAGTTTGAAGAGGAACTTAGATGCTAGTGGAAGCTCTGAGAAACCTCTACACGGAACCCCTGGCCTAATGTGTGGCAGAAATCAGATCAAGAACGTCAAAATCCAGGTCCATGCCACAATAAGAATAACTACTAAAGGTCTGATTGATAGATGGGTGTACCCAGGGATGCATGGGTGGGGTGCAGGAACGTGGGGGTTTCTGGGCAAACTAAGGCCGGTCGTGGGGTGCCGGCCGCGGAGGAGCACGGAGGGCGGCCACGACCCTGCAGACGGAGCGGAGCGGCTTTTCCGCCGTGCGACACAACCGGTCCAGGATGCACCGTGGGTTCGGAGGGTGCGAACAAGCATCGGATAGGCTGGAGAGCTAGACCAGCTTCTTTCGGCACCTTGGAAGTAAAAGGCACCACCTTTCCTGGCTTTAGCAAGGCGGCTACAGTAAAGACGCGCGGCGTTCACCGCCGCCTCCGAATCAGCAGCTCCGGCCGCCGCCTCGGCCCCTCGCCAGCCCCCGCCTCCGCCACCGCCGCAGGAGGCGCCAGGCCACGCCCCGGCAGGTGCGGCCGGCGAGGGGCGGGGCGGGGCCGCAGAGGCTTGTGGGAGGCGTGGTCTCCTCCCGCGACGGCACCGCACGGCCACGCGAGCGCTCACCTTCCTTCTGCGCACGCGCCGCCCCCTCTTCCGCCGGAAGTTCGAGTTCCGGGTTTCCGGCGTTGCTCCGCGGGCGCAGGGAGTTGGCACCGGGCTGAGAGCGGCCCCCGGCCCCCGGCCCCGGGGCAAAACGGGGTCCCCTCCGGGCGTGGCGGGAACGGGGTAGCGCGGTCCTGTGGCTCCGCCCCGGGACCGGGCTGAGCGAGTGACAGACGGAGCAGCGGGGAGCCGCTGGGGTGTGCGTGTTGGGGCTGCTGAGGTGTAGCTGCGGTTCTTGGGTCTCTGGGCGAGGGGAGTGTCCGGCCCCTTCCTCTGCGGTGCAGCCTGCCCAGCAGTCCCGTTTGCACCTTCGGGAGTTCATTCGAGACCTGGTTTCCAGGAACTTGAGTTCCAGGAGGCTGGGGGCCAGGGCGATGGTCCGGACTTCAGGACTGGGGGAGGTGTCGGGTTTGGAGCATGCCCTGTGAGCAGAAACCCCAGCTGAAAGAACAGCCCTGACCTGAACCCTCGGCGCCGTCTTCAGAGCAAAAGCAGAGTCGAGAGAGGCAGTGATCCGAGCTCACTTGTCCCAAGCAGCTGTTGATCCTACTGCCCAGAGCAAACAAGACTCATTTGACAAAACCTCACCACGAGCAGTCGCGACTGGGTGATAGTGGAAGGTTTCAACCAGTATTTAGAAGGAAGGCACGAATTGGGCTAAGGATAGGCAAGGGCCTAGAAAATTCAGCTTATTGAGGGGCTTGCCCGGTGGTCTGGGGTGGAGGAGTGATCTGTCATACCCCAGAGGCTCTGTGCACAGTGCTCCTTCTCCACACTCCCTTTCTTCCATCTCCCTTCCCTGATTCAACGTCTGAGCTCTCAAAGCCTGTCATTAAATTGGGCACGGAAAAGTATGTTCCCTCTAGCCTGGCAGTTCTTAGATCAGGAAAGGTTGCCACACCATTTCTGCCTTATAAGATGGGAAAGTTTGGATCTGAGGACACGTGACTTTCCCAGGGTCACACAATCTGTAGATGTTGGGCATCCTGACTTTTGGACTGTTGTTACCTATAGGAGCCAAAACGAGTGTTTGTATACTTTTGAGGTTATCTTTGTGACAGTGAACACAGGTTGCTTTCAAATACCTGCTGTAAGCATTCTTGTTCTTTCTTATCCCCAGCACTTTCTGTGGATTTTGTGACACCAGGGTGCAAGAAGCATTAGTGTTTCCTACTTTATGTCAATTCTTCAGGGAAATCATAAGAACATATTTTACTTATTTAAAGTGGGCAAATTAGACTGCATAAAACTTCCAATCCAAACACATTTCTTAAAAAGTAAAATACAGTATAATGTTCACTTACAAGTAACAAAAGTCCTTGTTTTTTAAGTAAACTCAAACTCAATATTTTTACATTTTAAAAACCTTAGTTTACTAATGTGCCAACACCCTCACTGAAGTCCATCCCATTGTCATTCATTTAAGAAGTTCTTCCCCATATAATTTTATTTAAAGCATACCTAGTTCCTGGGGGCTAAGATGGATCAGTTAAAATTTGCTGTGTAAGGAACCAATCAAAATTTACCAACTTAAAAAAAAACTGGTGATTTTTATTTACTCAGAGATGGGTCCACATTTTGGTGTGTTCACCTGGGCAGTTTCAGTGCCCATGTGTTCTAGATGACAAGTGAGGCCTTAGTCACCTAGCATCTTGACTCAGTCTGGTGGATTCAAGATGACTTGGCTTACATGTGGTGACCTGTGCTGGACTTAGCAAGGCCCTGGTTCTCCAACATGGTAGCCTTCGGCTTCTTGTCCAAGAAAGCAAGCACCCCTGAGGACAGTACTTTAAGAACCTGTATTTATATTTTACCAGGCTTGGTTACAAAGAGAAATGTCATTCAGAAACATTACTGGAACAATAAACCACTAGAAGTACATCCTGTGCATTTTTGTCCTATATAATCATGGGTGGAAAGTGTTGGATTTCAAGATGTGGGCTTTCCATGATGTTTGAATGTTTGGAAGCAAGATGTGTAGTGGAAACTCATACGGAGTCCTGTGTGGTCTCCCCATGTTAATAAGGCTGTCTGTTTCTCTAACATTCATTTTAATGGAGACGCAATTTTTTTGTTGTTTAAATTATTAAATTACATCTTTCGATAATGTTAATTATTGCTAAATCAGTAGATTATATGTATCTAATCTGTACCAGTTAATGTACTTATAGTAGATATGTCTTCAGTGAAGTCTTCCTTGCCCTTACTTAGTCTTAAAGGACTGTTCTCCCACAGGGGAAGTGTGTGTGTGTTTTCCAGCTAACAGAAGGCTTGGGATGGGTGACTCTTTGGGACCAAGCCTCACCTGTGCTTTTCTTAATCCACTCCATTTACTTTCTCCCAGTTATGCTTCCAGCATGCTCTCTGTAGCCTCAACAAAAATGAATGAATTTATGGTGAGTTGTCTATTTATTCCTCAACTTGTTTCACATTGTATTTTATGAGCTTTATGGATCTGTGAATTAAAATGGAACAGCAGAAATAAGCTTAAAGGACTTGTACATAAATAACATAGTTAGCATGTAAATATAAGCAGGTCAAAGAGTCGACTGAATTGAGTACCATTTGTCTCTGGGCTTTCTGGAGTCATGGTAAGCAGGCAGTCACTTTCATTACATGAGTCACGTGGAACCTAAGAAGAAAATGTGCTAAACACTCGGGACGTGAAGACCTCTGGGCACTGAGGTTTGAAATGCCCTCTTCCTTGAACACGTGGATGATGTGGTCACTTCCAGCCTGGACGTCGTAGCATTCTGCAGTGGAAGCACTCACATAGGCTCCACCACAGCTCACGTAGAAGGTCTTTGGAGTTGCTGAAACGGTGTGGATCCAGAAGCTTCTGGAAGGCTGCACTTGATTCCTGTGAGATCTGGAAAGCCACCACAGCTCCCTGGATGCCTCTCCGCACACTCCTCAGTCCATCTTCACACGCAGAGTTCACACCAGGCTGCTCAGAGTGAGGTTCTCACAGCGTTTCCAGTGCTCTTGTATTCTTGAGCCACTCCACATGGTTCTAGTTCACTTCTAAAAACTCGCCGGTGGTGCTGCCTTACTTGGTTGCATATCTGTCACTACTGTTCTTCATTGTCTGGGAATTCTCTTAGTTTCTGTTATCACTTAACTAATGCTTTCTTCTCTATCCACAATTCTCCTTTTCCCTAAACTCCACTACTCTTGTCCTTAACCTAGATCATCCACATGTTGCATCTGCTTTCCAAATCATCCTGCTGTGGTTCTCCTTGACCAGTTCAGCCGCTGATGGGGTGCTTCTCTGTCTCTCCAGTGTGGGCCTCTTCCCCAGCCCTTAGTCCACTGTTTCAGCTCCCTTTTGCTGCTGCTTTGTGGCTTTCCAAACTCAATATCTCAAAAATGAACAAAACATCTTTTTCCCTTCCTCACATCTGGTATTACTCCCATCCACCCAATGACCCAAACCACTCAAAATGGATTTTCCCTGGGCGACCCCTCTTCTAGGTCTAATCTCGGCTGATGTGAAGTCCTGTTTGTTGTTTTCATTTCATTCCAGTGCCTGCGGGCAGTGGCAGTGTAAGGGGAGGAACTCTTCGTGCTCACAAATACATTGGTCATACTGGAAATGTCAGTCACAGAAGGTGCAGGGCACTTTCTAGGTTAAACTGCTCAGCAGCACACCAGGTGACTAGGACACCACAGGAAGAAACATTCCAGAGTTAGAGGACAGACACACTCAAACAGGGGTCAGGGGAAGGATATGCAGGGAATAAGAACAAAAAGATTCATAGGATTTGTACCTTTTGCTTGGATAAATTTATGTCAGTGATTCTAGTTCTTATTATACACTTGTATGTTTGTAGTTGAAAAATACTAGTCATGTTTTCAAACCGCTTTAAAGATTGTATTTAATTCTTCTATTTCAGGTAGCCATTTAAAAGCAAGTTGGGAAAATGTATACATTAGTGGCAACAATGTTTATGGACCAGAATTGTAGTTAATCATTGCTTAAGAACAAAAAGTGACAACCTAATTAACTGAACATTTTAAATATGCAATTATAGTTTGGTGTCTAATGGTAAATGTGCTTTTACTCTTTTATTTTGAACCTAATATTCAATGAAAACCTATGCATTTCATGTTTGTCTCTAATCTCTTGACTTTTTCAATGTTCTACTTATGTGCTGCATAACAAAATACCACAGAATTTACTTGCTTAAAACAATTTATTCTTATTACATGTTACAGTTTTATAGGGCAGAAATGGCACAGGGCAGTGTGGGTGGCTGCTTCATGATGTCTCTGCTCTGCACCAGAGCACGTAGTCTGCTCCAGGATGTGCCTGGTCTCAGTTGGAAGGAAACCAGTGCCAGGGGGTATACAGCAGGCCTTCATCCAACCCTCTATAATTTGTTTGGTGGAGCTGAGGATCAAGTCCAGGACCTGCTCACATGTCCGTGCTAGACTGGCACTCACCTCTGCACCACACCCAGCCTGAACTCAGTACTCACTGCACTCAAGAACTCATTCTGTAAGAAACAGGTGTGATGCAAGGGGACACAGCTGTTTCCAGTAGTCAAATCTCAGGATGCATCAGTGCACTCACCACGGTGAGACCCTGTGAACGTAAAGAATGTGGGGACACTTTCTGCTGCAGGCCAGCCCTTGCTATATGCCAGAGAACTCACACTGGAAACCCTAAGATGTAAAGAGTGTGGGAAAGCTTTCCACAATTAAGTACACTCAGCCCCCAGTGTACTTCAGAGAACTCACTGGAGAGAAAAACTATGAATGTAAGGAGCATAGAAAAGCTTCTACAATTATTCAGCCCTCACCGCACAACAGAGAACTCACACTGGAGAGAAAGCCAACATAAAGAATGTGGGAAAGCTTTCTACAGTTTTTCAGCCTTTGCTGTACTTTAGAGAACTCACACTGGAGAGAAACCCTAAGAATGTAATGCATGTGGAGACACCTTTTCTATAGATCTAGCCGCAGGATCCATCGGTGTAATCACAGGAGAAGCCCCGTGACTGTAGTGATTGGGGCAGCCTACCGGAAGTCAGCCCTCTCTGTTCATCAGAGAACTCACATAGGAGAAAACATGTTAATATAAAAAGTGAGAGAAAACCCTAAAGGAAATTCTCATCATAGACCAGGGAAATTCACACTGGGTAAAAGCCCTTTCAGCATTGTGAGTGTGGAAATCCTTTCCCCAGAAGTCAGACCCCACAGGACAAATCCTGGGTGCAGCACTGGCTCTGTGTTCTGTATGGGACCTGGTGGCTGAACTCTGCCAGGGTATTGCAGACACAAGTTCAGAACATCACTTCCAGGCCTTGCAGCAAAAATACTCTAGTGGTCCTCTCTGATGTCTCACGTCTTCTAAGACTAAGCACACGTAACCCCCAGGTGGCCTCGGGAGCTATGGGTAGGGAAAGCCACCTTGATTTAAAGCCGGAGGAATCCACTGGAGAGAACAGAAATCTTCCCGTCTCTATCCCAGAACCTTCCCTTCATACTTGACAGGAATGAGAAGCAAACACCTAATCCTTCAAGCCATTGTATATGTGATCTGTTTGCATTACAACATGAACAGCCTCCCTGTGTGGCCACTGTTTATCCCAAAGTCATGGTATGGAAAAATCAAGGAAATCGGGAGAATGTGCAACAACTGGGGAGCACCATATTAGGCAGGAGCACCCTTCTGCGTCATGAGAATAAACCAGGTCTTTACAAATGCTTTCATGTGTTGACCCTTGCAACTTTCCTGTAGCAGAGAATTTGAAATGAAGGGAGAACTATTACTTTGTGTAATATAGATGTAAATTCTGCAATAGAAATGTTTAATGTAGTCTCAAAAATATTTCACTATATACCAGTAGCTAAATGTGAGTGAGGATATTCCCTGCCAGGGACATTTGACTATTTCTGGGGACACTTTTTGTTGTCTTAAGTGGAGGTTGGAAGGTGCTGCTGGCACCCAGTGGGGTGAGGCCAGGGAAGCTGCTAGGCAGCCCACAGTGCCCAGGCTGGCCTCTTCAGTGTGCAGGGTCTGGGCCTGCGAAGACCTCCACTAGGTATACTAAGTATGGTGACTTCATTAGTCACCGTTCCCCACTATGAATGCCACTCTAGCCTCCTTATGTCTGCTTACACTTACTAAGTCTCAAATATTGGACTACATACTTTGTCCTATTCCCCTAGTGTGTGAAAATTTGTATGGCCATGATTTCCAAACTGTCTCTTAAGAAGATAATTTTCATAAAGTCTGAAGCTAACAGAGCTAACCAGTGGGTCTAATAGATTATTTGCATAAAAATAGTGAATCAGACACATAACTGTTAACACCTATGTCTAAGTTTAAGCATCTTTGAACAAGAGTACTCATTCCACTAGACTCAGTGAAAATTGGCCTCTGGGAGGAGCATCCCCCTTCCCCCCTGCTCCTTATGTCTAACCAGATGGCAGCACCTTCGCATGAGTATGTGTACCAAGCCCCCCGTGGCTGAGGAGCATCCTGTTTGCATTTCCAGTGAGGGTGTGCTGTGTGTGCCTTGACACGCTCCGGAGGGGCACACCAAGACTTGATTCATGAGTGATCGTGGAGATCGCCATTTTATTAGAGCATTCAAGTGGCTGGGTTTCCATTTCCTAAAGCAGAAGGCATCTGAACTGGCTGAGGATCATTTTGTAACAGTTGCTCACGTCAGAAATACTGCGTGCTGCAGACCAGTGCAGAATGACTACGTACCAGAAATAGCTTCCTGGGCGGCTGCTGCATCCTAGGTAACTCCACGCACTAGACTTGATGTGGCTCCCGTGTTTAGAGGCATGAGTCTGTACCCTGATCGGCTGTCACGGCAACAGAATGCTCATGGGCCATGGCTGTGCTAGGTCCGCCTGCCCTTTAAGTTGCTTATGGCACCTCTGGCTGGCATCGCTGGACTAGAGACATGAAGTGACCATCTAACTTCACATCCTCCTCCTGCTGCCTCCTCACGGTGTGACACACACCGATAAACTCACCTATTCTGTGAGTCTTCTCAGGCCACCACAGAAAAAAGCCACAGTCTGGGTGACTGCTGCAGGGACTTTGATTCCCTCACACTTCAGGAGGCTGGAAGTGCAAGATCAGGTGCCAACAGGTTGCTTCTGGTGAGGCCTCCTCCTGGGTTGCAGCCTGTCAGTGTGTCCGCAGGTGACCTGCCCTGTGCTGCTCAGGAGAGAGAAAAGCCTGGTGTCTCACCCTCTTGCAAGACAGCAGTCTTGTACAGTTAGGGCCCTGCTCATGACCTCATCTGAACTTTAATATGTTCTTAAAGTCCCCGCCTTCAAGTGCATTCCTGCTGGGGTTAGGACCTCCTCAAGGAAGTGCCCAGGACATGAGCTTCAGTCCATCATGCCCACTGCTCAGAATATCATCTTCTTATCGCTTAAATTAAAATTTGAAGTTTCTACTGTTTTGCCACCCAATATCCCTTCCCCACAGTGTGCGGATAACAGCCCAGCTGTGTGACCACAGGGCACCACATGCCCCGTGTGTGTCAAGCTCAGTACATTCCTTGTGGCCTGTCTTAGACCCAAGCCCTCCAGCGGCACAGCGGGCGCTTGTGAAGTCGGCCACAGGTGAACCCACCGGGTTCAGGGGCCTCAGTGCCTGCTGCCTATCCTCCCAGAGCCTTCTGTGTTCACCTACAAAGCTGCCTGTTTTGAGTTGTGTTCCTTTCTAATAAAGTTACACTGGAGGATGGCCTCTCAAGGCAGTGTCCATGTCTGAAACTTACACACACACACCTCATTCCAGTCACCTCTGGACCTACCCCAGTTGGTTAATTCTCCCTGAGCAAATGGAGAAACGTGTGTAAGCCCTGATATCATTCCATCTCACACTTTCAAAGTTCCTTATGTGTGTGTCTGTTTCAAATATGGCTCTCAGCTCCACTAAGGGACTCCCCTGGCTGCCCGATCTCCTCACACGCCTGGGGTTCCCTGGTCCTCTTGCTAACTCCAGGCCACTTGGTGCCTCAGGCCTGTGTGCTACTCCGTCAACCAGAAGATCATCCCTACCTGTCTTCACAATGATATGCTTGATGTGACTTCCTCCATGGCTCCTGGACTAAGTCAGGCCCCACCTGCTCTTTCAGGTCACTGCTGAGTGTCCAATTGAGGGACTGTGTGCTCACTGGGTCGCAGCTGCTCCTCCCTGGGAGCATCACTTTCAGTCCTAGTGGCCATCCTGCTCTCCAGTGGCATGTCTTCCTTTTAAGTAGTTTCCAACCAGTGAATGTGAGAAGGCATCTAAGAGGGTCCAAAGGGGAACAGTGAAATCCCAGCACTCAATTTAATAAAAGATTTAACAGAAATTATCTGAAAACGGGGCCTTCTAACAAGGGAACTAACATATTGGTCCACATATGTGGCATGTGTCTTATATGAAGGAAACAAAGTAGGATCACTGTCTACACACTGTGTCATAGGATGTGTTTCCATAGGACTGAGTCACAAATAGTGACTAATTTCCACTGAGTTCTTTCCATGTCCTGGGCACTCTATCCCATGTCCGTGTCCCAGGTACTCCATTCCATTCCTAGGCACTTTGTATTGACTTTTATAATCCTCAGAACAACTGGTTTTATTAACTGCAGTTGTGGTTTGAATATGAGATGTCCCCCCAAAGTCTCCTACATGAGACAATGCAGGAAAGTTCAGAGGTGATAATATGTAATTATGAGAGTTATAACCTGATAGGTGGACTACTATCCTGGGTGGTGACTACAGGCAAGCAGGGTGTGATGGGAGGAAGTAGGTCATGCCTTTGGGGTTTATATTTTGTCCCTGCAGAGTGGAGTTTCCTCTCCCTGCTTCATGGCTATCATTGACTAAACAGCTTTCCTCTGCCACATCATCATGATCTAACTCTCTTCAGGCCCAGAGCTATGAAGTCAGCCTACCATGGACTGGACCTCTGAAACTAGGTCTTTGTCAGGTTCTTGTCAGGTCTTCTGGTCACAGTAACAAAAAACTGACTAAAACCAATTGGTAGTGAGAATCGAGGTCATCAGTGTTACTGACCTGACCATATGGTGCAGAAGCATTTGGAACGGATTTGCTGTAGGAGTTTGTAAGTTAGGAGGTACGAGCTAGATAAGAATTAAAATTGTAAGCAGACCTTAACGAGTGATTCTGATGGGAGCTCCTAAGACAAGCATGCCAATGGGGCTGCAGACAGAAAAAACTGGGCTTGTGAGGTTGCACGGAGGACTACTGATAGTTGGTTTAGAGGTCATTCATGTTACGTTCTGGCAAAGAACTTCGTCTACGTTGTGCCCACGTCCTCACTTTCTGTGAGGCTGAATTTAAAGGTGATGGGCTAATGAATCTGGTGGAGAAAATTTCAAGACAACACAGCATTCGGGCAGCTGCACGGATATTGCTGGAGGCTTTTAGCCAAGTTTATTGTGATAATCAGGAGCCAAACGTGCACTTTGGTCAGAAAAACACATGTAAAACTGGGGCCAAAGAACATATGATTTTAAAGAGATTATAGCTACTAAAGAGATGCTAAGTACTTTGACAAAGAAATGATAGGAACAATGACTTGAGGGTATCTCTTGAAATGGCAAGACCACTTCCATCACAGGTTCAAGGTATAAAGGTAAAAACAGGGGCACCCTGCTTGCACAGAGTGGTCTAGGAAGTTATTTCTCCATGGCTAGCCTCCCAGGTACTCAGAGGCTGCTGCAGTCATTGTTCCCAAAGACCTGACTGCTGTTCAAGATGGTAGCAGAACTTGAAATTATCCATTTAGTGATGGTTCCTTAGAAATACAGGATTCTGAAGTTAGGGGCCCATGGAGGATTCCATAAAGATTTCAGAGGAGGGCCTAGGAGGCCAGGCAAAGTACAGCAGGGTCAGAGTCCCTTCAGTCTAGCCTTGAGGGGGTGATGCATGAAGATGTAGGAAGGAAGCTGAAGCTGCAGTAGAGACCCAGGAGATTAAGAGATGCCAACATCATGGAACATCTGCCAGGGAAAGCTGCAGGAATGAGCAGAGACAAGACGAGAGAGGCCCTGTGGGCAGCAATCAGCAAGGCCACAGGGGCAGAGCTACGTAAGCTCTTTCTAGAAAATATCATGATGCCAGGTGCCCCAGATGCTGGACATGGTGCTCTAGTACTTGTTTATCCAGCTGGATTTCAATCCTGCTTTTGACCCATTTCTTCTTTCTATGTCCCTATTTCTCCTTTTTGAAAAAGAAATGTTCACTTTGTGCCATTATATATTGGACATATATATAACTTGCTTTTGATCTTTACAGGTGCTCACAGCAAAGACTTTGCCTTGAGTCTCAGATGAGATTTTGGACTTGGGATTTTAGACAATGCAGGACTATGTTAAGACTATGGGGACCCTTGGAAATGGACAAAAATTATTTTGCATTGAAGAAGAGAATGAGCTTTGGAGAACCATGGGTAGAATGTTATGGTTTGGATATGAGGTATCCCCCAAAAGTTCATGTGTGAAACAATGCAAGAATGTTCAAAGGTAATAATATTAGATTATGAGAGCCATAAACTAATCAGTAGATTAATCCATTTGGTGGATTAATAATTTGAAGGGACTACTATACTGGTTGGTGACTACAGGAAAGTAGTGTGAGGAAGTAGGTCACTGGGGGCATGCCTTAGGAACTAATTTGTTGTCTCTGAGAAGTGGAGCACCCTCTCTCTTGTTCCTGGTTATCATTAACTAAGCAGCTTTCCTCCACCACACCTTTCCACCATGATGTTCTTCCTCATCTTGGACCCAGAATATGGAGTCAACTGACAATGGACTAAACCTTTGAAAGCATAAGCCAAAATAAATTCTTCCTCCTCTAAGTTGTTCTTATCAGGTCTTTTGGTCACAGCCAGGGAAAACTGACTACAACAACTGCCCAGAACAGTTGATAATTTAGCCAGGGAAGCATAGGTAGTGAGTGATAGAGCTCCAATGTGAACTCAGGTCTTTTTGCTCCACAGACAGAACTCTTGACCACGCCTCTGTGAGAGGGATCCTTTGCATCATCGGGGCTGTGCCATTGGTCTGAATGCCACTGCACTGATTTACACCCCTTCTCCTACCTGTGGATGTCCAGGTTATTACAGTGTGATAACTGAGCACCTGTATCTATGTGCATGTTCCAAATACTTCCTTAGCATAGACTCCATGGATTGAGATTGTTACATTTAAAATTCTCCTGAAATGCAGCAAGTCAGCTTCCCAGAGCTGCACGGAAGAGGAGGAGGATCCGTGTCCCAGCCCACTTCTGGAGCTGATGGCGGCATCAGCCATGCACCAGTTTGGCAGCTTGGTAAAACCATGGAATGCAGATGTGACTTCACTCCCACTTCTCTGTTCAGAATGATCCTCCACCCAGCTGCCAGGTCTCCCAGGAAGGTGGGCAAGCACTGGCAATGGAGTTGGGAGAGCATCCCTGCCTGGTAGATACTGGCTGGAGGGTATGCAACAGGTGGCCCACAGTGAATCAAGACTCAAGCAGCAGCAAAGAAAGGAAATCTCCAGAAGAAAGCAGCTCCTGTGTGGATGCCTAGACCAGGGCTGGTGAGGAAGCCCATCCTCAAAGGAGAGAGGAAGATTTCAGTCCTCTTCATGCAGGGTTAACATGCCACACAGCTCCTCACTTCTTGGAATTACAGGTAGTTCTCAGTTTAGTGTCTGTAACAGGAACTGGAGCTCAAATTCAACCATGTGTACAGTTGTACAATGGATGCTCTCTGACCAGCCTGTCCCTCTGTCCCAGTATTTATGTGGTCAGCTGCAATCCCATGGAGAGTGCTCAGGATCACTGTCACCCATTCATGTCTTTGCTGCTTTCACGTCTACTGTTAGAATGAAATAGGCCCATTAAATAAGAATGGGAGATAAAAACCTGTTTTGTAAAATGAAGCCGAGGGTCTGGGCAGAGGGTGATTATACCAGAGTCCCAGAGGGAGGTTAGTGACTGAGAAAAGAGCACTGCAGTCCCTTCCAGGGCAGTTTCAGATGAAGGAAGCTCCAGGTAACCTGCAACACCAAAGGAAGAGGTGGCTTTCAGCTGCGAAACACAGGAGGTCAGGGGGCTGAGCAGGAGTCCCCAAAATATGTCCACATTCCATTCCCCAGCATTTGTGAATATAGACTTATTTGGGGAAATCTGCAGTTGTAAATAAGTGAAGAATCTCGTGATGACATGTCCTGGATTAACCAGGTGAGCCCTGAGTCAACAACAGAGGTTCCTGTGAGAGGAGAGAGAGCCCAGAGTAGAGAAGCCCATGCAATGACTGAGGCCAAGACTGGACAGAGGCATCTGCCAGCCAGGAAGTGTCCAGGAAGGCCCAGGCCTCCAGCGTGGGGAGTGGTCAGGGAGGATTCCCCTTTAGAGCCTCATAGAGCACCACAGCCTTGGCTTGGGGCTGTTGTTCTCCAGAATGGCAAGAGAATAAGCTTCCGAAGTCATGAGCCACGCTGTTTGTGGTCATGTGATTCAGTAGCCCTAGTGTGTGTGACTGCTAGCTTCAATTTCTAGGGAAAGGCTCCAAAAAGGTGCCTTCAAATGGTCACTCCTGTAATGACCCCTCTGTGATCTGGAAAGCCCAACACATGCACTTTGCCACTGACAAGAAGGTGGCCTTCCATGGCTCGGTGATGGACATCTGTCCTCCTGAGCTGAGAAACAATGTGGAACTACACAACTGAAGGTCCCGGGGCTTAGAGAAAAAAACTGTGTTTGACAAACACCTTTTCACAGCAACTAAAATGGAAGCAGAGAGACTCAAGAAAAGAAACCTCCCACCTGGCTCACCAGGGCGGGGCACCAGGGGCACTGGGAGCGCATCTCGGGGCTGGGAGCTGCTTTCCACTGACCTGGCTCACCAGGGCAGGCACCAGGGGCACTGGGAGCGCATCTCAGAGCTGGGAGCTGCTTTCCACTGACCTGGCTCACCAGGGCGGGGCACCAGGGGCACTGGGAGCGCATCTCGGAGCTGGGAGCGGGTTTCCACTGACCTGGCTCACCAGGGCGGGGCACCAGGGGCTCTGGGAGTGCATCTCGGAGCTGGGAGCTGCTTTTCACTGACCTGGCTCACCAGGGCAGGCATCAGGGGCACTGGGAGTGCATCTCGGAGCTGGGAGCTGCTTTCCACTGACCTGGCTCACCAGAGTGGGGCACCTGGGGCACCGGGAGAGCATCTCGGAGCTGGGAGCTGCTTTCCACTCATGGTAGCCCAGAGGCCACTTGACATCAGAATCCCCTTCTGGGAGGGAAGGGAAGCTGGGCAGTGTTTTCTCTGGGTAGAGGGATGTGGCTTGTTACAGGGGAAGAGGAGGGGACAGTCAGGGTCACCTCGAGCAACAACCACACAAGGGCAACACAGCCTGGTCCCTGGTCACCAAGTCAGGGCCACCCTTCGGGGGTGGTGCTAGAGATGTCTGGAAGGTCAGGCGTCACCAGCCAGCACCCACGCGCTGTCCTCCTTCCTCCCAGGCAGGGGAACCACCCACAGCGTGTTCGAGGTGAGCTCCCAGAAGCGCCAGCACACAGCAGTCAGGGTTTGTTGAGTCTGGGTGAAGCAAAAGTAGGACCGCCTCCCCATGAGCCCATCCTTCTGATGCCCTCCCGGCTGGCCACAGCACGAGGCAAGGGCAAGGAGGCACACACGGACCCCGGCCACACTCGGGGCTCTGAGCAAGCACTCAGAGTGGAGACGGTCAGGCCCGTGTGACCCTGGGAGGGTGTGGCTTTCTGTGGTCAGCAGGGAAATGTGTCTGGGCCTCTTGGTTAAGGACCCCTGACAGGAACGTCCACACAGCCTCAGAGCAGCAACCTGCCCCTGGCTGGATTCCTTCCATCTGGGAGGGTCGGTCATCACCAGGGCCCCCAGGGTCAGGGTGCTGCGCTGTGTGGCCGCGCGGCTCACCCACGGAGCTCCGGGTCCACTGCGCCTGCATTTAAAGCCCACGCTCCCTGCGGCCTGGGTCTTCCAAAGCAGAGCCTCCCGCGAGGCATCACAGCCTCCAGGGTTTCCTTTTCTTTTCTCCACATGCTGGAGAGGACTTCTTAGCCAAATGTACAGGCTAAGTTCTCAAGGAGAAAAATCATGTTTCTACAGGAAATAAAAATAAAAAGTCCCCAGAACCAACTTTGAAAGAAAACAAGTGAGATGTAATTCAGACAATGTGACTGGTGTTTTGACAAATGGGTCACACATCTGGACACACACAGCTTTCTGCAAACAGATCAATTTTTATTTCATTATTGGAAAAACCTTGCTCAGCTCCTTTCTCAAGAAGTCATTCCAAATTATTTTGAACTGGTAGAAGATCTTCAAGTTCTTTGTTACTTCATTTTCAGTTGACACAGCAGTACGTATTTACGGGGTGCAGTGTGATGTCTTGATACATGAATGTGCTGTGTGATCATCCCATCAGCATCTCCCAGGCGTTGGCCACATGGTGTTGGTGCAGCTCTTCTTGCCAGCTTAGCAGAGGGACCAGGAATGTGGCATTTGGGGGATTTTCTTATTTTTGCTTCAAGAAAACAGATTGATTTTCCCAATAAACAACACCTCTAAACAACAGGGGATTCACGGCAGCTTTGTTTGAGTCCCCTAGAATCAGACCTTAAGAAAAATGTAAGTACAAGTGTTTATCTGTGATGCCACCCCAGATGCACCAGTTAGGGACAGGAGCCCGGGGCAGGGAATGAGAGAAGGAGAAGCAGGGCTGTTGCCAACCAAGCTCACAAGACAACTGGTGCTTCGTCCCCTCAGAGACTCTGGGAACTGTGCAGAACATGGGCCTCAGGTTACACACCTGGAGACAAGGGAACTGCCCCACTCGCCTGCCAGTCCTGCACTCGGTGGACTTCTCTAGAGTGGGGCATGAGACCCAGACCAGTGGGTCCCGGCTGCAGGGAAAGCCCGTAGGTGGGGATGCAGGCCTGACGTTGCAAGTGGGGCTGGAGGACTTGGAAAGGTCCAGCTGAAGACATGACCCAGCTCCTACAATGTCTCAAACCATGCCCTAGAGCACACCCCAAACACCCAAGTGGGACATGGCGAGGTGCCATGAAGATTCACCTCACCACCGAGATGGGGGCACCAACTGGCTCAAGGTCACAGCTCTCCCAGCCTCAGCTCCAGCCACTCAGGATGGAGGGAGAACTTCCCACCTCAGCAAATCGCTGCACATCATCCGGTGCCATGTTGCTCCGAACTCAACGTCACCACTGCAAATGGAATAGTGCCGGGAATCAAAAATCTCACATTTGGATAAACTGTTATGTCACCCGTTTCTCTGAGGGGTTTTGTACCAGTCGCCCTGGCATAGAAAGCTTTGAGTCCTCTACTTTAGGTTGAATTGTGTACCAAAAACATTTGTATGTGGCAGTTCGCACCTCTAGCTCCTCAGAATGCAGCTGTGTGTGGAGAGAACAGAGAGAATTTGGTTCAATGCGGTTGTTATGGTGGGCCCTAAATTCAATGACTGGTGTCCTCAGACAAGGACTTGAGGACACAACCACAGGCCAAGGGGGGAGACCTCGGAGGAAACCAACCCTGCCAAGACCTCCACTATGGACTTTCAGCCCCAAGAACTGGGAGACAGTGAACTGTTCTTTCAGCCGCCCAGTCTATGGTACTGGCAGCCCTTGCAAACCTGTATGCTCTCGTGTTTTTACAAAAACGAACCTCTTTCTTAGCATTTCACACTTTGTACATGAAGTAATGGTTTTCAGATTGTGTTATCAAAACTTACTGGAAAAATTATACCAAAAACATTAGTAAATGATTTTGTTCAATTTCAGCTGTTAGTCAACTTTCCATTACTATAGCAAAATACCTGAGATAATCAATTTTAAAAGAGGAAAGGCTTATTTTGGTTGAGTTTGGAGGATTAAGTTCGTAACCAGTTGGCCCTGATGCTCTGGGGCCTGTGGTGAGGCGGCAAGTTGTGGTTAGAATGGATATTGATGGGGGATGATGGGTCAGTGGGCTTCAGCCTGGGGCCTGCAGCCGGGGCAGGACCATTGCTGTTCCCCTTGCTTTTCTCCTGTGAGTTTCCGTTCAACAAAGGGACTTCTGCTTGGCGCCCCCAGCAGCTGCTGCCCGGTTACACATGGAGAGTGTGTCTGGAGGCACAAAGGTCAAGGGCAGCAGTCCTGGAGGAGGCCGCCCAAATCCTCTCCGAAGGAGGATCTGCCTGCCCAGCCACGGCGGGCCCACACCCCACCGCTGGCTGCCAGCCTGTGGAGGCTGCCTAGCTGCAGGGAGCTGCCTGGCCTGAGTCAGGCTGAGCGAGCTCATTCTGGATCCAGGAACCAGCCTGTGCCTCCCTGCCCACACTCATTTAGCCCGTGAGTGTTCACACCATGGAAACCGCAGGAGCTGCTGCTCACGGCTTCTTTCCCAAAGAGCCTGTACTTGCACACGTACTGGCGCCCTTCCTGGAGGCACTTGCAGGCACTTGCAGGGTGGAATATCCATGCCCTGCATGGACACCTCAACTGGCACGTTCCCCAGAGCCCTTGTCAGACTGGCTAGGCTGTAGTTCAGACTCCATCTCTGACCAGCTCACTTCTTTCCCCTCCTGCCCCCGAGACTGCCTTGCCATCCATGTCAGGAGAACTCAGGCCACAGCCTGGTCCCTCGGGCTTGTGTGCTGAACTGGCTTCACGCTCAAGTCATGGCCTGAGGGACAGAGTACAAGAGGTCGATTCTCGCCACTTAAGAATCACAGCTTCAGCCTGGCACAGTGGTGCACACTCGTAACCCCAGCAGCTCAGGAGGCTGAGACAGGAGGACTGTAAGTTCAAAGCCAGCCTCAGCAACTTAGCAAGGTCCTAAGCAACTCGGTGAGACCCTGTATCTAGATAAAATATTAAAAAGGAGGGCTGGGGATGTGGCTCAGTGGTTAAGCATCCCTGGGTTCAATACCCAGTACCAAAACAATATGTATATGTTTAGTTTCAGCTTTCCTTAAAGTTGACCAGCAAACATATCAAGCTATAGGTATCAAGCTGCTGATAAGTGACAGATACTGTGACAGACACAGCAAACACAAGACACAAAACACGCAGCCCTTCCCCACCAGAGCTCAGAATCTGGGAGCACAGACACCAACAAGCAGGTGCCATGTCACCTGCGGGGGCTCAGGCGGGGCTGTCAAATCGTACAGTTGACACCTATTGGATTTGCGTCAAATCAATTAGCACAATGATCACCTTTTATAATTACATACGAGCACAAAATATGCTCAAGAACATTTTATTAAATCTATTAGAACATGGGATTTAATGTATTCAATATTAGAAAAATAGGTACATTCTGCTTTGAAGAGTGAATTTTAAAAAATAAAAATATAACTGACTTGCCAAAATTAGCATATTTTATTAAAACACAGTGTCAGCAGTTGTCTTGGATAATAGGGTGCATTTTTCCAGCATTCCCACTTACTGGGCCAGACTGGGCAGGAGGAAGGGCAGAGACAGCACATCTGAAGCCCACCTGCCTTGACTGGGGCCTTGTGGTCATAGCTCGCTCCAGTGACCTTCTCTGCATGGGCCCCGTGACATCCACGGGGGTTGGTACCTCCTTCCAAGTTCACAGATGAGGAGGCTGGGACTCGAGTGCTCAAGACCAGGGCGTCCTGGGCGGCCACTCCACAGCCTGGCAGGACCAGGGTCAACACCACGTGGCCACCACCATGCCTCCCAGATTTGCATGAACGAGTGTAGGGACAGGCAGCCTGCACCGTTTTAAACGCTCCTCCGGCTTGACACTAGCACTTCTGTTTCCCCTGGAATAATCACAAGAGGCATGCACCCCAAGTCTGGGGACCCAGAGTTTGAACGGGTTGAGAAGCACATTGGAAAACCAGAGATTCGGGAGAGTCAGGGAAAGCACTTGTGTTTCCAAGCATTTCTCTAGGAAACCATGAAAAACCGGAATGTCACAGAGATAACAGTGATTTAAGGTTGTCAGGAAGTCCTTCTGGCTTGCTGGAGAATGGCCTGGGGGCTGGGGAGGGGAGTCGGGGAAAGGGCTCCCTGGCTTCAGCACACAGCGGTCCAGGGTGACCCTGATGCTCGGAACTCCTAGGTGTGAGATGCTGCTGCACCCACCCAGCAGCACCATTAACCCAAAGGCTGCGTCCAAGACACCGTTTTGAAAACTATTAGTGATTCTTAATTAGACTTGCAGGCTCTTGCTTAACTGTTTCATGCATATTCTGCTTTTCTCTGTGTTTAGAAACAACAGCATCCCAAAAGCCTCTTTATTTTGGAAATTTCATCAGAGTCATTTAATGCTAAATTAAAGTGCAAAAGCAATCATTATTCATGAGGGCTTGGTTCTGTTGTCTGAACACTGGGCAGCTCCCAACCCAGTAGCACCCCTTTCTAGCCGACATCTGCTCGTATGGGGTGGGGAGTGGCCAAGGCACTGAACTGCTCAAGTCTGGCTCTGCGTTTCCACTTGAGATGCCAAACCATGAGAAGTAATCACGTTTAATAAATAATAGTTAAAGCTAATTACAAATTTGCTATTAAAATCACTCTCATTCCACTTGGAAACATGAAGAAGAAAATTAGATTTCATTTTAAAGACAAAGTACACTCGTGCCTCCTGCAAGCGGCACGCACACATTTAAACAGATCTGTGAGCTCATTTGTTTTCGCTTCTGCTTGAGTTAGGATCACACAGAAATTTCCAGCTGGGTGCTTCCCAAGTTCAGATTCTAATGCGTTCCCTCTCATCATGAGGAGATGGAACAGGGAGCCCTGGCAACAAAATGGCTCTAATGGTAACAAATAAAAACAATAATTGCTACTATTATTATTGTTATCATAACACTTATCTAGAGATGCAATTAGGAGCTAATATTTATTGATTTTAATCACGTCCCCAGCATTTTGCCAAGTATCCTGAATGCATTATTTCACTGCACCCACAAACACCTCCGAAATACTTAGTATTTCACTTAACACATGATGAAGCAAAAACTCAGAGAGGACAGGTAACTCCCCTGCGGTCACACAGCAAGCAACAGAAGCAGAACCCAGAGTCATGGCCCGACTCCGATGTCTCCTGGAGCTGATCTGATGAACCGCCACCCAGGCCCTCCCTCCCTTCTTTCCTCAAAGTCTGCAGTCTCCTCTGGTCCCGATTCCTGGCCACTGGGACAACTTGACCAGTGGGACGGCAGTAAAGCTGGTACCAAGAAGCTTGCAAAGTGCTGAAGTATTTCCGCTTCCTTTCTCGCCTCTGCAGCGGCCACGGCAGACAGGGCCACGGGAGCCCAGGGTCCTGGGACGGGTGGAGAGGCGTGTGATACAATAGTGGAGAAAGAGGTTGTCCCAGCCGAGGCCACCCTGACCACCGCCAGACGACCACAGACACGAGCGAGCCCAGTGAAGCCCGGTCAGCCCGGGTGGACCCCACGCCCCATGGTGGGTGGGCATGGCTGCTGAGCCCCGAAGTTGGGAGTCTGTGCTGCGGCATTAGTGCCCTTAGTCTCCAGGGAGCTCTTTCTAGAACCAGTGACTCCAATATTGACCAGGTCCTTGTCCCTGGAACCTGTGAATATTTTCTTAGGTAACAAAAGAAGCTTTGCAGATGAACCTACGTTAAGGATCTTAGAATGGAAAGTTGTGCTGGATTATCCAAGTGGGCCCTAAATGCAGTCACGGCCTCCCTAAAAGAGGAAGGCAGAAGGACGTGCAAAGGAGACCAAAGAGGAAGACCGTGTGAGACCAGGCAAGATGCTACGCTGCTGGCTTTCAAGGGGAGGGGAGACCGGGAGCCAGCGGGTGAGGAGTGCAGCTCCAGACCTGGGCAAGGCCAGGGCAAGGGACCCCCTGGAGCCCCTGGAGGGAGCTGGCCCTGCTGCTGACTCGTTTTGGCTCAGTGAGGACAATTTCAGACTTCTGACCTCCGGAGCTGTAAGAGAAGCTACCAAGTTACAGCAGCTGCAGGAAATAACACATCAGTTTTAGGGAAACAGAAACACTAACTCTTTTTAAAATCAGTGTTGAATTGCATTTTTAACCCATTTAAAACACAAGTTCACATCCCTCTCCTGTCTGCAGACTCCTCCCCAGGCCTCTGCCTGGAGGTAAAGATGAGCCTGGGTCAGAGGCTAGCTAGTGCCCAGAGCCAGGGCCCACTGGGGTCAGAAAGACGGTGGACACCCAGTGTGGTCAGGGTCCTTACGCTCAGACTGCTTGATCAGTCCACTTAAAATTCCTGCTTTCCCTGAGAATGGAGGCGTCCTTGAAAAGCCACTGACTCACTTCAGACGAACTGGAATATCGAGTCTGTCACTGCCTGCAGGACCTCCTTCAGAGGCAGACAAGTCCCATGCCAGTGCCATCGAAAGTGCCACAGGCGCAGCCCAGCCACGGGGCTTTTGAGCACGTGAGAAGTGACCAGTACAGTTGGGAAACTGGACCTTCAGTTTTGTTTGGTTTTAATTCATTTAACCGGAGGGGCCTCTGGTGTCTCCTGGCTCCGTGGACGGTGTGGACTTGGAAGAACTTGAGGCTTGCAGGACTGGAAATGTCCAGGCCTAAGGCTCCTAGCCGGTGTGAGCGAAGCAAGAAAAGCCACACAGCAGCCAGCGAGTGCTGGAAGCAGAGTCGGTGGCCCCAGCGGGGCTGTGCGTGCAGCACCCGAGGCGTGCGTCCTTGATTCCTGGGGGAGTGCCCTCCCGGGAGGGCAGATCGGGGTCATCTCCCCAACATCCCAGCGCAGTGCTCCAGGAGCTCGCGACCAAGCACACCTGGGCTGGGCTGCACGCTGAGTGGAACCCACTTCTCCCCAGACTGCCTGCCAGGCCTCGCCTCAGTCCAGGCAACGTCCCCAGCCTGGCAGCCCTGCGCCTGCCCGAGGCCGCAATGCCCGGACCCTCAAAGCCCCGGTGGAGGCGAGGCTGGCCGCCTGGCGGTGGACTTGTGGGCTCTCCTGACCCGGGACAGGAGGACTGTGCCTCAGCAGACGGAGCACGAGGGCAGAGAGGACAGCGCCACCGCACGGTGACCATACTGCTCAAGGTCAGCGCCATCAGGTGAGCGAGGCTGGCCTGCCTGGTGTGGAGCTGGGCTCCCAGCAGGGCCTGCTGCCCTCTCCTCGCCCTTCATCTCCGCCGCAGGTCAGAGGCCCTCCTCCCGTTCCCTCCACGCAGCCAGCCAGGCACTCCCTGGGGTCCCCGGAGGCCCGAGGGCAGGGCAGGCGGCAGCCCCCTCCACCACTGGGCCCACAGGCTCCCATGCACCGAGCTGCTCCCTGGCTCTGCCCTGGGGGCACGGTCCTCCTCACGGGGTGCCCAGGACAAACGGCTCTGCCATGGTGTCCAGCAGCACATCCATCTCAGGGACGGCTACCCTGCCCCTGGACTCCCTTCCAGACAGCCGTGGGACAGCCACTGAGAAAACCCAGGACGACAGATGCCAAGCAGGAGCAGCCACCCTCCACATGGGCGTCGCCCCCCAGTGACCCCGAAGCTCTGCCGAGCCTCCCAGGGACCTCCACGCCCTCAGGAAGAGGCCAGGGCCACCACCAGGGACCTCCACGCCCTCAGAAAGAGGCCAGGGCCACCACCAGGGACCTCCAGGCCCTCAGGAAGAGGCCAGGACGCACCACCAGGGACCTCCACGCCCTCAGGAAGAGGCCAGGACGCACCACCAGGGACCTCCACGCCCTCAGGAAGAGGCCAGGACGCACCACCAGGGACCTCCACGCCCTCAGGAAGAGGCCAGGACGCACCACCAGGGACCTCCACGCCCTCAGGAAGAGGCCAGGACGCACCACCAGGGACCTCCACGCCCTCAGGAAGAGGCCAGGGCCACCACCAGGGACCTCCACGCCCTCAGGAAGAGGCCAGGACGCACCACCAGGGACCTCCATGCCCTCAGGAAGAGGCCAGGGCCACTACTATCCCCTCCCAGAGGAGCGTGGCCCATCGCCTTGGTCGGGGGTCCAGACCTGCGGTGCAGACGCAAGGCCTGGTACTAAAGCCACAGGCGAGCGTCGGCCTCGAGCTAGACGCTCTGTCCACACCACGCGCGGGCTCGTTTCCTTCACGACCAGCACACAGGCAATGTCGCCATTGCTCGTCGTTTTCCAGGTGAGCAGACTGAGGGAGGCTGTGGGGCGGGCTCAAGGCCGCCCGGTGGTTGCAGGCTGGAGCCAGGACCCCGACCCAGAACGCTGGTCCCAGCCCAGGTCCTGCCCTGCTCAGCTTTGTGCCTACACAATGGCCCTGCGTTTCGCTGACCTTCAGGCAGAGGGCTGCTGTCCTGGGTGAGGGCTCCCACCAGGAAATACAGACCAGAGACATGCCGACTCCAGGGGCCCTGGGCTGGACTTGGCAGCTGCTCCTGAGGCCGGGACCTCTATCCACCTGTCCTGCCTCCCTCTTATGACCAGATCTGGTACGTGGGCTCCCGGCCATCTCCCCAAGTGCCGTCATTAACCTATGCAGTCTGACCTCTACGCTCCCCAAGATGTTCCCAGGATTATGCAGTTGGCCATGTCCCTGTGTCCCAGAATCTAACCTCCTGGCAAGGGCCAGGCAATCAATAGGGTGAAAATGAAGGACACATAGGACATGCTGAGACCCTCAGCTCTGTGGATTACTACCCTGGCAAGAAAAGGAAGGGCTGGGAATTGCTAATGAAGTGTTACCAAGCAGTAACCATGACAACCCAGGGCTCAAGGGGACTCACACCTTCTCCAAGTTTCAGGAAGCACCCACGGCTCTTTTATGGACTCTGGCATTAATTGGGCTCATCATCAGAGTTCACGCAAACAATGGAGGCTGTTCACCCATGGGCCTTGCTAAATTCATACGTATTACCCATAAGGCTGTAAAGCAGTAATGAGAAAGAGCGCCTCCGTGCTCTACGGTGTGATAGTCGAAGCAACGCATTAAGGTCAGAATGAGTCTCAGCGACAGAGGAGGACAGGAGGGAGGGGCTCCTGCTGATCTCACGGAGAACAGAATCTCGCCTGGAAGCAACCGGGTGAGAAAACTCCCCCAAGTGAAGAAAGACCCGTGGAAATACAGACGCAGGGGAAATGTGCAGACTTGAATCTCAAAACCTACAGCGGACGGTGAGAGAATCAGCTCAGAACGCTGCCTCCTGCGAAGTCCGCAGGCTGTGCTCATCCAGAAACGAAGCAGACTCCGCTGAAACCCGTCCCTCACGCCACTCGCTGGCACAGGGTTTCACTGGGTTCAAGGGAGTAGGTGCGGGAGGATCATTTGAACTCTAACTCGTGGCCTGAGGGCCACATGTCCTGCGGTTCTCTACAAGGAAAGAAGATACCTGTCATTTCGCCCTGTGGACTGTCCTGTGGGTAACGTCAGCCCCCCACGGCTCCTTCCCGGGGTCCTAGGAGCTCACGTGGCAGTCAGCCCTGCCCGCGGGCGCTCCTCCCAGCTGGCTCGCCAACCTCTCCAGACTGAGGAACTCACGGCTCCCGGGTCTGGGGGACCTCTGGCTAGACACGGCAGATCAAATGCTTGCTGCTTTCCCTGTTCCTGCCCAAACCCAGAAAATGGGGATAGCGGAATTCCAAAGGGGCAGCCCACAAGGACAAAGTAGCTCATGGAAGAACCACATGACATTGCCAGCAGGGAGCCCAGGCTGGAGAGGCCAGGCTGGGGAGGCCAGGCTGGGCCACAGCGAGGCGTCTGTCGAGCAGAGAACACTGAAGGGAGCCTTCAGGGCTGGGGGATGCAGAGCTCAGGATTCCTGCAAAAGGAACCTGAAGCACTCACTGCTCCAGAGTGACCCGAGAGCTGTGGTGAGCAGCATCACGGGGCAGCTCGGGACCCCTCCTGGCCCAGACTCAGACAATGCCCGCTGCAGAAACAGAAGCCGCTTATGAAAGCAAGAGAGGCAAAAGATGGACTCCAGTTAAAACTATCAGGCAACTGCAGGCTTGGGAGCATGCATTGTGTCACATCCTTCGTGCCATTATAATTCTGTAGTATTACACTCTGATTGAAGAAAAGCCCCACTGGCTATGAAGACAACTACATAATATTGAGAAGATGGAAGTGAAACAGAAAAAGAAAAAAACACACCTCAACTCTGGTTTTTGAGGATAAAAATATAATAGTCAATAATACTAAGGCACACATCTCACCTGCAATCCTAAAAGCAAGGGGGAACCTCCCTGTGGCTGTCCTAGGAGCAGGCTCAACACAGCATTGCAGGATCTCACTAGGCACTCGGGCCAGATGCCAAAGGTCAGCCACCCTCATTCATTCTGTGCCAAGGATGGTGGGGACCACTCTGCACACTCTAAAAACAAGAGCACCCACACCCAAGAATGCATTCCTACATGGATTCAACAGCAGAAATGAGCTCAGGCAGGCTACACAGGAAGCTCATTAACAGCATTCAAATGCATACAGTGAAGAGAGGATTAGCTAAGCTGAAAGACAGCTAAGTGGTAGAGTTTTTGCCTAGCACATGTAAGGGCCTGAGGTCCATCCCTAGTACTGCAAAAAAGGAAAAAGTACAAAGAATCAACACAAGGTCAGTGTCAAGGCCCTGCTTAGTATTATCTTCAGTGGCATAAGTCATGGGTGCCCTAAGGATCAGAGAAACTGGCCATTGCAACTCCAGCACTGGCTAACGTCTGTTTGCCACACATTTGCAATGTCTCCTGGAGCTAGGCTGCAGTTCCACAACTAGGCAATAGGTGTCCTCATTCATGACATCAAAATTTCCTAATTTCAAGGAATAAAAATATTGTTCCAAGTTTATCAGCTTCTGAGCTCAACATTGTATTTATTTGCTATAATGGATTGATAGTGTCACCATAATGGATTGAATTCATGTCCACCTAGAATGTCAGAATGTGACCTCCTTTGGTAATAGATCATTGCAGATAAAATTGGTTATATGGGGTTACATTAGGTTAGGGTGGAAGAAGAGGGGTGGACACACAGGGAACAGCCACCTGCAGACTGAAGCAGAGATGGGAGTGATGGTACTGCAGGTCGGGGAGCCCAGGAGCCACCACAGCAGGAAGAGACAAGGACACAGTGTCCCTTGGGCCACAGCTGGGACACAGCCTCCTGCACCTTGACCTTGGAATTCTGCAGAATGAACGTCTCTCACAGATAGATGTTTTAAGCCACCTGGTTTGCAGTCAGTCCCAGTGAACAGGAAACGCATGCCTTAGCGTCGGCAGCACGGGGATGTGCCTGTGCCACAAGAGCTACATTCAGTGAAGAAACCACTAATTGTCTTACAGACATGGGCAATTCAAAAGCCAAGCCTCTTGGGGAGCCTGCGAGGAGCGAGTCCCAGCCCCACACTGAAGGCAGCTCAGGTTTGAAGGCAAGACAGTCTCCCTCCTCCTGAGGTGGAAGCTGCCCCGGGCCACCGCGACCCAGCCCCTCCAACCTGCACTTCAGCGAGGCCATGACTCCAAGCTGTCATTCAAGAATTCCCCACACTGCTGTGAACACTCGCAAGGAAAATATTTTACCAGATACTTTATTCTTCAGGAAGAGATTCGGGTTTGCGCCTGTCAGAATTATTTCCTTTGGGCTTCATTATACATCTCTCTGCCTCATTTGAAGGCTCAGGGAACGTGGTATAAAATGACCCTATTTCCCCTCTAAAATCTATGTGGCCACATCAAAGTTAAAATTACTTTTCCAAAGATCTTATTGCTTTTTAGTTTTTCTCTGCTTTATTAATAATGCATTGGGCATGTTCAAGACTTCCTTCCAGTTTCATTTCCTAACTTGAATAATTTGAAAATAGCATGGAAACCTCTGGCTGGACACTCAGTAGCGATGTGTAAGAGGTTTAATGAAACTTTTGCACACGTTGTCCACAACTCCCTGAAACTTTGCACACGTCCACACGTCCACAGCTCCCACGGGGTTGGCTGATGACTCGGTGGCTGTAAACACACACACAGGGCATGTACAGGCACATGCATGTGTACGTGCACACTTCCGGTCATGTCTACACATGTGAGCAGGAAGAAGACGCTTCCAGACCTTTTACCAGAGAGCCCACACTTCAGGAAGACCGGCTGCTCCACAGAGTCCCAGGGTTGCCTCACCTGGCCGTCAGATAAGACGCAAAGGCTTCGGGTCTGAACCGGCTCTGCTGCTGGCAAAGTGTGGCCATGAGAAAAGCGCCTGGCTTTCTGGGCTTTGGCTGTCCATTTGCAAATGTGCAGACGTTACCTGACCTGACTTGGCATTCCTACCAAGGAGGGACTTGGCAGGGCTCAGCTCCGTCCCATACCCGCCCCAATATCCCTCAACCAGATTCTTCTTTTCTGGAAAATGGCTATAAAAAATTTTCCTTGAGGAAGTAAAAGATGTCACTTAGTGAATGTCTACCGTGTGCCACTCAGAAGCCACGGGAATTTCCTGTTTTTTCCCTTCAAATGCCCCGTAAGACATATAAAACACTATTAGTTGGAAGCAATTTGAATTTCTAAAGAGAAACCTTTTGTGTCTCATTTTTCAAAGTATCATCAAAACCACTAAATAGCTGGGAGCAGTGGCACGCACCTGTTATCCGATGGCGTGGGAGGCTGAGGTGGAGGACCCAAGCTCGAGGCCAGCCGCAGAAACTTAGCAAGGCCCTCAACAACTTAGTGAGACCCTGTCTCAAAGTTAAAAAATGAAAAGGACTGGGGATGTGGCTCGGTGATCAAGTGGTCCACTCTGAGTTAAGCTCCCAGTATCGAAAGCAAAAAAATCCACCAAAGATTCTGTGGACCCTCTATAAGGCCATGGTGACCGGGCCCTGCTGGCCGAGAGCTGGGAAGGCCCTCTGGTGCCGCGCGTGTATGTGCGACTGCACCCTTGTGCCAGGACCTTCTCTGCAGGCGCTTCAGCAACACCATCGCCTTCCACGTGCACCTGGCCCCGACCCAGGGGTGCGACTCTAGCCCTGAGTATCAGTGAAGCACGTGCCAGCAGGTCCCCAGAACTATGGGCCACTGTGTGACAGCACTCGAGTTTGAAACGGCCACTGACTAAGACCCCAAGAGGGGACTCCTTCACACTGTGGTGCATCTGTTTGCTGTGACTCCAGGGAGCCTCTGGCTAGCTGGGGTAGATCCTCAAGTGCTGCAGAATCGGTTCAAGGGAGGGGGTAGAACAGGACGCACCTGTTCGTGTTTCCATTAGCCTATGCGTACATGTACACACGTCTGCACGTGCCACCACATCTGTGGGAAGTCGCCCAACGACCCCACCACTCTGGCTGCCCTGGGAGGAGGCTGAGCGTCTGCCATGGCAGGGGCTCCGGACACTACTCCTAAGTAGCCAGTAATGGGTGTGTCAAAGTACGCGGTTCATCTGTTTAACAGACACCGTGGAGCACTCTGAATGCCAGGCAGGCACACGCCGCCTGGTGGGCGCTGCCTGGTCACAGACGTGACTGCAAGGCTGCTGCCTGAGGACTGGGGACATGCTGAGTGGATTCTGCCTGGACAGCGCGGCCAGAAGGGCTCCCCTCCTTCCCAGAGGGACCGGCGTGCAGAGCTC
The DNA here is from genome assembly GCF_902686455.1 of Sciurus vulgaris. NCBI lineage: Eukaryota > Metazoa > Chordata > Mammalia > Rodentia > Sciuridae > Sciurus > Sciurus vulgaris. The sequence goes on from NC_136464.1 coordinate 2,881,251, forward strand.
CCTGCCATGCAGCTGCTTAAAGCAAGGCCTGCTTCCGGGAGGACCGGAATGTGGCACCATGCCCCCAGGAGCCGCACAGAGGGGTTCAATCTCTCAGAACTGAAGCCCAGGCTTCATCTGTGACCTTGTTTCAGTTTCCACGTTTGAAGTGCCCAATCACCACGTGCCCGGACAGTGGTCCACCCCTGCCCGCCCCACGTGCCACCAGCCTGGGCCAGCCACAGGGTCCAGCAGCGATTCAGGAAACCAATAACGACAAGACCCAGGCAATTCCGTCCTTCCCTCCACCTGGGGAGGGGGCATGATGGCTTTCTCAACAGTGCAAGTTTAGAGAGAATTTTCTCTTGCCACTCATGGGCTCCTACGGTCTCAAGTGAAGACGAACACCATTCACTGTGAGGACGTCTCGAAAACCAGAGCTTCTGTCACCTGTGTCCTGAGAGGGTTCAACTTGTCTCCCACTCAGAAAGGTGGACTCGTCCTGATCTTCTCGGGCCCCGAGGTTCGACAAGGCACCTCCCCCTGACCACAGGCCCCGGCCCCCGCAGGCCTCTCCTGCTTGCTGTCCCCGTGGGAACTGTGCCCCTGCTTCTGCCCAGTGGAGCCCTGGCGTTAGACAACTCCCTGCCTGCGGCTGGCTGCACTTGCCCCCAGGAGTCCTGAACCCACCCAGAGAGAGCTGGAGGGAAGGTGGGGAGAGGGGCTTTGCCTGCTCCCTTGAAGAACAGGTTGGTCCCCGCAACAGGGGCCCTAATCCCACCCGGAGCAGCAGGTGACTCCCACCTGGCGCAGCCCCCCATCACGACTGTAACTAACGTCCCTACCACCCTCCTTCAGGAGCCAGCCCGCAGCTTCGGATCTTAACAGGAGTTGCGCAGACACAGACCAGGAGGTTCTTAACGGGAAACCATCCCTCCACCGGGCAAAGCAAGCATTTTAATGCCAGAACGAACGGAGATTTGAAACTGAGATGATAAGGGGAGCCCTCCCACTCCTAAACTCCTGCTGCCCCAGGTGGAAACCACGGCGGCTCTGCTGTGCAGGCTGTCCGTAGCCTCGTCCCGCTCCCGGAGAACAACCAGGCCAGGGGACCCCAGGGGCAGGAGGACTTCCGCAGGAGGGCTTCGTCCCCTCACCCAGGCATCTCTAGTGCCCCTGCTTTACCCCTAAACTGTCTTTCTACAGTGCACAGGAAATGAGGAGTTGCGGCCGTCCCGTCGGACTGCCCCACTGAGTCCTGGAAAGTGGGCAGCCCCAGGAGAGGACAAGGCTGGGTCAGGGGACCGGGAGGGGAGTGTCCCAGACCACGGGCACACACAAGCCCACACGGGCAGGCGGGGCTTCCCGCAAGAGGCAGCACTGCCCCACAGGCAGTGACCGGGCGAACTCGCTGTAACTGGGGTCACCGTACCTGTGCACCCTCCCGAGGAGCAGTCAGCTTTGGACAGCTCTTGAAAGTCCCAGCAGACTTAAAAGGGAACTTGTTTATCGTTGCAAATCCCAGGGCCATTCGCTGGGGAAGATAAGATGCAGCTCTTGCTTGTTATGTTCAAGACGAGACAAAGCAGGAAATTCAGGCTGCAAAGGAAATGTGGTGTTTGCAGAGTGCAGAAGAAGTGACAGTTTATTAAAAAATATAGGCTATGCCGGGGAAAAGTAATATGGGATTTTATGATTATTTCATACTGGGAATTGTTACATAGTTCCGTGCCTGTTTATTATATAACTACAGATTGCAATAATACGTTTTGTAGCTTGTAAAATTCTGAACAAGCAATTTTTACAAAGCTACATTTAGTGGGTTAGTTTTTGTAAAAGAAAGAAAAAGGAACAAAGAAAGAAAAAGAAAAGAAGCAAAGAAAAAGAGGGGGACTCTTCTGTTAGGAATAGAGGAGATAAGGCTTTGGAAGAATCAAAACTACAGTGTTTTTCCACATTATTTCTCTACAGTCAGATGGGACCAGTCTTCGGTGAGTCCAGCAATCACCTGTATCTGTTGGCAGTTAGATCACAGCGTCCTTGACAGGACTCAGCCTTCAGGGAGCTCTGTAAAGCCAACAAATGGCCAGCACCAGGATTCCTCAGGACTACAGAACTCGCAGGAATGCTGCAGGAATCCTTCTTTGTTTAGTCACAGAATTCCTAGACACCCCCTGTCATTGGGCACCAGCCACAAATCTGAGCAAAAGAAAACCACACACAGCCCATCCTTGCAGAACTTATAGACAAGGGGTAACAAACATCAGTCACGTAAGTCACAGTAACGTGAAATTACTGCTGGGGTCATTTCTGGAAAGGTGGGTATGCAGGCCGCTAGGACACGGAGGAGGCTGTCAGTGACTCTGTCCTTGTGGGGGGATGGGGCGTGAGGTTCTCGAAATACAAAATAGTGTTTCCACAAACAACCCCATCTTAATACAAAATGTTGCCCGAGCAGCTAATCCTACCATTGGGAGCACCTAAGCCCCTTTGGCTGCATTGACAGCATCAATAAGAGATAAAAACCATATTAAATCTTGGAACAGGGCCACGGGGCTCTTATCTCGGAGCCGCCCGCCGCCTCCTAGCACTGCCTCCTAGCACTGTCCCATTTCCAGGAAGCACTTTCACAGGACGTGGAAATAAATCACTGCCTTGCTTTCAGGAGAGAGAGCGACACAAACAAGATAGTATCAGGTAATGTTTTGCCCTGAGTTTTAATAGGAAAGTCAGCCCCGTTTGTGAAAAAGCTGATTTTCAGACACCTGACCTCTGACCAAAATATGACATCCATTTCTTTATAGCCCAGCAGACTGTCGAGCACCATGATGTTTCCCTGCGGATGAACGAGTGTCGCGCCAACCCGGGCAGCTCCTGGGTGTGGGTGTGGAGGACAGAGGCAGGGCAAAGGACGTGCTACCGAAAGCTGTTTGACACCACGCCCTCTTAGAACCGGACACGCAGAGCCGCAGACCCACACCCAAGCCTGATCATGGACTGAACTTGGACTCAGGGCTCCTCCAGCCCCAGAGCAAGTCCACAGCATGGATGGACGCCTTCCAGCCGACAGCAGCCCCACAGAAGGGGACACAGTCCCCAGAGGACTGTCCTGGGCAGGGCAAGGACAGTGAGGCCAGGAGCCCTGAGGGAGCAGGAGTGAGAGACGCAGCCTGCCCGGCAGGGCTGCAGGCCACTCACTCCAGGCCCTCCACACTGACGGACCCCCACCTCCTCACCTTCCCCTCAACACAAATGCTGCTCCGAGTTCTGCACACGAGGAAGGTCCCCAGGGCCTGTGGCAAGGTGCTCTCCAAACCAGACTGAGAGGCCTCAGCGCCCCTTGTTCCAGAGTCATGTCAGGACACCAGTCAGCCCTGCAGAGAGACTCACCACGGTCTGCGAGAGCACGTGCTCTGCTGTGGGTAGGACTGTGTCCCCAGAAGCACACTGAGGACAGAAGCAGTGCCTGCAAAGGCAATCGAGTTTGGAGACAGCGCTTTGCAAAACAAGCAAGCTAAGACGAGGTCACCTGCAGAAGGGGTCCCCAGCTCCAGTGGCCAGCGTCCTCCACAGCAGAGGGTGATCTGGAGACACAGGGAAGAAGGCCACAGAGGAGGCAGGGGTGCAGACTGGAAAGAAGCAGCCACAGCCAACTGCCTGGACCACCAGCACCCACAGGAAGAGGCAGGGGTGCGGGCCCTTCCCCGGGCCCTGTAGGAGGACAGCCCCATGGGAACCGTGCTTCAGATTTCCTGCCTCTAGAATTATAAGACAGCAGAGCTCTGTTGTTTTAAATCATACCGTTGGTCCAGGCTCTTTTGTTACAACAGCCACAAGAAGCTAATGCATTCTCCAAGATGGGGGTTACATTTTGTTGCACAAAAAAAAAAAAAAAAGTGTGAATATTTACATGTATCTTCAAAAGTATAAGTGAAAAAAATGAATAAACCAAAACAACAAGAAACCTTAGCTATAGAGTGGAGGTGAGAAGAGAAAAGAGGAGGCAGGGAGGGGAGGCTAACCTTTCTGAATCTGACTATATTTTTAATTTGGAACTATGTGAATGTCCCTACAAAAAATTTAAAAGGGAAAATATAAAAAAGGAAAGGTGCTCATTTCTAAAAATCTAAAACAAACAGAAAAAAAATTAACAGTAGGCCAAGTTGGTGGCAAGAGAGAAAAATCACTGAGAGTGACTCTAAAACACAGAACTGGACTGTTCACAGCAGCATGGCACAGCCTGCAGGCGCAGAGGAACCTTAAGTGGCCTCCATAGCGCTATTTTTAGTGAAAATGTCAGTGTTCACAGTGGATTATTTTCTATTATGCACTTCTGTTTCCTGCAGGGGACCTCATACCCCTGCCCCGTTGACAGTTTCTTGGCTACATGATCCACAAGGAGCCTCCTGAGAGATTAGAAGTTCTCACCTTGCTGGACCTGGTTTGGCCAAGTGATTGAATGAGGCCTGAAAAAGTGGGAGGGAAGTTGTGTCAGGGTTCTCTAGAGGATCAGCATCAGCAGGAAGCGTGATTCTAAAAGGGATTTATGAGATTGGCTTACACAGCCAGAAGCTGGATAGCCCACAATGGCCGTCTGCAGCGGGAGAGCTGGAAGAACCAGCAGCTGTGCAGTCCAAGGGGCAGAAGCCCCAGAACAAGAAGGATCAACAGAGCTACCCTAGTCTGAGACCAAGGCTTCTGGAAACTACCTGGAGAATCACTGGCAGAGTCTGCTTTGGAAGAGTGAGGAAGCGACAATCTGATACCCTCAGAGGATCAAAGCAGCAATCAAGAACCTGTTCAAGAAGAGCCGAGCTGCGTCTGTGTCTGCTGCCCGGTTCTTCCAGCTTTTTTTCCATCCTATTGGGCGGTGCTGCCATGCTTAGGGAGGGCTCCACTTTGATTGGCTATCCCCCATGCCAAGCATGCCTGGACACGCCCTCACCGACACGCCCGGAGGCCTCTCCATCACTGGCATCTCAATCAAGATGACAATTCAGATTAACCATCACAGAAGTGCTGCTGTTGGGATCCAGGCGCCACTCAAAGGCCCCCATGCTGAGGTTTGTGTGAGGGGCTGACAGATCTGGCCCCATGAGAATGTCACAGGCCAGACTAAGGGAAATGACTAAACAGACTCCATTTTGCTCTGAGACTCCGTGTTATGTAGGAAATAAGCTTCTCCCATGGGAACACCCCTCCTCTGTGCCATCATCAGTTACTTGGTGTGACATGTTTAATAATATACAATGGCAACTCCTATGTAGTGAAGAATTGCTCTCTTTTGATTTCTATCACTCTTAAACAATGTACCATGTGAGCAGTGATTGTGTGGATGTTAGTAAGTATTCTTTAGTGTGTACCTAGGATAGGGTCACTTTGACCCACTTCCCCTTCTATCGATGATCTCATGATGTTAATGTGTAATTTTGAATCATAGCAACAGACACTTATGACTGATGTGATTTTTGGTATAAGAACCCCTACAACCCTGTGGTTGGGCTGTTCTCCCAATAGCCATTTTTGGGGGCATTGTGTGAGACAGTCAGCCGGCCGGCTTAATAAAGACTCTCAAATTTGAACTTCTCAGTGGTGATCGGTCTATTCTTAAATTGCGCCCATAACAGTTTGGTCCCAGCCCACTGCACTCTTCAGGAGATGGTGGAGCCATTGGGATGTGGGTCTAGAAGGAGGCAGTTAGATCCCTGGGGCTGTGCCCTTTAGGGGGACATCAGGGCCCCCAGCTCCTTCCTCTTTTACTTCTTCCTTCCCACTGCCGTAAGGTGAATGGTTTGTCACACCATATGCTCCCACCATGATGTACTGCTTCTCCATAGGCCCAAAGTAGTGAGGCCAAGCAACGACCATGGACTGAATCCTCTGAAACCAAGAGCCAAAATGAGTCTTTCTTTTATGAGTTCATTACCTCAGTGACATTGTTATAGTACAGAAAGCTGACCGACACAGGATTGATGCTGTCAGAAGTTTGAAGCTGACTCTAGTCCACCAAGTCATTTTCCTCTCGGCTACAAAAACACACCAGGCTCCAGAACTGGGATTTCACCATCCTGGACCTTTGGGTACAGCCGAGAAGGAGCAGCCAACCAGCCATGGCACAGAGCTGGGGTACAAGCAAACCTTCCCTGAGGCAAATTGTGAGATGTGTGATCTTTTCCACCGCACAGGCTGGCTAATCTCCATGGATATGC